>NC_092818.1:65955462-66285045 GCF_023375885.2 Dermacentor andersoni
CACGGTTTGTGTGAGTCAACTACATTTTTGTTGCAATGCTCTTACGTTTGGTAGACTGATGCATTGTGCTCGTTTATTTCTGTACTGTTGTGATTATAGACAAAAGAGTCATTTATTTTGTTCATTCGTTCAGTACGCGTGTACTGCCGCTTCGCCGCAGTACACTTCTGTTACGCAATGTAGCTTCGCCGCAATACAGTCCGCATTGCTACAAAGCATAATAAAAGTGGGAGAGGGCCGCTGTCACACAGCAAAGTATGTACATTTATTAGGCATCCCGGTGTACGTAATGTAACAGAAGACGGTGTGGGCGCGAGTGGATAATTAAGGAACAAATATGTGCCGTGACAGTGGTCCCATTCCACTTTCAGTATGGTTCACCGCAGTACATTCCTTAGTCTTCTCCGAGAAACATTGGTGTGTTGTTGCAAAGCTAATTTTAAGGAGCCGAATTATGCAATGTTTCATAGACGCTTGTGAACTTTTGTGGCTTGTTACACTGCATGATGCTGTGAAGCGCATTAATAGTGGGGAGGGGGGGTTTAGTGGAACTAAAGATCATGCAGTGAAGCATGCTGAAAGCGGAAATGGCACATTTGGCACATAAGGTTACACTGTGCTTATCATTTTCAATTGTAATGGAATTGGCAGATGCACCTGGACTAGTAGTAAGCTTCACTGCATGGAATTTCTTTATAGTGATATGCTTCACCACATCGCAAGTTAAAATCACGGTGACGCTTACTAAAGCCCATTTGTCATTCTGAAACCCATTATTCATCTTCAATGCAGGAGCACAATGCCGATTAGTGCCCATGCTTCTGGCTGGACTGCACATGCTGTTTAAGAACTGCTTCGTTGTTTATAAGTGCGCATGAATTTTATTGGAGGGCTGATAAGGGGACAACAGGTACGCCAAGATGGTTGCAGCACAGCTTCTTTTTTGCCAGGCCCCTGTTCTACTAGAAGCTTCCATTGCAGTGTTTCGATCCTCTATCAGCCACCATATTGTGTGTATAAAACATCTGACACTGATTGAGCTTGGGAACATCACCTATGCTATGGGCAGTAAGCTGTGCACAGACGTAGTTCATGCTTATCTATAGTAAAAAAATATAGCATGACGAGACAAACCAAAGGAAATGGTATGATGCAGCATTACTAAATGTTAAATAGTACTTGATCCTTTCCCTTGTGTTTTCTGATATTGTGCTTATTTTTATTATGCATGCTGCACAGTAACCACATGAGTGCCGAACTTGACCTAATTGGTATGGCTGCTCAACAGGTGGTGTAACTCCATGGTGTAAATCCATGGAAACGCCATGCGGCTCTTTCAGACCAACAAGGAAAGGAAGTATGTTACAAACGCTTCTGAACTGCATTGCCATCAAACCAACATTGCTATCAATGACTTTTGGACGGCAGAAGGTTTGCACACAGCAAAGGCTAAGAAGGACGCATTCAGGATGTGCTGAGAACTGAGCCTTTTGTGGCAGCATCACTGAAAGGGCTATGCCTGTCTGCCCTCTTTATGGTTGCACAAACGTGAGTCCCCTTTTAAGGCGATTACTTTAGAGGTTGCTACCTGGCAACGGTGTTGGATGTTTAATAGCAGACAAGCTTGTCTTTGCTCATTGTCAATAATCTGTTCCTTCTCCAGAACCCCTGTGAAGTGGCCAGTTTTAAGAAGTAATGTGCTTTTCATGCATGCATGCATTATAACTTATAAAGAGGTCTATTACCACTTGCCTTGAGCTGGTTATCACTGATGTCACCCAAGAAGGTATCAGGGAGTATGGCGATGTACACTTTCAATAACACTCTTGACACCAGCGGAATGAAATTTATGGAGCTGTTTTCTTTATGTCCGCTCCATCCTCTTCAGTTACAGTGAGCAGTCATTTGTTCAAAGAAAAGGCATATGTATTCGGTCGTCCATAGCCTGTGTGTAAAGCGGCTGGTCAGCGTGTTATGACAGACGCCTGCCTGAGAACCTTAGCATGGTGTCTATGTATAATACGTTCTAATTCATTTGCTTGCTTCCTTCTCTTGTTTCAAACTTCACCTGATAAAGCAATCAACAAGGTCAACCTAAGGTTCGACAGGCTTCCCATTAGTAACCCCAGCCTCTCCTTCACCAGGGAGCTGCTCATAGACAGCTACATTTTCATGATCTCGCGCTGCATTCAACCATGGTCCCACCTGTTGAAGCTATAACCTACGATCAAAAAAGTGCTATAGATCATGTTGCTCCAAACTTATGACATGTGCTATAAGGCCTTGAGGGTCACTCTCGTTTTATTTAGGTCGTCATCATACTGCGTGAAGCTTCGCAGCATAAGTGCAACAATTAACTTCTGCTGATATTCTCGAGTTATTCCGGTCCGGCGCACTGAAAGCTATCCTGAGTGATTTTCAGAAGCAAAACGCCGCTGTCTGACAAGAAGTAGATAAAGCGAAGGTCGCTATAACCACATATGTCACACAATATGTAAAGGGCCGCTGAGTGTACACATCGTTTACTTCGCATCCAACAAGCTTGGTTGCCCCTTTGCAAGCGAGTAAACTCAGCTTGCCCCGAAGATATGGCGCCTGTGACAACAACGTGACAGATACTACGTCCCCTGCAAAGTCGAAGTGTATGAGATTCTAACATCCCGCGGCGGCTTCTACGCTGGGCAAACAAGTCGCTGTAAAAGCAACTGCCCGTACAAACATGCTAATAGCATGAACATGAAAACTGGCCAAAATTTGGCTATTCATTGGGCACAACTGTAGGTACAAGCCATTCTTCAACCAGACGTGCAATGTTCACAGGAACTGGAACTCTACAAATGCAGAAAAGAAGAATAATGAATGAGACTAGTTTCCATATAGTTGAACTGTGTGCTGCAGAAGCAGTGCTACCTGTAGCGCTGGTACCTTATAGCCACAGTTTATGGCTGTGTCAGCATGCCAAACGGCACTATGCTGAAATTCTTAAGTTCCATTAATTATATTTATCTAGGCCATGTATTGCAAGCATATAGCCATATTGTATACAAGATAGCTAAACAACGTCAACTATGATAGCCATTCCTAAATTAAAATGTAACAAAAAAACAAGAATGGGTAATAACTTGCAATGCAAAAAAAATGACTTGCCATCCCAGCCCTGCGAAAGTGGATGTCCAGCGAAGCTGTTGAAAACCACCACAAGTGCTGAGGGGGGTACGCAATGCTTTATTGCTTTAGAATAATGGCAGTAATGGGAGCAATGGTAATTTTGGCAACACGCCGCCGCTGGTCGTATTACCGTTTCTTTTCCCTCTGCCCCTCCTCATATTCACGCTGCTCCTCGGGAGTCCTATACTATGCGTTGTCTACCCATAGCGGTGCTGCAACTACAATAACATCAGTTGGTAGGCTGGTTCTCTTATATGTGAAAGGCTAGTGACGTCACTCTTCACGTCGCGAGCTGCCGTCGCCGCGGCAGTTTGTGCAGCAGTAATCTTTACTGGAAAACGCATGCGTGGAGCGCTATGTGATTCGCATTGCTATTAGGAGCGCCTTATCATGAATGATGTGGTTTGAATGCTTGTTTTCTGCTTGCTCTTTACTGAAACGAATACTGGGGCCCTATAACGTAAAACTATTCCATCATCATCATCAGCCTGGTTACGCCCACTGCAGGGCAAAGGCCTCTCCCATAGTTCTCCAACTACCCCGGTCATGTACTAATTGTGGCCATGTTGTCCTTGCAAACTTCTTAATCTCATCCGCCCACCTAACTCTCTGCCGCCCCGTGCTACGCTTCCCTTCCCTTCGAATCCAATTCGTAACCCTTAATGACCATCGGTTATCTTCCCTCCTCATTGCATGTCCTGCCCATGCCCATTTCTTTTTCTTGATTTCAACTAAGATGTCATTAACTCGCGTTTGTTCCCTCACCCAATCTGCTCTTTTCTTATCCCTTAACGTTACACCCATCATTCTTTCCATAGCTCGTTGCGTCGTCCTCAATTTAAGTAGAACCCTTTTCGTAAGCCTCCAGGTTTCTACTCCGTACGTTAGTACTAGTAAGACACAGCTGTTATACACTTTTCTCTTGAGGGATAATGGCAACCTGCTGTTCATGATCTGAGAATGCCTGCCAAACGCACCCCAGCCCATTCTTATTCTTCTGATTATTTCCGTCTCATGATCCGGATCCGCCGTCACTACCTATCCTAAGTAGATGTATTCCCTTACCACTTCCAGTGCCTCGCTACCTATTGTAAACTGCTGTTCTCTTCCGAGGTTGTTATACATTACTTTAGTTTTCTGCAGATTAATTTTTAGACCCACCCTTCTGCTTTGCCTCTCCAAGTCAGTGAGCATGCATTGCAAATGGTCCCCTGAGTTACTAAGCAAGGCAATTTCATCAGCGAATTGCAAGTTATTAAGGTATTCTCCATTAACTCCTATCCCCAATTCTTCCCAATCCAGGTTTCTGAATATCTCCTGTAAACATGCTGTGAATAGCATTGGAGAGATCGTATCTCCCTGCCTGACGCCTTTCTTTATTGGGATTTTGTTGCTTTCTTTATGGAGGACTACGGTGGCTGTGGAGCCGCTATAGATATCTTTCAGTATTTTTACATACGGCTGGTCTACACCCTGATTCCGTAATGTCTCCATGACTGCTGAGGTTTCGAGTGAATCAAATGCTTTCTCGTAATCAATGAAATCTATATATAAGCGTTGGTTATATTCCGCACATTCCTCTATCACCTGATTGATAGTGTGAATATTAGTAGCCTTTGTGAAATCCTGCCTAGTCCTTTTGTTGAGAGGTCCTTTCGTTGAAGGTTCCTTGGTCATTTGAATATTCCTCTAGGACTAATCAATTCGTACAAAATACAGCTTCAGAAGCTGCTATTTGCACAGTCCAATTACTCAATCAAGTTGGACCATGTCAGCAAGACACAAACTACCGTGACACAAACGTACCGTTAAGAAAATCTGATGCAACGAAGAAGAATACACTAAGCATCCGCGACATCTCGAGCACCCGGTGCACCCAAACTTAACTTTTTATTTAATTTAATTATGTGGAGCCGGCCAATCACCGTCGCTGTTGGCGTATATTTTTTTTAGCGATCAAAACAATTGTTTGATAAAGTGCAATAGACATCATCATTCTCTGAATCACGTAAAATGCACTCTTGTTAACAAAAGCGGCATTTTTTTCTAATGCGATTAGCATTCTTAGGAAACTTGACGAAACTTCCCGTGTATATGTCTCTAACCGTTTTACCGCCACTTCCGGTCACCAATAGGTAGAGCATCAGGCTGCTGTGCTGAGGTTGGCTTCGAAGCGGGTTCGGAACCAACCGTCGGGAGCAGCTTGGGTCACTGGGTATGTGTGACGTCGGGTATGTGCCACACACTAAAATTCCGAGTTCACCGCGGCAGACTTAACGCAGAGCCCGTAGTTCCGTCTTCGAAACGTTTCGAAATAAGCGTTTTTACTCCTCTACAGCGCTTGCGTGTCAAAAGATGACGTCACTCATGCTATCTTGGCACGGTGGAAACGGTAGGGCGCGTGCGTTTGACTTACTGAGGAGCATACAGAAAGGGATCAAAGTGCCGATGAATAGTTTTCCAAAAATAAAGATTTCAGAGCTTCAATCTGTCTTTATTGAGCAACCCACCTAAATATAATTTAGTGTAGTAGCCGTGCAATGTTCCGCTACCTTGGAAATATATCTAGGATGATCGCCTGCTTAATGTTTGTTACGAGAAACTTAGTTCTAACATCAAAAGGCTGCGGCATTTTCCTGCCAAATTATTCGTAAAACTGTGTTACCTCGGAGCTTTACAAGTGTGCAATCAGCAGATATGCGCGGCGTCACAGTATTGAAAAGAACTGTTGATTTTCACCGTACTGTCCACTTCCACGAGCAATGGTATAGAAGCCCATCTGCATGGGAACATGGAAGTGAACGTTTCGCATGGTCAAATGTATTGGAAAATGTCGTACTGGGGAACGTTGGACAAATTTCTGTATTTTTGGTGTTGGCATGGCATGTTGTGGCCCAAGCCGCCGCAAGGGCTCAGTAGATATGACGTTCTGCTCATGAGCACAAGGTCCAGGGTTCCATTCCAGGCAGCGACCACCGCACTGAGATGAGGGCGAAGCGAAAAATAAACGCTCGTGTATTTCTACACAGGCGCCCGTTAAGGAATCACGGGTTGTAATAATTAGTCCGGAGACATTCACTACTGCGTCCCTTATAACCAGTTGCGCAGTTTTTAATACTTGAATTTATGGCGCCAACAAGCTCATCATTCTGCAAGAGACCTTTGCAAAAAAAAAAAAAAAAAAACTTAATGCGTGATTTTTGTTTTTTCATTGTGCACTATATGATCAGTTGAGATAAAGAGACACAAAGGATCTGTCCGAAAAAATTGCATGCATAGCTTGTTCTCTTGGAGGAAGAAAAACGACGATTTGAAAAAAATAAAGACCGAACTCCTTTCCCGATAATTTTGCACGCGTACCACGTGGTACAATGACGTGATCGAATGTAACATAATTGGTGGTACGACAATTTCTCGAACATGGGTTCTCACTGAAAAAAGCTTAAAATTGTCAAGTTGGGTCGACTTTCGAATTCAGAAGCTGCCGGAACGTGCGGTCGCAGATGGCTGGTGCGAGAATTTTAACGGTGCATCTCGACGTCTCTTTCGTTATTTAGTATTTTCCGCCGCAGCAGGCCTCCGTATTCGTAGTAAGGCTGATCTATTTTAAATTAGGAAATCCGTAATGGGCCAATTTAGCTTAAGCTTTCGCCATGCTAACCAGTCATGAGGGATAGCGTAATTTATTATTTTTTCTTCAAACACGGCCTCGTTCATCTTTTTTTTCTTTTGCTGCAGTAAAGAGCTACATGCGGAAACTACGCAGCCTGCACCAACCATCCTTTGCCGTCGAGAATAGTCCAGCCTTTCTGAAAGCCCTCGTCACCTTCTTATTTCAGTGGGTCTTTGCGGGACGATTGATGTTCTAGACGTATATGCAGGGAGCCAAGACGTCCAAGAGGACCCGTCCAAAGAGCCTCCAACAAAAGCTGTGTTGTTCACGTTTGTTGTGTTCGTCACACTTATATTTGCGAGCATTCGACTTTGCAGCTTATTAATAATGAAATAAAGGGTTTGGATTTTGTGTGTCCAGACTTTGTGGTCCATGACAAATGAAGGGAAGCGAAGCGCCTGTGCCAACCATCTATTTCTTGCGAACATATCGCAGTGGTTGAAAGATTAAGACAACGTATGCACCATTGGTGTAATATGTGCTCATAAATGATATAAATCTGGAAATTTATAACACTATAGTTTCATTAATAAGCAAAAAAAGAAATAATAGATTTGGGGCTATGCCATGCATTGATGTTGGACACGGGCATTGTTTCTTTAGATGTTGCACAACCACATGAAGCAGACTCTCTTAAAAATGAAAAAGAGACACCGAATATTGAACAAAATAACGCACACGAACAAGGTACTTGGTTGCAATGGACTTCATTGAAAAAAACGTTTGCGGCCATAAAATAGGTATGTGAGACACTATGGATACGGCACTATCCCGTGTGCAGTCTACATTGGCTGAGCACACCATGTAGGGTTATTGCCATTGCCAGATTGTCGTGAAAGGGTATATACAGGGAGGACACCTGCAAAATTGAAGATATAGTTACGGGCGATAACCAACACTTTAAATGTTAATTCTAATTTAAATTTATTGTCATGGGGGCGTAAGCCGCAGTGATAATTAAGACCACGTGCGTGACAGACACTTTAGATAATGTGCTTGCTGACAAGCTTGTAGTAACACACTGATTGCCTTACTTATTGAGCGATTGTCTCCAAATGAGCTCGTTTGCCATTAAGTTTAAATGTCTCCAGCTAATTCAAAAGGCGTCACAGTTTTTGGTAATCTCTACATTGGACAAAGTATAACCAGAGAACGCTTATGTGCGCCACTAAAGGCGGGATAATTTCTCTAAGATGTATTCCAGAAAAAACGGTGTAATGAATGCTGATGTAAAAAAAAAGACAAACAAACCGGCGCAGATCTTCCTTGAGCTAATCTCATCGGGATGCGCCGGAACCTCCACATTGATCATGCCTGTAATGGAAGCGACTACCATCAAGGTAGTAATATCACCATCGTTATGAAAGTTTAGTTCACTTCCTCAGTTTCAGTAATATATTGTAAGCAGAAACATTATTTCGGCCAGTTGCAATTTTCCGAGACCACTGAACTCCCCGAAAACGGTACTCATCAACGTTCACGTTGTTGAGCGCAAGAACTACGAGATACAGAGATACAAAACCTTTCTATTTTTCTTTTCTTTTTTCTTTTTGATCCAGCGGCCAAGGATCAACGCTCCTTTATCGATGCACCCTCTGGCCTCATTCTGTTCACTTCACTTCCTTCTCCTCACTGGGCTGCTTTTGATAACAACTTTTTCATATCCCTGTATCTGACTTCTTGAATTTTATATTGCTTACTTCTTGCCTCTGTGTACTTGATTCAAATGAAAATAAAAGAAAGCGATGTAGTCACCCGATAATGGGGACGGCTATTCCTTTTCGCAGTTTAGTGGCATTATAATAATAAAAAGATATTGTAAGATACGAACAAGCGACGTCGTAGGGTTGAACTATTTAGCGAATGCAGCCTTACACACATACGAACATATAAAAAACAAGGCCAGTACAAGTTGCACCACACTGGTCCCTGCATATATGCGTATGCAGAGTTCCAAACGCATACAGGAGGCCGCGATGAAGTCGCAAATGAGCAGCTGCACAGGTGAGGAAGACGCACGCACGCAGTAATGATCTGCTTGGCTATCTGACCCCATATAACCGCTGGCACGTACGTATCGTACGTACATGACATTCTTACGCATCTGGAGGAGTGACCAAGAAGGATCACGTGCTGTTAGATACGGGACCGTTTCCTGAGCCTACTTCGAGTTCCCCAGACCACATCGAATCGCACCACAGCTAATTAAGGAGCGCAGAAACACGGATACCACATTCCTGAGGCACGGCACGTGCAAACAAGTTGGCGGACCCCACTTCGTGTGCAGCCGGTGGAGCTATTCACTGCTTGACTCTTCCCGAAAGTGAAGCGAGAGCCTGGCACTGTGGCGGGTAAAGTGGGTCCCGAAGCAAGACGGCTGTAATGCGCCGTGAAAACCTGGTGGCGTCGCCCCCCCATCCGCCTATTGTGACGGCGCCTTGCAAGTCAGCAAGGCAAGACGGCAGGGAGAAGAAAGCCCTCGGACAAACACACGAGCAGCGACTCTCTTAGCCGGGCGTGACTCCATCGCACGGGCGCCTACCATTGGCCGAAAATGACAACACCCGAGCGGGCTCGCCGATTGGCCGAAAATGGCGTCACCTGAGCGGGCTCTCCCATTGGCCGAACGTGACGTGTCTTGGAGACACCGAAGGGCTTAAAAGACGCAGACCGGGAGCAGCAGGAGAGCATTCCTAGAGCATTTCCTTGAGCATTCCTTGATTCATCTCCCTCGAACTTCTTGCGACGGGCCGCAGCGTCCGAGTTGCTGCCGGCCCGTAATGACTCTAAGACTGTTAATTGACTCTCACTGTAAATAATGTAAATAAACCTCCCAAGTTTTTCATCCCGACGTCCTCCTCAACTCCTACAGTGCTTAGTGTCACATGTCCGGTTGCGCATAGCTCGCGGTTCACGATATCTATTCGGCCGAATACCCAGTAACAGTGTGCCCAGTTGAACATATCCGATGGGCCAATTTGCCTATTGTTGCCCAGTAAGCCAAGTTGGTATAAAATAGGTCATATAAGGACCTACATCACACATACCGCGAACTGGCTGAACTTTCCAAGAAATGGTAAACGCATTAACACGAAGACCGCTCTAATTCTCTGTATTTCGTTGTTTTCGCGATCTGTAGCGGGTACAATAACGGGCATGGTTGCACCGCCGTCCCGTATTTTAGTATTGCTTCGGAGCCAGCATATTCTCAAGTTTGCCTTATTATTTTAGATCCTTTTTTCAGCACATTTGAAAAAACGCTACGTGATTAATGTTCCTGCATTTGTAATACTTTCTCCTTCCTCGCGATTGTGCGAGTGAAATTTGGTTTCTCTCATAAGCTTTATCCACTCGATTGTTGTCCACTCCCATATAGTGGGTACGAGCCATGAGTTGAGAGGAAAAAAAAACAAACGGCCGTTACTTTCAGTAACCTACGTTCTTCAAAAGTATTTTGCTTTTGATCATAACTAAACTACTGTTTTAAGTTTGTAGCCGTTAAATATCATCAATTCCTTTTACCTTTCTGCAAGCACCCAGAGTGGATATGGACCATTTAGACGAGGCATTCGATGATCATGGCCTCATACTATGGCTCGTACCCACACTGGGGTATTGGCCAGGAATTGTGTGCTTGAACTTTTACTCAGTGTTTTGAAGTGTTACATATTACATTGGTTTAGTTGATTGTATGTAACCGCAAAGGACACCAAAGCGTCCATGCAGCTAAAACCCAAAACCGACGCGGTGACAGTTAGTACTATTTACGATGTTAAGATTAACCCTAATGAAGTGAGCGGAATCTCACTATACTTCGACTTCTTCCTCCGGCTGCCACGCTGGGCACGCGCTTTCACCGCTCGCGCTATTGTCCCACGTTCGTTCTACGGCAACGCCGTCTCTGAGTTCCGCTGCTGCAGCCGATACGCTTGCGATCCGCGTCACCCGGCAAGATGAACGACGAGGAACGCGACGTGGACGTCGAGGCCGAGAGGAGGGCCCACCACAGCGCCCTCGAGCGGAGGCGACGCGACCACATCAAGTTCACGTTCGGCTGCCTGCGGGACGCCGTGCCGTCCCTGCAGTGGGAGAGGGCTACGCGGGCCCAGATCCTGAAGAGGGCCGCCGACTACATACAGCTGATGCAGCGAAAGAACAGGGAGCGGCTGCACACCATCAAGGAGCTTAAGCGAGAGAGGAAGCACCTCGAGGAACAGATCCGGGCCTTGGAGGAGATGGAGATGGCCAACGGCGGTGGCGACTGCTCGCCTAGCACCTCGGTCGTCGCTACCATTGAAGAAGGGAACTCCGCCTCCCCGGCTGGCGTCACCTCCGAGGCTTCCATGCTGCCTGAAGGGATCTAAGCGACCGCTGAAAAAAAAAAGCCCGACTGCGAAACATGCTCATCGTCCTGAATAAAGAGTAATACAGTTTCAACTGTCTCGACTGATGCTTCAGAAAGCGTATGTACTCGATTTCTCGTGCTGTTAATGACCGCTGTTGGATCTGGAGGACAATCCCAATTGCTGTCCCCCAGATTTTGGACCTTGCCGTTGGGTGCGGGAGTTGGCCGAGGTTGAGGAGGACTTTGAGATGAAAACTGAAGGTTTATTTACATTATTTACACTGAGAGTACAAAGAAATTAACAGTCCTAAAGTCATTACGTGCCGGCAGCAACTCGGACGCTGCGGCCCGTGGCAAGAAGCTCGAAAGAGATGAATGAAGGAATGCTCTCTTGCTGCTCACGGTCTCTGGCTTTTAACCCCTTCGGTGTCTCGAAGTCACGTCCCGTTCGGCCAATCGGCGAGTTCGCTCAGGTGGCGTCATTTTCGGCCAATCGGCGAGTTCACTCTGGTAGCGTCATTTTCGGCCAATGGTAGGCGCCCGTGCGAATGTAAGCCACACCCGGCGCAGAGGGTCGCTCCTTGGGCTCCAATTGTCCGAGGGATTACTTGTCTGCGGTATTGCCTTCCTTGTCGGCAACTGCCGTCACAAAGACGGACGGGGGGGGGGAGGATTGCTCCTAGGGCTTCACGGTCCATTACGGCCGCCGTTGCCTCGCGGCTTGCAAGCACCGTCACAATAGGCGGAAGGGGGGAGACGGGTTGTCTTCGAGCGACCTTTCAGAGCCGCAAAGCAGCTTTGCTCGGGACCCACGTTACCAGGAACAGTGCCAGGCTCCCGCTACACTTTCGGGAAGAGTCAAGCAGTGGGACAACGGCTCCACATGCGGCGCACGAGGTGGGGGACGCCAACTTGTTTGGACGTGCCGCGCCTCGGGAACGTGGTAGATGTGCTTCTGCGCTCCTTAATTAGGCGTGACGCGATTCAATGTCGCCTGGTGAACTCAAACTGCATTTATTTCACTGCTTCAAACTTTGGTGAACTTGCCAGACATGTGTTCTTCTCAGTACACATGCTATAACAGCACGTTCCGCACAAAGCGTAGCGTTCCGGCCCTCCGTCTGTATTACAAAATAATACTTGAATAAATTCAGGCTCGCACTCGATTGTCCTTGCCTTTTTTGCCTTCTTGTAGGAAAGCTCACGTGAAAGCACTTGCGGTCTATATAAAACAATTGAGCTCCTTTTGTGCAGCTGCCCACGTTATAGTACTGAAAGCCAGGTGCTGACATGTACCTCGTTAGAGACAGTGGAGAGCCTGTCACTGTCAGAACAAAAGATATTAGGACAATGGTCACGTTGGACCCGTACGCTAAAGGCAACCAGTGCTCTAGTTCGCTTCAAGCGTTCTAAGGGCCAGCGAGACATTGTCCTGAGCCATTTCAGACTTTTGAGCGCCGATTTTCATTTCTCTGCTCCCTTACTATCTCTATAAATTCGTGAACCTGCCCGTATGGCCCACGTGCTCTTCGCCACGTGACGATACGTTCATATATGGTTCCATACGTTGTCTGGAGCCGCGGTTGTTCATCTCGGAGTCGCACGTTTCTTGGAAATGCTAGCCACGCGCTAACAAGCCCCTTCTGTCCTACTCGTCGAGTTACCCGAAACTCGTAAGACAGGGTGTAGCAAGAATATGCCTCGCGAAAGCCCCGCATAAGTCTTGCTTCCACCCCCACCCCCCCCTGTGTGCGGTAGTTTAGAAGCACAGGTGGGTCGCTTACACAAGCTGGTTACTCGGACCCACTCGTAGTTTCTCTCGCAGAATCCTTACTGCAACCAACTAAACATGCTAAGCGCAACGCTAAGCCGACACACATCAATGGCAGCAAAAAAGCGTACTTAAAAATGGCTGCAATGCCGTGCTATATATCTGTTGTCGTCTGAAACAATGGGCGAACGCGCTGCGGTGAAAGGTATTTATTTTTCTTATTTTCAATGTCTGACAATCTAGTAACGCATTACCTGGCAGGCAAGGACTGCGAAGGTAAGGCACAGCTGTGTACAGGAAAACACGATGAATCATACGCATGACATGCGCTAAGAATTATGTGTACGCAATTTCTCTTCCGTGCGGCCAACATTTGTGGATCAAACAGTTCAGGTGCCTCAACGATAGACTCCACGAGCGCAATTAGGTCGCGCAAAAGGCAGTGCAAGACCACTTAGAAATTCGCTGCCGGGATTTTCGCCTCGATTTGCATTCATAGATTGCGCGGTAATCGCCAAGCATCCAAAGCAGATGACAAGGGACATAATTGAGGCTGCAGAACATTTTTTCGCCCGAGTATTCAACATCTCGGCGCTGTGTCGAGAGGATTGCCACAAGAAGAGATATACTATACGTCACATGAGTCACGGCTTTAACCATTTATGGACTGAGTCTTGCCTACAGGCAACATACTAGCAATTTCTTTTCCTTGCTAAGTTTAAGCATTGAGTACGAACGTTCTGGGTAAATGTATCCCACCTACACTGAATAAAAGGCAGCAGGCGTCATTTCTTGGTTTAGAGCTGGAACACAATACGATGACAAAGAAGTTTGGCACGCGAGTCGCCTTTTATGCACCTAATTAAACCACCCGATTCTTGGCCAATCCCCCACTGTGGATATGTGCCACGGCCACTCAGGACAACAACAACAACGCTTTATTTTCAGAACACGGTCAGCAGAAATGGAATGATCCAAGATATCCGGATGCAGTGCTTAGTACTACACGCACGATGAATGCAATGCAATGCAAGCTAATGCAATGCACATTAAAGAACGCCATCTGGTCAAAACTAATCCGGCGTCCAACACTACGGCGTGCCTCATGACGAGATCGTAGCTCGGGCATGCAAAACACCATAATTTCATTTCATTAAATCAGAGATGCTCGCGTTAATGGTATGGTATGGTATGGTATGATGAACTTTATTTAATGTCCTGAAGATCAACCCTCGCGTTAATGATCAGAGGGGTTTTTTCCGAAGCCATTTCCTTTGCAGTACATAACCAAGCTGCACCTGTTCGCGCAATCCGAAGGGCGGTCGTCATTGATCCACTTTTTCTCGCGCTCTTCATGCGCGGAGAATTTCCGACCAAACAACCACGTATGGCCTCTTTTCTTTCTCTTTTTTTTCGTACTGCAATGCGCGGAATATGGTATACGCGCTCCGGCACTCAGCGCACAGCTTGTAACCTCGCCAACTCGACTCTGTTTTACTACGCGCCGTCGTGTGTGCACTGCCCCATTTTATTGCAGCTGCGGCGGCCGCGACAAACGCGCTCTATGACACCTCTACGCTGTATAGACGGCAAGACTGCAGTCGCGGCTTGTCGGTAGTAGAGTGACCTGGTCACTTTATCGCAAGAACGCTGTGGACTGGCGGCGTCTCGTGAAGCTCTCGCGGTTCACTAACTCAGACGCACCTGGCCGCCTATATATATGGTGGACTAGTCTTTCACAAAGGCTGGTCCACCAGCCGATACGTCAGTGCAATATACTGTGCTTATTCAACGTACATCGTACTCTCTTTCCTCATTATATATATATATATATATATATATATATATATATATATATATATATATATATATATATATATATATATCGTTGTCCTTAGGTCGTCTTGGTCACGCTCCCGTCATGTTCATCGGTGTCATTTAGGTGTTGTCCCACCTTGGTCGTCGTCATCGCGCTGTCACGCCATCTACCGAAACATGTCAACGATAATTTGTGCCGTCATCACCAAACATCGTTATTGACTGCCGCGGTAGCGGTGGTGCAGGCTAACAGTCCCAAGGCTAGTTCTAGTCATCATCAGCCTATTTTACGTCCACTGCGGGACGAAGGCCTCTCCCTGCGATCTCCAATCATCCCTGCCCGGCGCCAACAGATTACAACTAGCGCCTGCGAATTTACTAATTTCATCGCCCAACCTAGTCGTCTGCGGTCCTCGACAGCGCTTACCTTCTCTTGGAACCCATTCTGTAACCCCAGTTCTGACACTGAAACATAAATACCCCACGAAATGGATGGGAAAATGGAGCCGCGGTAGGTCAATTGGTAAGAGCATCGCAAGCGTAATGCGAAGACGTGGGTTCGTAACCCACTTGCGGCAGGTTGTTCTTTCATGCACTTTCATTTCCATTTATTTATCATTTCTTTAACTGATTCAGCAAGCACAAGTAATTTCCCCTATTTTGTCCTAAGTGTCTTTGTTGGCTTCCTATGATTTATAGCAATAGGACCCCTCAGTTTCCTTTCTAGCAGTAATGACTTAAGACTCTAAAGTAGCGCTCAAAGTTCACAATATAAATTATTTTCGTGGATAAACAAAAGGAGACGTAGCGATAAGACTTAGATTTGTGATTCCCCCTTTAAAGGGGCCCTGAACTACATTTTGTCGAAGTGCAGAAATCCCTTTGAGGTTAAAATAGGGTATTTCAGAAATACTTGGCCGCAGAAAATACTTTGACGGGTTCAGCACAAGCGGAGTTACTGGCAAACAAACACAGCCTTCGCGATGCTTCCGCTCCTTCCTCAATGCCCAGCACTACGAAGGCTACGGTGGTTGGTGCGGGGCGTGTCCACAACGCTCCTCCTACTGACCGTCACCGTGGCACGCACTTCAAATTTGATTCTGATATCGACTGCTGAACGGCCGTTGGTTCCTTCCACTTTGAATTCAAGCGCTTCTGGAAAGTGTACGTTACCTATGGGTCTCAGTAGGTGAATCCCTTGGCATTCCATTGGGATGGGCTGAGTGGTCTCCGGATTTTCGCTGCAGCAGCCAAATACCTCAACTTGTTGCGAATATTTGCTCCAGTATGTTCTTGTTCTTAGGCAACCAACTTGAGCCTCAAGTAGCAAGCGGCTGCCCTTTGCGTTATCGTACAGCTTTTCCCTTGTAATTTCTTTCTTCCCATTCGTGTGAATCTCCAGTGTCTTTTTTTGTTTCCATTCTTCGCGTCCAATTCATTGTCTCTGTTTCTTTCACTTATGAGGACTCCTGGTTCTCTATTTACACTTTCAGTTACCCTGTGCTTGGTCGCCAACTTCCTTGATCTCTTTCTCCATTCTGTGTCCACGCTTTTCGGGTACAGATGCTTGTGCACTTTAGGCGCTCATTTATTTTGATCCATGCTCCCGAGTCTTTCTTCACAACTAATTTTGCTCGGCACTTCTCTGACTTCAAGCAATGCAAAATTCATGTCAACCTGCACTGCTTCATTTGTGGTTTTGCCGTGAGCTCCCAAAGGCAACGGGCCTACCGATCTTTAGTCAACTTCCAGCCCTGACAAGATATCTGATTTGAAACACAAGATGGCATATGCGAACGTTAGCGATGGAACCATTGCTCCTTTCCAAATTACAGGCACTACTTCATATTTATTGGGGCCCCAAAGTGTTCTACGCTTCATTATTGCTGCATTCCGCTTCCCCTTTATTTTCACATTATCTTGGTGGGTGTTTCAGTAAGTCTTTCCTTCGTTCACGTATAGGCCGAGGTATTTATATTGCTTGACTATAGGTAGAACTTTGTGTTTTCTTGACATCCCCGTGATTACTCGTCTCTTCATTAAGATCACAATTCCGGTTTGTCGGTCTGTTGCCACACACAATCGCGAGCGTCTGTAAATCTCTGCAAGTGTCCGTAAATCCATGTTTGGCACTCCACTCCATCTGGCGGAAGGTGTAGCAGTTAAGTCAGATGGCACTTGACAGTGGTATGGCAGAAAGCTAAAGCGACACACTGACTTTGATCGAACACCGTTTTAGGCTAGTCGCACTTGTTTCTTTATGTATCCTTATTCGACGACTGTTGCTACGTATTCTCGGCATGACAAGGTATCATTCATTACTATTAGCGTGCTCACAAGACATCTAGAAGTTCCCTACAAAATCTTTTTTTGTAGAAGTGGTTACAAGATACCCAGATCCCGGATACGTAATATCCACGTGAAGTCGACTAAGAAAACCTTCTGTACAAAACATTGGCCACTATATATGAACACGTTCGCGCCAAACGGTGCCGCGTGCGCTTTGCACGTCTTAAACCGCGCTTCACAAAATACGCGTGCGATGCTAGGCAGAAAGTGAGCAACATATTACAGATTGAACGCTTCGAACCGAAGGTGTTCTGAGCGACATTCAAGAACTTCAGCGTTGCGAGTAATGCAAACGCCCTTGCGCCAAACGCGGGGGCTTAAATAGAATTGATGTCAAGATGTGTGCCAGACGCACAAGCTTTCCATACCAACAGCAGCGACGGATCATACCACCTAGCGAGCGGGGCAATCACATCTTTTAGGAAACGTTTCGCTTTCAAGATGACTCAAAGCCAGAGTTTATGTCTTACAGAAGCGTTTAGTGCACTTTCCACATATACGCGGGCAGATAACTTTTAAAGGGACACTGAAGCGAAACAATAAATGAGTTTAGACTAATTAAGCATTGTTTGAGAACCCTGCAGGCAGTAATTTTAAAAAGATAGTTTGATTATTAGATGAGAAAATGAAGGTCCAAGTATCAGTATTTGAATTTCGCGCCGAAACCCCAGCGCCGGTACGTCATCGTGACGTCAAGGTTTCCAAAGTACGTTTTCGCATTTGGGCCGCGTTGGCTGAATAAAGGTTCCCGAAACTTGCCATGTTTAATATTTGGTTCCTTTAGAACACAATGTAGTCAATCTGTACCGCTATATATAATTAGTAGGCCCTAGAAGATGCCATCAAAATCAAAGACGTCACAGCCCCCAGGTGCGGGAACTTAAGTAGGCGTCGCCACCCGTATTTCGTTCTTGCGCTTTTTCTGGCTTACCAAACATCTTATTGCTGTAAGAGTGGTGTTTTTGGTGTTGTAAAACAGTAATTTACTGATGCAGAAGAAATCATTTTTCACTTTAGTGCCCCTTAAGCTTCCCAGAATTTTTAAAAATCGTCTGTTGCCGATGACATAATTCTGCACCATGAGGTGGATTATTCGGAGGCGGACATTACTTGTACGAGAAATGTAAACACATATTCAACAAATTAAATAATGCACTATCTACATTCTTAATTAATTAATTTGCAGTACATATTGCAGTTTACAAACTGTAGCCGTTGAGCTTGCAGGGCGTATTTACTTGAAATGAAATTCCAGAATGACACCAGCTTGTATAGATATGCGCTATGAAACTCGCGATAAATATGCACTGCTGTACCACTTACATTTTTTTAACAAAACGCTTTTTTTTTCATTGAAACACAATAGTAACTGGAGCGCCCATGTACGAGTATTTCGTCCTACACTTTGGGAAAGATCTCGAAACTGGTGTCATCCTGGGATTCAATCGAAATAGGTACGTCTTACAAACTCATTGGCTAGGATTCGTAAATTGGAATACGTACCATAATTAATTAATTAGCAAGTTAATTTGTGAATATTTTTAATTATCTGAATATGTGTTTCGATTTCTCGTGTTAGTGTTGTCCGCCTCTCGGAATAATTCAGTTCAAGGACAAGAAGTGTGCTATCTGCCACAGGCGATTGTGAAACGTTCCGGAAAACCTACACATGGTCACCCGTACAGCACAACTGTGCACGTCATGTTTGGGCCACCACGTGCTCCACACGGGCCGCGGCCGTACGCATTCTAACGATGACGTAGACGGCGCAAAGCTTTGCCTATCAGTTTCGAGCAAGCATAGGGTCCAAACAGGCGCGCGGCTGTTGCTGTGCAGAAAATCGTCTAGTTTCCGTCGTAGCACAAGCAGCTGGCGTCGGCAGATATTGTAGGAAGCTGAAACAACCGCAGCACCATCTGGCCAGCTCCACTCCTCGCCCGGCGCGCGGGTTCGGTGTGTTTTAAGGCTATTCCAATGCTCTAAAGGCACGAAACAACTTTCTGCCAAGAAGTAGCGGAAACAACTTACCGCAATCGGCAGATGCCAAAGCGCATAGGGCGTTGACGCAACTCCCGTAGCATTGACATGCTAACAAGCGCGTAGACGCAAGCCTGCGTTCACTGAAAGATGTGTGTTGTTTGAGAAATACAACGATGATCAGGATGCGGCGGACGTATGGTAAGAGGGCCACCTACGAGTAGGGGTGAAGGCAGACGTCTTTCCGCCACCTGGTGGGTGGCCGGACAGGTACAACGCCTAGGCCGTGGTACGATTGGAGCGGTCACTCTTAACGTATATATATATTCTACGTCACTGTACTATTAGGTTCTGTATGGTGTACGTCTGTATTATTCATTTATGCAATAACTGCGGGCCCTTGTGTGGCTCAAGCAGGAGGGGCATGCAAATAATAATAAAGCATAATAACGTTAGCAGACGTAAATTAACAGGGTACCATGCGCACGCGAGGGTTTCGACAAGATTTTAAGCGCGCAGGGTCCTTTCTTATAAGTGTATCACGGCCTGGCAAATGCCAGGCGCCACGGCGGGTTACGCTTGTGCCCATTTTGAAAGAACTAGC
This sequence comes from Dermacentor andersoni, assembly GCF_023375885.2. NCBI lineage: Eukaryota > Metazoa > Arthropoda > Arachnida > Ixodida > Ixodidae > Dermacentor > Dermacentor andersoni. The sequence continues at coordinate 65,975,168 of NC_092818.1, forward strand.
GGGTACCCGGCTGTGGTGGGAATAGAGACCTCGGCCTCCCACAGCCGAGGCGGGCGCTCTACTACTGAGCCACGGCTGTGTCTGTGTCAGGACACAGAACGCGTTCACTTGCGAGCAGAACATCTTGACATTTTTTTCCAATCACTCCGTCGTATGCTATATAAGCTTCTACATCGAACTGTGTGACGCGTAGTAGCAGCATGGCCGTTAACCGATAAATTAAGATGAGGTTTCCTGCAAAAGTACTACCATAGGTAAATGTGTCGCTAGTGTCTGCTGGAGCTGCAAGCATGTAATTCAGCGAGCAGGCGAACGATGGATTTGCCTAAAATTCATTCTTTTGGCTTCAAACGACTTTGTGGCTTTGAAAGCATATCATCGTAAACTGAATATTGATTTATACACGCAACACTTCGCAATGATGGTGCATATGCGCACATTTACGAAAATTTAGTTACCTAGAAAATTAGAAAAAAAAACTGAGCCTAATTAAGTAACACCGCAAGAACGTCCGAACTCATAAGCACGAAAATTCGACTAATCCATTTGCTACCCATCGTTCCCATGGTAGCTGAACGATTGCAGCGCCAGAGTTCCCTCTAGTGACTTTTATAGGAGACTCTACAGACCCAACAATTCGGAACGATTGCCATAACCACAGTGCACTAGTTAGAAACATAGTGACACGATGCTTGGCCCGCATGTGACCCCCTTCTGCGTCACGACACGCACACCCCGTGGGAAACGAAACCGAAACTGTTCGGTAAAAGTATGTTAAAGTAAATTATTTAGAACGCTCCGAGGACTGTCAGTGTTTCTTCTATAGCTTTGAGGTGGGTAACATTGATTTAACGCAAAAAGAAAGATTAACGACGAACGTGTCATTTCCGTCCTCCTTAAAGCTTGATATGCATGTGGCTTATCTCTCATGGACGCGCTGAAGTAACTTCTGGCTTAGTGCCACGTCTCCGTAACCCGAACACTCGGCTCTGAGTGGTGTACAAACGCTCGACACGTCGGTAACAACTCCGGTCGCAAAAATATGTGTCTAAGAAAGAGGAAACGCTCCTATAGTCTCATTGCCGTAACCCGGAAAGCAAGTGCTAGAAGCAACGCAAGCACGTGTTTTTCTGCATGCCGTCTTTTAATCGCTGTCTGCGCCTTGCACTTGACATATCATTATCCCGCTATGCTAAAGGAGTGGACGTCAGCTTTCAGCATGCACTATACCCGCACCGCACGCCACGTGACAGGCCTTGCAAGCTCAGCGTCGAGAACGGTACGTGCGCCGAACAAGAAACGCGTACATTTTTTTTTCTCGTTCTGCACATCTGAAGGTCACCGCATGAATATTGAAAGCAGCTGTCGCTCCATTCTGCACGTTTATCAGCGCCGCTAAAGCTCAAAGGGCGCACGACAACGACGGCTGTTTGCACATTCCCTACAGCACGAGCGCAAGATACGCAACTTTCGCGTCTGGCCAAGGTCCTCCGATGCAAGCCACGCTCAAAGCCAGGTGGTGTCGGAACTCTGTACTCCGGTTCGTACATAGCTGGTAACACTACGAGAGGATACAGAGACTTCTCTTGTCGCTCACATCCGCGACCAAAAATAGTGCGTCACATACGAAAGAATGTCATAGGTATACGTAATGTCACTGGATGTAACGTTAAATCTCATGCTGCTATGCAGAGAAACCCTACTATATTATTAGGGGAAAGACGTCGTAGGTCTATACCCATGCTATTCGAACGAGCGGAGGGACATGTTTCTGCGACCGGCGGCCTCAGCGCACCGCTCGCACTCGCGATCGAAGCGTAGTACACCGCATACTGGAAGCACGAAGGCGGACAAATAACACGTGATATTACCTTGCGTCCACTGGCTTTTTTTAATGAAAGTGGAAAATTGTCGACCACCGGACTGTAGCACGAAGCTGCAAAAGAAACAATGCGGGATTCTCAAAAATCGAGCTTCGCAGTTGAAGGAAAACCCGTTCTTGTCCGGGGGATCCAACTCGGAACCATCGCTTTTCCGAGACGGCCACTCTACCATTACCAGCAGGCTAGCAGTTCGTAGTGCGAGGCCGAATCGACCATTGGTAAAATTGTTCTCCCCATGAGCAAGAGAAGTATTTTCCGATCAAAGAGAGCGTAAGGTGGTGAATATTGCCGTACAGACATATACGTGGTCGACGTGCGCCTTTGATGGTGCTCGTTTTAGAATGGAACGCAAATGTCTTAGAAAATTTTCTTGCAGGCAAAATCAGCAATACTATACGGAAGATACACTTTCGTCAGGAACAAACAGAGTTTATATTCTGATTAGCCTATAATTTACACCAGCAACGCAAAAGCACTTGCTTTATGCGGATTCCAACTCAGCTGGCCAAAACATGATGGAATATCCCTGACAGGAATAGCGGGCATATGTTTTCTTTTCCAACCAGATTTTGTACTGCAGCCGCAGCACTATTTTGCAGGTCGTCAATTGATAGACAACTCGAAGCACAGGAGCACTGCATGTGACAAGTCACTTCTGCGGAAGCCCGCAAGGGTTGGGAAGGAATGGACCTTATGCCTGCAGTATGTGTAGAGCATCCCGGATTTTGATAACAATATTGCGTAAGCGTTGAGCGCCACGCATGCCAACGCCTTATAACGGGCGAGAAACGGCGAGATTGGTGACAGTATATACGCATGCGCACAAAGCATCACTCCAGTGTGAGTGTCGTCTGCTACTGTCACCTTCAGGAAGACACATGCCCCCCCCCCCCCCCCATTACATGTACTACTTGCCATGCGTATTTCCTTTTTTTGATGCAAAAGCGTCAAATGGATCATTGAGCGAAAAAGCCGCAGTCTATCTGTAGCAGCCAAACAACAAGTAAGCTCCCATTGCCATTAGCTGTGACGTCACGTCACGAGCGCGCCTCGACGGAGCAGAGCGGGCAAAAGGGAACATCTGCTGCCCGATAGCGCGCCAGGTATTGCCTGAGAAGAAAGGGCATCGCCGCGACGCCACGTCACCCTCGCTCTCGCAAGCCGGCGCGCGGTCCGTATCTCTCTCTCTCACCCTCACTGGGCTTAGATGCTGCGCGCACCTGCCAGCCTTCGTGGCCGCTGCTGCTTGCTCGATCTCTCGTTGCATTTTGTATTACCGGACCCACGCATGCGCCTTCAAATTAAGAAAAAGAAACGAATTGAATTCAATTGTTGAGCCTTACGGGCAAAAAGCACGGTTTCATTATGAGGCACGCCGTATGGGGGAATCCGGATTACTTTTGACTACCAGGGAATCTTTACCGTGGCCCCAATGCGCGGGACTTGGGCGTTTCTGCATTTCGCCCTCGTCGAAATGCAGCTGCCACGGCCGGGCTTTGACCCTGAGACCTCATGCTTAGCAGCGCAAATACCATAACCGCTAAGCCACTACGGAGGGTAAGCTTGAATTGATCAGCGGGTACTATACTCCAGCTTACAACTACCGTGCAGCACTGCCGAAGGTACGAGGCGTACACAGGCAAGATTCTTGCGCAACGCTGTATAGTTGCGGGTGTAACTGGCTGATTATTGGCTGCTCTAGAGAGCCGTAAAACTGATTTGATTTCTACTTAGCAGATGGCACCGTACCATTAGCACTGGTGGTGCGTTGACGATGCGGAACATTACAAAGGCCTAATTGTTCACTGCATCATTAATTTACTGCCCTCTCTAGCATGGTACGTGTGATGATAGCGAGCAAACGCCAAGTAGACGCCGAGCCGACGCTGTGGCGCAGGTGAACATTTATGAAGGCGTTCGCCCTTACTACTTGCTAAGGAGGGTGCAAGGTAACTGCAGGGAAAACGTACAGCTGAAGCAAAGCCCCGCTGTCGCATGCATGTAAACGAAGGTTATTGTTGTGGCGTCAATAGATTTGCTAGTCAACCCACCAACCATGGAGCATGTACTGACAGGATGGCAAGCAGACGCTAAGCAGACGACGCGGCGCGGATGAGCACATCTCGCAGGCCATTCAACCTTCCTACTGGTTAAGAATTCGTGTAGCTTCCACAGTGCTGCAAGGAACTACTGAGATAGAGTATAGGTATTGTTTGTGTACGATGGGGCTTCAGCGATTATGAAGTCATGTTCACTCCTGAAGGGAACATTATCGCAGAAGACGCTTCGTTGGAGAGTGCTTTGTGCGCTTGCACGTTGAGTTACAATCTCGCCGTTTCTCGCTGTTATAATAAAAACGCAGACATTCCATGCAGTCGACGCTTCGTTGGAGAGTGCTTTGTGCGCTTGCACGTTGAGTTACAATCTCGCCGTTTCTCGCTGTTATAATAAAAACGCACATTCCATGCAGTCGACGCTCGCGCGATATAATTAAAAATCCGGGATGGTGTCAAACCCCACGAAACTGCATGATTGTCTAAGCAAACATTTATCTGCAGGCCTTGTATACATTATCTTTATTTCATAAAAGGTAATTTTTTTTTATTTTACTCGGTCACTGAAGATTTGCGGGTTGAATCGTAGGTCTGCTCGATTGCGGGCATTTCGTGCTATATTTCGTCTGGTAGCCTGCAAAGTATTGGTCTTTCTTTCTGTTCACTTTAGTGCACAAACTCCAAGTGCGAAAGTGAGGCCGTGCTGTGGCGAAGTCGTATGTTTGCTTTGCAGAAGCCGTAACCCGTACAAAAATGAGTGTTGATTAACCATTGATATATTGTTGGGGAATTGTTGAAACAACGGACTTCAACAAATTTTCAAGAGCAATTGAGTTCACTCAATCCTTGCACAACAATATTACCGTTGAGTGTTCTCAATAAACAATTTATTGGGTAATTTGTGTTGATTTTTCTAGTTGTTCTTTTGTTGTGTAGCAGTTCAGTCCAGTATACAATAATTAGAAATCGCATATGAAGACATTCCAAACATGTTTTGCGATGCGTTCCAACCTAATTCCTGTCACTTTGCGGCAGGTAGGTTCTTCTTTCGCCTCGCTTTCATTAATAGAAAATTATGTGTGACCAATGGGGTGGAATCGAACGTCGGCCGTCGAGCCCGGTACTCTAACCAATAAGCCACGAGCGCGCGCATAATCCTCTCATTCGAAAGCTAGTAAGCTCTGAAATGCTTGGCGTGTGCGCCGCGTGCCACTTCCTGGTGCTGTCGCTACAGCTGGCGCTTTGAAGCGCCTATCTCCGGGACCGCCCCACTTTTGTAGCCATTTTCGCTACGTAAAAACTGCAACGTTAGACTAGATTCATGACCGCCCAAGTTCATAACGATTTATTTCTTCGCCGGTGTACAAATGCCATCGTCGTTTTAACATACACTAGATGACATAACCATTGGTACGATCCGAAATGAGCACGTTTCGGGGAGCAGAAGAATGCGAAATTCACTTGCAAACACGGTGACTATGCGCATGTGGAGTTCCCCAAAAGTAGACACGGCGGCAGCGCGGCCGGCGATAAGACAGGTGCCGACAGGCGACGACGCTACCTTCGAGCATCGGACGCACTGTGGGAACCGTAGGATGCAAGCGCGCACACGCTACAAACATACACGGTGAGGTCTTCGAATTTCCTGCGACGTACCCTCTGTCCGTAAAGCAAATATAGTTTTTTGTCCAATGTCCGTGGTACTACAGATCAAAGAATGAACGCGCTTTGAGATCGCAGCGCGCAGCCGCTATAACCATTGACTTCAAAGAGCTTCAGATTCAGCAACAGCCGCAACAGTATCACAGCTAATCGCTGTATCTGCGGCTGCTCCCATTACTCGCCTTGCAAGAAACACGCGATTTATTTGAGCCTCGCCGAACTGTCGTCTTCTCATGTTCCAAGCCTGCAGGTCTCGTATGTTCAGTTAAGAACACCACAGGGAAATGAAAGAAGTACAGGTAACGGACTCTTATTGTACGTTACTTGTCACCTCGTCATCTGCAAAGATGCTGCAAACTATTTCAGAAGTTTTATTTTTGTGAAAGTAGGAAAACTAGTAGTAATGTTTATTTCTAGGTGGCGCGACAAACGTTAAGGTAGGTTTGGGTGTGTATGTGTGCGCGCAAAATGGCGCAACCGAGCTTCGTTTTGCGCACACTTTTGCAACAGTACGTATGGTTACCGCTAGTTTCGTAGTCGCATTTTTTGGTCGTAGTATTTATTGTTTACGCTATAAATTAGGTAGTTCTTAAAAATTTATGAAGGTTAGTTGATGAAAAATTATTGCTAATCAATTAGTGGTTCTTAAGTGCCGTTATTTTGTGTTTGAAAGGTTTTTATAACTGAATACGATAGTGAAGCCATGTGAAGCTGTGAACGGCTCTCGGACTCAGTTATTCGGTTGCAGTTGTGCGGTGGTTCATGCCTCGTGCTTCTTGATGAAAGTATTTTCTTTTCGGACATCATTACGCACATTTTAGTGAAATGCTGTAACGACGATAAGTGGGACGTTTATCCGGTGAAGTGGTTGGCTCACCCAACAACTAGTCTTCTACTAATGTGCGAGCCTGACGGTTTTGATGAGTTGCGCGGCAGAGGCCATGATGCCTCTTGGAGAGAAGGCACCCCGAAACAGTCGCAGCCGTACTTCTGAAGATAGGTAAGTAATCTCGTTTTCTTGTGCACGTAGCTTTCGTTTCTATTTTGACATTGACGAGCGTGACATGTTAAGCACACCGTTAACTTTCTTAAAGCAAACCGCATGCCCCGGAGCAAATGCGCGCGATACTAACTCTCGCTGCCGCTGTCACTTCGTTTGAAACAATGGTAGGCGAAGAGGCAGCGGCGCCCCATGTGCGTAAAATTGCATTGCTTCATTTGTTCCTGTCTAATAACGTTTCCTTCATTTGTATGAGAGAACACAATTGGAACATAAGGATCGGCTTCTCTGCGCAGTGATAATTTTCTACAGTGGCCACGTCATCTTTCATGGGGGCTCACGTATGCCGTCTAAGCGCTTGTTATCGCGTTCCGTTACGTGAGAGGCGCGCTGCCTTTCAAGGTATTTAGGCAGGCACTACGAGTTTAGGAGAACCGCGACAAATAATCGTGCAGCAGGTGTGCAGCTGTGTTACGCTTGTACCACACTCGTACCGGAAGGCAGTGTTGCACTTCACGCTTAGGCATTTCGTAACTATGGCGGCCTCCGTGGCAATTTGGGGCTCGAGGTCGTGGATACGATCCCTGCAGCGGCCGCATTCCAAAGGAGCGGAATGCAAAAACGCTCGTGCATTGTGCATTGTATGCACGTAAAAATTTCGAGGAAGTCAAAATTAATACGGAGTCCCCAACTACGACGTGCCTCATAATCAGATCGTTGGTTTGGCACGTGGAACATCAAAATTATTTTTTTTCCGTAGTGGCTCATCGTATACCATACGGTTAGTGTGATCACCTTTTGTGCCGTAGCGGTTAGCGCGCCTCGATTTAGGTTGCGGCTAATGATGCGGCGCACCGCGAAATATATTTCGCCTCTCTGGGATTTGCGGAGAACGGCCAACCGATTAGTCACAGCTTCCGCGCGGTGACTGTACACGGATACACAGCGCAAATGAACGGAGGTGTGGTGACGTGGTCAAAGAACACAGCCGCCGACGGGCTCACCTTATCGTCTATCACCGCTAAAGCTACCGCAGTAAGCATCTTTATCTAGCGCGGCGGGTTGCCGTTGAAGGCGTACTGTACAATTTTAATAAGCGATAACCGAAACATGCCACCGTTCTCTGCTGCCTCTTTGAGTTGGACCGATCCGAATGTGCGTTGTTTCCAGAAGCGAAAGGAGCGCCAATCGGCGCGTTGTCGCCTCGAGCTAAGCGTCGCACTCGAGCACCGTTTGCGCGGTGAAGAATGACGCGTGCATGAAGCTAGCTCACTGCGCGACCGCGCAAAACGCTCAAGGGCGTGTACGCGACGTTCTGCACAAAATTGCGCGGGATGATCGGAGCCACGCCGGAGCGGCTAGCTTCAAAGAAGCGGTACGTACATGTTCTCACTCGTACAGGCACGCTCACGCTCGCATCGCTCTCGGCGTATGTTTAGGCCATTCCTTCTACTGGACTTCTGCCCAAAGATTCGATATCTGTTTGGTATGGGCAATGCACTGTCGCGTGGTCTTTGGTTCTGCGAGAGAGCCGGGAATATTTTCCCCACTGTGAAACATCGCTGTGCGTGTTTTAGCTAACATTTAACGTAGCAACCCATTCCTTCCTTTTCTCGACGGCACTCGTAAAGAGTCGCAAATTTTTACTTGCCAGTAAAATGTGTACTTCTATTTCGTGCGTAATTACGTGCAGTGTGTGGCAGATTCTTAATCCGCGCAATCTCATTTTCTGTCCACATTCCCTTCTCACAGGTTACGTATGCAGTAAATTCCCAGATGCTAAAGTGTTCTACGCCAAAAGCACCTTGGCGTCGTGCAAGAGACGCCCGTTGATATGTGGCTGATTCACTAGCAAGCTCGCATCTCTGTTGCCACTCTCCATCAAGTGGGATTTTCAACTATCTTTTGTGTTGCTCTGTGGTGTACTAGCTGCCGCATGGACGCTGTGAAGGCTTACTTTCGATTTGCTCTGGCGTTTAGTAGTAAAGGATGGGCTACCTTTTGAGGGGAGGCATTTACTTTTGTTTGTGAGGATGTTTACCAGCCTAACCAAGTGATACGTGGGTACTGTAAACAGCAGCACGAACAGAGGCGGACGACGAAATAGGTAGGAGCACACACGGGCGCAAGCTCTACTCAAAGTTTGCTTTTGATGACAAAGGTATTAAACACACTGGTCAACTTGGCAAAGGTAAAAATCCGTGCATGCGTGGCAGAAACAGCCACGTGCGACAAGAAAAAAATATGAAGCCATGTCATGTAGAATAAACGTGCGTGAAAAACGAGAACTATCGGTCAAATCTATTGAAAAAGCGAAAGATTTGTCCGATAAGTGATACTACCCAACGGGAAATACTATTTTGAGAACACCTTTTTCCCACTAAGGGCAACAGATAACTTGGTTATGCAATTGTTTCGTTTGTGATCAATAAATATTGCTTCTGGAACTCCTCTGGTGTTGCGGTATAGAGCAGAAAGAACGATTGTTTCATCACAAAGACCAGAACACAAGAGGACTTTTGGAAACATTATTTATTGATCACGAAGAAATATTCATAAGCAAGATTTCTGTGACCATTAGTGGGAAAGAGTTGCTGCAGTACTTCTCGTTAATATCACTTACAGGAGAAACCTTTCAGTTTTCATGTTTTTGTTAGTTTTTGACGCACATGTTTATTCTACAGGACGTATTTAGGTCCTTTTTTGTTGTGCCGGGCTGTGTATGCTGCGCATCCATGGCTTTTTCTTTGTGAAGTTGGCCAGTGTGTTTAAAATCTTCGTCTTCACGAATAAACTTCTACTTGAGTCAGCGTTCATGTGTGTTCCTACCTTAATTCATCCTTCTCGTCTCTTTGGGTGGTTGTGAAATATAAATGTACACCGAATTGGCGAAGTGTCCATAGAATTGATACATGAAGTTATTTGCGCTGTTTATTTCAGGAAGAACGCTATAGGGTCTTATCTTCTCAATGTTTTTGACACTGAGTACATTTTTCTAGTTCAATTTCAAGGAGTCCCCTGAGGAAGCCAATAAGAGTGATGGTAACTTCCTTTGTGTGTAAGATTTATGCATTTCATCCATTCAAGGCATGACATGGCACATGCCTGATTGTAGGTTGCAAGCATTCGTAGTAAGATCTACTTTTCGGTTCTCATGACGCTTCTTTGTACTGCGCTGCATTCTCCAGGCACATGAACCTTTTTATGCTCTAAGTGCATGCGTTCTTTTTCTATATGTTGGAGCGAAAATTGTAAACTTAAATATGCATATATATCATTTTCCTTGTAATCTTTTTCAACATGGGTGCTGTAGCTCCCTCTCTTTCAGTTACTGCTTTGTCCAAATTTTTATGCAACCATTATGTATTTTATGCAGCAAAATTCTGGTGCTATTTTAATAACATTTTATCTGCGAAATTGAGGTAATTGGTGTTTCGTATATGCATTTATTGGCGTTTTTCACTGTCTCAGCAATCTGGCTGTCGAGTCATTGGAACCTTTTCTCATACTTTATGACTATTACTGGGGTGCTTGATACTGAAAGTGCAGGTGACCATTTATTTGGCTGTTATTGTGTTAGCCATGTGTTACTACCAATTTTCTGTGCTAAATAATTATTCTTTCTCTTATCGTTCAAGGTATTAGCCTTTCATTATTTCTTTATTGACTGAGGTAGCACTTAGTTGCTGGGTATAGGAAAAAAGGCCCCAAAAAGTGCTTTAATTAGCTTTGTGCAGGTCCAGAAAGATTACCTGAAAATGAGCTCACTAAATTGAGGAAATGCCACTAAGGAACTCTTCTGTACCCCACATTAACATAATCAAATGGTGTACTGTTTGTTCTTGACTTGTGCCAGGTAGATAAGCTGCTTTCATTACACAAAAGCTTTACAAGTTTATTTCTGAAGAAAGCAATGCTGGCTTGTCAGAAACGATTCAGGTGTTCATCATGCCTGACAACTTTCTAAATTATGTCTCGTCAAATAATAGCTAAGTTGAGTGATGTTATTTTATAAAATAATTGGGCAACATGAAAATATATATATCTCGAAGACAAAGCTCAGGCAAGTCTACTTTGGTACTTCATTAAATTTTAATCGTGGTGAAAGACATGTGCTAGAGGTTGTATATATTTACGTGAAGTCATTTGTTTCAAGTTGGTTATTTTGCCTTCTCACAGTCAGCCGTAGCTCTTCCTGTGATGTGTTAGTGTGCGCAACATTTTAATGTAACATATTCAGATGTCTTTTGTGTATTCACATGCAAGCAGCTCCAAGTGTTCATGTGTTCAAAGTTGGTTGTTACAAGGGTATGCTTAAGGCCTGGCTTTTGAGTCGCTTTGCCTTCTAGCCATAAACTTAAGTCGGAAGTGAAGAGCACAATGATCGTTTTGATTGGATTCATATGTATAGGTTTTTTCAGATGTATTTACACTGCTAGAGTGGTGTAGGTACTAGCCTATGTCTCCAGGTTCGATGTAGTGGTGCCTTATGTACTGTAATAATGTTTCACGTGCACGCATCTTTAGTGTAAATAAAGGTACTTCAAGTTGATCAGTCTCTCCTTTGATTTTGTTTGTGTTTGGGAAAGTTACGAGCAGGCACCGGGGCATGCAAGTGTGAACAGCGAAGCAATTTCAATATATGCATAAAAATTACTAGCCCAACGAAACGTCAATCATATTTCAATGGCGACTTCTGAAATCTCAATGGCATCTCAAGTGTGCAACAATATGCTTTTCAATGGTGTGGCAATAATAACTCAACAACAGGTCAACAGAACTACCACAACGTTAGTTCAACGCAGAATCAATGGTAACTCAACAACCATTCAACAAAACGAACACAACGGGCCGTCTAAGCACAATGGACTTTCAATGGTAACTTAACAATTATTCAACATTGAGGTACCCAATGGTGTTTCAATTCGATTTCAGTGGCCAATATTCAAGAGTGCTCAACACTCAACCCAACAATTCTCCAACATACTCTCAATAATTCCTCAATAAAAAACTCAACATTGACCAACAATATTTCAATGCCTTCTCAATAATTTTTTTTGTACGGGAAGACTATAGCCCCACTTTAGCGATATAGGGCCTTAAAGTGTGCTGCGAAATATACTGGCGTTCCACTTGACATTTCTACAAGAGCGTGCGTTCTGAAGTGCAGGACGACTTTAACTGGCACGCCAATGAATTTTTCAGCACATTTCGGGCACGCATATCTCGAAAGTGGCGCTATGTGTTTTCTGGGACACGCGACCTGACTTCAGCACAGCTCGGCTTCAGTATCACAGTTGGAAACTTTTGCCAAAAAGGTAATCATAGGAGAGCTAATTGTGAATTATTTTAAAGCGAAAGCTTTACTGGCCGCGAACTTGCGATTTCGCCGTGGCGGTGTTCCGAGGAGGCACATGAGGTCACAACGCGCGCCTCGCCGCGGTTATTTATCTCCCTGTCTCGCTGCCTAGTCACTATACTGCGCATGCGCCACTAGGAGCACCAAGCCGCAGGTGTTCCGCCGTTTGGTCTGACGTCACACCGCGTTCCTCGTCGTTGCGCTCGTCTCCGCTCACTTCGCCAGCTGCGTCGCATGCCTGATAACATGTCGGAGGATTGAAAAGGAGAGCTTGCGTGCGCCGCAACCACAGACGGCAGTATGGACGGCGACAATTCTGATAAGCAGGAGGAGGCCTGGAATTGACATCGGAACGAGATGAAGAAGAAACGAATCGCCCAGGAAACAGATGAACTGCGCGGGGAATGACTGGCTAAACGCCGCAACTAGACAACCAGACTAACCTGGACTTGCAATCAAGATTGACCAAGGCTAACCATGCTATGCCTTAGCTTTCGCTACGTATATCCTGGCATAGCCGAGCTAAGCCAGTGCCAATTTTTTTTTAATTAGTCACGTGAACATTGCGGTTTGATGTGAAAGTCATGTCTGCTTCTCGAAATTATCCACACGAAAATACCTCAGTCCTGCATGTTCCATTGTAGCTAAAAAATGCTATGTATATTTATAGGCCTGCAAACACACACACACACACACACACACACATATATCTATCGTTTGCCGGCGTATAAAGATGTATATCATTACACATGTGTGCCATTGCCGGATGTTCGTGGGCAATTTCCTAAATGAGTGAATGGATCTCTCTCTCTCTCTCAATATCGCATGCCTTGCAGAGCAGTCACTTTAACAGGTCGTTGACAAACACCGAACCTAACAGACGCGCTTCGCTGTACCATCCCGCCAGGAAAAAAGGCCCCGCTCGAACAGGCGCGAAACCGCAGAAGCACCCGAAGCAAGTCGCACAGAAGTGACGCCTTTTGCCACCCCGCGCGCCAGAACTCTCACATTGCCAGACAGTCGTTCACCCTTCGCGAGCATTCGCCAATGCAATCCGCACAGCTGCGGCTCCGCGGCGATGCGGCGCGGCAGCGGCGTGCTTCGTCGATCGGTCACCACCTCGACTCGAGCCTATAGCGGCGGAACCCTCCTAAGCCGCGTGCGTATACATACACCCGTACCTCAGAAGACGTGCGCGGCACATACGTAACAGCGCACTGCTACTCTGCTGCGCCGCCGTCGCGTTCCGCAGGACTGGCGCTCGCGCGATCACCGCCGACAGCTGCCGCCGTCGCTGCAACTCGGAGAGCGCGCGCGAGCGCGCCCTAGTCGACGACCGAGAGCGCGCGTTCGCACACATCCTCAACCGGCGCAGAGAGCAGCAGCAGCTGCGGAGGCTTCGAGCGAGCGCCACCCCGGAACGGCCCGACATGGCAGCTCCCGCCGGATCACCGCCGTCGGCCGCCAATCGCTTCGTAGCCGTCGCGCTCTTGGCTATCGCGCACCGAGCTGCAGCGGCGACCGACAGCTACGTGAGTGGTTTTTCTTGCCGTTCTTATGTGGCTCGAAGCACGTGCTTCATATACGTAGCAATGCCGGTGGGCCTGCGCGCCCCCGGGCCGCGCGGGCCAGTTGATGAGGCACGGTCGGCCACCTGTTCGCGGCACGCGGTTTTTCCAACAGCGAATGTCACAAGTGCTGTCCGCAAGTTGCCACGTGTACTTATTTATGCGTGCGGGCTGTATTAGCCGGAGGCTCGTGCAATATTACTACGCATTGAAAACTTGGTGTTTGTTTCGGCTATCTAAACCTCACTCTACGGGCTCGCTCTATTCGGCTGGTTATATTGTGTCTAACTGTAAACTTTATTTAGCCTTGAGGCAGAGGAAGCATCCTTCGTCACCGGTATCCATTCGAGACGTCTGCTTGTTTAATTATCATTTTAATAAGAGCAGCACCCATCGGCCGGTCCCATTCCTCATGCCGGCAGAAACAAATGGGCAGATCAGCCACTGTGCGGAGAGCTTGACGTGGTTCCAGTTGTTCGCCTTAATATATTCAAGAGGGAAGAATGCGTTTACGAAACATTTATCGCAGCGCTCGATCGGACAGTGCGAACTGGCTGAGTGTTAGCGAAGTGCGTATATGCTGACATTTTTATTTTTCGCTTTATTTTGCGTGTTCTATTTCTTATTTCTTTTCTTTTTGTGTATGCCTAAGTTTCAGCTTCAAAGATAAGTGGACGCCGGGAAATAGTGGGAAATTATGTCTTATAAGGGTCCTTCGCAGAAAAATGGCGCGACTGATTCAGCGCAAAGCTACCTCCGAGGCGCCCTTTTCTGCCGCGTCGGCAGTTTTCTGGCGCAGACGCGACACAAAACGGTACTAAGGTAGGGTGTCGATATGCATTGATATATAGCTCTGAATAATAAGTGCGTGTGCACTTCCGGTAACACGCCTGTCTTGAAGCGACAGTCCGTTGGAAATAACACGCCACGCACGTATGCTTATGCACTAGCCAGCCCGCAAGGCTTCACGGTAGTATATACAGGGTTTTTCGGCGAACACTTTCAAAAATTTTTAAAAGTTGCCTGCGGCAGATCGAACAATTCTAGTTCATGAGATGGTCTACTCGAAGCGGCGGACACCACTCGCACAAAGAAAAAGAAATATACAATCGACAAATTAACAAAAATTCAATAATTAAGCTTTTCATAGTTCGCTTAGGGTTCATTCACACCGGCGACTTGAGGAGGTCGCGCGACCATTTGCGACTCGCGATCAAAAGGCGACTGATGTCCACACCGGCAAGCCCGGCTGAGCGCGACCCGCCAAGTCGCAATCCCGGAGATTATCGTTCTCAGCGAGAACTGTCGAAATCTACGCGGAATTTGCCGCGACGCGGGAGGAGGCCGGATGTAGACATATGAAAGATCACTTCCGGTGCGCCGCTGATTGGTTTATCAGTTTTGCGACCACGGTCGCGCGACTGAAAAATCGCGCAGAGAGCGACTGGCCCAAAATGGTCGCTTTTCGAGAAAAGCGACCGTTTGCGACCGTTTGCGACTGGTCGCTTTGCGACCAACTTGGTCGCGCGACCACTGTCAGTCGCCGGTGTGAATGAGCCCTTGTGACACATATTGCAATTTACAAATTCTAGCCGTGGAGTTTGCATGGCGGATCCACTTGAGATGACTTCTCAGGACGACACCAGTTTCGAGATATTAATTCCCGAACTTTGCGGAGAAGTGCGAGGGCCACGCTACCTGTCGCAGCAGCAGCGCAACCATGGGGACGGCCCCCTGTAGGACAGAGCAGTTCGCGGCTTTGAAACCGGTCTGGGCACATTGTCGTATTGGCGCGTCCAGTAACGGAATGAATGTTTTTGAAACATATGGAGCCGATGCTTACGCTTCCCGTTCCCCATCGTGGGCCTCGTTTAGTTGGCAGTCTTCAAATTACATTAAAATTAAATTGTGGGCTTTTACGTGCCAAAACCACGATCTGATTATGAGGCACGCCACCATAGTGGGGGACTCTGGAAATTCGGAGCACCTGGAGTTCTTCAACGTGCACCTAAATCTAAATACACGGGTGTTTTCGCATTTCGCCCCCATCGAAATGTGTTGGCCGCCGTGGCCGGTATTCAATCCCTCGACCTCGTGCTTAGCAGCCCAGTATCAAAGTCCCGGTGCATAGACCTCGTGCATAGCAGCCCAACACGCAGTCTAAGCAACCACGGCGGGTTGTCTTGAAATATCCGGGACTGCGTGTTCGGCACTCGTACGTTGACATTGCTAATGGCACCGACGCACGTCCGCTTCATTCCGCTGTCCCTAGAGGCTTGGTTAAGATGTCGTCGTCGCCATGTTAGGGCAAGAAAATTGCTTGAAGTCGCAAAGCGAAATTCTTGCCATTTCTGTTGCTCCAAGCAAGTACGCCCATGCAGTTTGGATGCTATAGCAAAACGCGGGCAGACCGGTCCCTCCGTGCCAGTGTTGACATAACTTGCCGTGCGAGGCGCTGATAGTTCTTGCTCCGACGCACCGCCTCTGCAGTCTCAGGAGCCTATAACAAGCTGTCACACTACGCTGACAATGACGCCGGCATCATGTGGCGGACTTTCTAACTGCCGTTCGTCGTCGGAGGGTGATATTCTGGAGTGTTGTGGTCGGCCGTTTACCCGCGAAACCGGAGAAATGTAACGATGGTGAACGAGCCGACGACTTTGTCAAAGCCACAACCAACTGCGACGATTCATGGCAAACAGTTGAACACAGCCAGGACGGCTGTGGGCAATTTGCAAGGAGACATTCCTTCGCATGACCTTAGCCCCAAACTGCCACGTCCGCGTCGAAGACTGGGTCATTATGCCTCCCCCCTTCCCTGTTTGTGTACAGTGATGTGCCTGTGTTTTGGGTCAAGCTCTCCGCGCTGGAAAGGGGCTACCAACCTGCACATTGGAGAGGGATTATGTCACCCATCTCCAGGCGCCAGATTGAGGGAAGGCGACGGGACCCGGACGACGGAGGGATTAAAAGAGGAGACGGACGCTCGGTGAAAGAGATTAGACAGCTTGAATTTGAACATCTTTTCCGCATCGCTCGCGTATAAAATGTAATATAGACGTGTGTTTAAAACGTCCTGGATGTCTGGCCCAATTCCACGTTCCCACATTCCTCCACGCGGTGAATGAACATCTCACATCTTCGGACCCCCGGTCACAACAGCAGCGTCAAATTCCGCCGCGTTGTCGAATTCAGCCGAGTTGTCATTTTTAGAGCAATCAGATAGGCAGCAGCAGCACTGTGAGCCGATCAGAAGTGACAATTGAGCAGACCTGACAATTACCAGCGTAGCACCCAGCGTCTGCCGTCGTCCTCGGTCCGTTGTTCGGGCAGTTTGCCCACCGAGCGAAGGCTT
The DNA here is from genome assembly GCF_023375885.2 of Dermacentor andersoni. Taxonomy (NCBI): domain Eukaryota; kingdom Metazoa; phylum Arthropoda; class Arachnida; order Ixodida; family Ixodidae; genus Dermacentor; species Dermacentor andersoni. The sequence goes on from NC_092818.1 coordinate 65,992,049, forward strand.
CGCAATAAACGAGAACTCTCCCAAGATGCCAGCTCTTGCAGCTGCTGTACTTGTGCTCAAGTAAACGAAAGCGAGTTTCCGAAGCTAAAGAGAAAAAAACGTAATAGCTCCTCCACGTGACAACTGCATACGTGCGCGCTTTCGCCAATGCCGCCTCCTGCGCACTCTGCCGCCAAGTGAAGCTTAGGTTTCCCGAGGCCACTGTGCTGGAGCACGTGTAACTTTCGCCTCTGTGTGCGTGTTAGGAAATCTTGGCGTACGTAACGCATTTAGATTTTCTCGCATATCCCAGTGGGTTCGCCTCAGGTACGACGAACTGTCTGACGAAGATTTGCACAGAAAAACAACTGCACAGAAGCCATCGACGATGACTGTAGATGTAAGCGAATTGCTGGACGCTTCAAGAAGGACGTTCGCTTTATCGAAGGAATGATGGGCTCGAAAACGCATATTTCTAGCTGTCCGGATATTTACGTAGCGTTTCTTGCCTCGTTCCGTAATTCCGTAGAGAATGGAGTCGTTAACCAGCAAATACGTTTAATAATACTAGTTTTGTAGCAACACTGATGCTTGGGCTAGTTAGTACATCAATAACCTTGAACAATGGGTGAAAAAGACATCGCTTGTGGTGCACATTTCATGTGTCTTTATGTCCTCGCGTTGTTCGCGCCATTGCCTCAATATTAATGGCTTTGTGTTTTCGTGCCTTTAGGTATTGTTATTGTATTGTATCATGCCAAAACCACGGAGCGGACGAAGTTTTGAGCCTCCCTGAAGCTCGTCGTGTGGCTTGTGCCCTTGTAGTATATATATCATAGCATGGCATAGGCGCCGTGGCGCGTGTGTTGTGTTACGATCGGCCAGCGGGCGTAGTGACCTTCTAGCCTCTCCCATGCCATTGCGACGAATCGCTTCGTGAAGCTGACAATCCGTCCCCCACGGAGACGCCGCAAGGCGAGACACGTTTGGCGGATCGAGTATGGTTAGCTGGTTCACTGTTGCCTTCACGGACCAATGAGAGCAAGAAAACTCCTGGAAAAGGGTGTTCTACGGCGTTCCATCACGGACACTGGTAACCGCCACGGTCGTTTAACAGTCGCCCCAGCTTACTGCTGGGTCATCCGAAGAAACAAGACGCGCCTGCTTGAGTCAACCGTGGCCACCCCTGTCTACTAAGCTTCCCTCCCTTCTGTGTGTTTAGTGAACAAAGGTGCGGGAGTGAGTGTGTGAACACTCGCTCTCAACGCCGGTCCTTCGACGACTTGGGACACTCCAATTGGACGAAGGTTGGACGCCAGATTTCCCTGGCCTAGGGATCTAGGGAGGACAGACGGGGTTTCAGCAGACGTTTTCCGCTCCTCGGTGTGCTTCGTTTAGAGTGATGAGATGTAACGTTCTCCACTCTTCATGTAGATATTGTAATTAGATCCAGTACACCTCGTTCTCGATGAGAAGACGTTCATCCCTTCAACAACGTCCTTAGTGTGAATGGGTCGGACGATGGCATAGGTCAGCCACCCTTTATTTGCATGCCCGACCCCAACTCTTACATTTGTCGTGGTTATGAAGCGTGCAGTCACCCGTTATGTTTGTGTGTCCTTCCTTTGCGAAATAGTTTTTGTATTAATTGTAACGCTTAAATTCGTGAAACTCGCTCGCAAGATCTTCGGATCGAAGTACAGATTTTATAATCTGTTGTTTACCTGCTGTGTAGTATTGCATATTCGTTTTGTTCGGCATCGTTTGGTGAACGTATTTACCTGACTGCATGCTCTTGCAGCCGTTACGCGAATGCCAGTTTGCCTGCTCTCTAATGTAGCGTTGTTGCTGCTGCAAAAGCATGCAAAAGAGCGACTAATAAGTGGGATAAACAAACCACAGCACTTCGGTTTTTCTGTGGCCGCAATTGGACGCACTGCTGTGGTCAGAAAAGTACACAAACTTTATCATTTCGTACTTGGGTACTTCGTTTTGTCGACGAAGTAGACGAAAACGCAATGTGTAGTTTTTTTCACGCAGATTTAAAACTTAGCTGCTCTTCGCGGATAACAGAGGTGCATAAGCAGTGTCCATTGTATAATGTTGCGCTGCCCTGTCTCTTCCTTCTGTTCTTACCGTAGCAGTACGTATGCTTCACAATGTGCCAAAAGCAGCACAGCTCACTTTAGAGTAAATACGTGCAAAGCTGAAATTCGACATATATAGTGTTGTTTGTTTAATAACCTTGGAGCCTGTGTGCAGCAGGCTCTTGCAAGTCCAAACACGGGTTTAGGAGCACTATCACGCGCATTCTGAACGTGTTGAAGTACAGGAAGACAATCCTAAGACTTCAAAACAAGCAACGCAAGCTGACAGCAATTGTGAATGATCAGTGATATTGTCTCTTGGACAATAGCCTGTGTGAACAAGCGAGAGATAAATGTTCCTGGTTAAAATGATTGTCTCCACTTGTATCCAGTTGAGAAAGCAGCACGAAAGTGTCAGAATTGACTCTAAAAACAGATGTGATGTAAATATTTTTCACTGCTCTGCATGACGTAATTCTGCCTTGCCTGGATAAGTGTATTGAGCAGCTTGGCGCTTGTCCAGTAAAACGGCTGCAGTGAGCGAGTTTAATACAGTTGTATATACAACCTGCTCAATATAACTAAAACGTCAAGGAACGTCGTGCAAATGCAAGCCTACAGTTTAGCGTACAAGATGAAGCGAGAAGAGGAAGATTTAGTGCCGAAATCAGAACAGATAAAATATCTAAGACGAGTTTGAACAGCTGAACTGAAACGTCCAATCTCCCTTAGTCCTTTGTTTTTGTTTTCTGGTTGATCTGTTCAAACTGGTCTTTATGGACCTGTTATCCGGCTCATGGAACTTTTACTTATTACCAGCACACACAAGGAAAATTATCAGTTTTGAACAGAGATCCTGTGTTTCTTTTCATATTGGCGGAGATTGTGTATAGAGTAAGTATGTCAGGTTTGGATATATGCATCATCTGTGGAAGCTGTAACTCGTTTTATGAACAAAATAAACACACACACACGCGGAACCTAAAATAATTTCCTGCGTTTTTTTTTCATTTGTTTGATGCGACAGCACCTTTAAGATAAACCTCGTAATGTCACGCAACGTTGGGCAAATATTTTTTTTTGACGCTACTGAATTTTTTTCTTTTTACAAAGTGTTGTGCAAGAACCTGTTGCCTACAACCCCAACCTTGATCAATTTCTTCCAATGCCTCTTATTTTATGCAATTTTACTCATTCGGTTGCAAATATTTCTCGTCACTTTTTCTCTCTCTCAATCGGCTTGTTGGCTGCGTGTTAACTGGTTCTCTACGCACAATCAAGGTCCACTCTCGATTTCTAATAAACCTGTAACAACCACCAGATTTAGGAATACAGAGCAACCCAAACTACATGCAGGTCGCTGCCTCCTTGTGTAGTTATGTAGCATTACCGAGACAACGATGATTACACGCAACAAAAAAAAATGAAGTACATAAAGAGTGCTTACACTATTTGAATTTTGGACGGCCGACAGGTTGAATCGGCTCTTTTAGGTAAGCTGTCACCGTTAAAGCAGTCTGCCGCGGGGGCAGACGAAGTGGCTATTTGCGATGCCTTAGTGAAATTTTAATGCGGATATAGAAGGTCTATCGGAACAAGTTCGGCTTGTATCCTCTAATGAATGTTCTTTTTTCAAATGGTTTCAAGTATTGGCTGTTTGATCGTCTAAACGTCTAGCACCATCTCCTGGCACTGAACGAAACGCGCTCGATGTTCAGGGCTCAAATGTACAGCGTGTGCGATGAAAATTATTGGCTAACCGCGTACATTATTGTATGCACCCTGTCCTTCAGTGAGTGTTAAGAGTGCCCGATGTCACTGCAGAGATTGCGATGAAGCACTTTCTCAGTCTTTATCTCCCTGATTGTTGCGCTTCCTTTGCCGGATATTTTAGTTGCGTGAGTGAAACGTCGCGTAACAATAGGCTTATCACTCTCTTTGTCTTTGTTTTTTTTTTCCTGTCTGTCTTGTCCGTGCTTTCCTTTCGCAGCAACGATAATGTTTCCCCATTTCGCACTCGGGCAGCGGTTTGGTCCGGCAGCCAGCCATCATCAAGTCTGCTGCTCATTCACATGTCGTAACGCAACGCTTTATTCGTCACAACTGTCACGTCGCCCGTCTACGTTCGTGTAGGAGAACATCTCCATTGAATGAACAACGACGTTTATGACAGGGACCATCATTCCCGCTGAATATCTTTCACTCACTGCAAGAATAGACAGCACAATTGTTGGGAACATTGCTCCGTATAATGAGTTTCAAGGAGATGTCTCCTTCTGTGTAACGCAAAAAGCACGATTTTATAAATATATATGATAAAGAATATGAAACATATTTACTGGAATAATGTTATATAAAGTCATAATGGTAAGGACTAAGTTCTTTTCCTTTCTTTCTTTCTTTCTTTCTTTCTTTAAGCAATAGTTACGAAGCACCTATGTAGGCTTAGATTGGAGGATATCGTTAGCAGCCGTAGGAACTAGAATATTTGCACGCCGCTAACGGCACTACTAAATGTCAGCACTACAGCCACTACTATAGGCAGCAGTACGGGAGCACGGGTGCGCCATTTTGGACAGCACTGAATGCGTGCGATGCAGCAAAAGTCATCGTTTTCAAAGTTCACCTTCGACGAGATGCTGACGTCGTGCCACTGAGCAGGCGGTGTTTGTACAAGGCTGCTTATTGTGAGTCAGGGAAAGCACATGACTGGCGCTGGACCTTCGTAATAAATGTCGCTTGCAGTTTGTTGCTGTTGTCGATTACAATTTATCGTGATCGGCTTGCTCTTTTTCGCTTTTAGTTATTTTCTGAACTGTTCAACTTGGGGGTCGGCTTATATTAAAATCAAGGCAGGTCTATGGATTCGGAAAAGGAAAAGACGGAAGGGAATGGTAGGGAGGTCAACCAGACGCGAGTTCGATTTTCTACCCTACACATGGGGAAGAGATTTAAGGGATGAAAATAAAAAAGGAGAGGGAGGGAGAAAGGTGCTATCAAAAAGAGAACGTGTGGTTACCCGTCACATCACTCCTACTCGGTCACTGAGGACAGTCGATTTCATGCACCGTCGCAATGCCCGCGTAGCTTGGTAAGCCTGCATGGCACATATCGTCCAATAATTTTTGTCTCTGAAGATCGTCTGCTGTTTAATCTATTTAATATACTCCGAAGAGCATCGCGTTCAGTGTCGTAACCAAGCTCCTCGGTCATAACGATCACAAAAACACAGCACCTGTTTGATCTCACAGTTTTATGAGTCACAGATAGGTGTGTCTGTCATTCCAATCAGTAATATGAGCCGGCTTTCATAAAAGCCACCCTTAACCAGAGCCGTTAGAGTAAAGTCGCATACAGGCGGTAGAAGTGCGATGTAGCACACAGCTTCAATGTAGAATAAACCTGTGGAGACAATTCGATACAGCCGGGCCCTCCACGAAGTTTGAGCCTTGGTTTGAGCAAGTAAACGAAGGCGCCTCGCAGCGTCGTTCATGACAATGGAATGTGAACTGTCGGCGTTATTTTACGAGCTGATCTGGTGGCATCATCAGCAAGGCCGTTACCGACGATGCCACAGTGGCCCGGCAGCCATTGGAAGATGATGTCGTGTCCCACCGTGAGGGATAACTTCTCCAGTCTGAAACATCAGTTGCTCATGGGTCTTTCGTCGTAAGGATGATTGGAGACTCTGAAGGGCTGCCTTGGAGTTGCAAAAAACAACCCTCTTTCGAGGTTGTGCTTGCACGATTTCAAAAAGAGAGAGAGAGAGCAAGGACAAGAAGGGCAGGGAGGTCAACCAGACGAGCACCCGGTTTGCTACCCTACCTGGGTGTGGGGGAAAGGGGAATAAAAAGAGGGAGAGAGTGAGCATGATGTAATTAACAGCAGCACGTAGGGTGACAATATTTGTTGCTGTAGAGGTTATCTGGGACACTTTGACTGTGATCTGTTAGGCCGGGATGACAACAGCGCATGTGTAGCTGGTGGCTGAGACAGATCCATCGGTGTAAATGTGCATTGTTTATGCATATAAATTGTTCAGTAATGTCAGTGTCAACTGCCGTGGAGCCACTGTGGAATGACGGGTTTTCTTCGTCATTCCCGGGATTGTGAGGTGTACCTGTGGCTGTCGTACATACCACAGGGGAGACAGTGGTCTTGCTGCTGGTGTAAAGCTCGACGGAAGGCAACCCCGATGTGTGGTAACAAGTTTTCTAAATGTGGCTTGAGGTCTTTGCACCGGAAAAACAGCACTGGGGACGCGACAGAGATGTCGAATGTATGCTCTGAGGTTGTCAACTGTGATGTATGTTGGAATAGTAGAATCTTTAGCAATCATGACTCTCGCACTATTCGAGACGCACCGTGATAGTTTCCCTGACCTTGCAAACTTTCGCGGCTGTGGGTACTTGTCTTGCATGTGTTCGCCAAAAGCGGCAATCTGCACCGCAAAAAATCCAGAAATAGTGCTTTGTACAGCTGCAACATGCAATGTACCGACGTCCTCGAAGTCTTTCCGCACGGGAACTTTAATATCCGAACGATCTAAACTAGTCTTCGCTACGGGTAGATCCAGTGGAGGCTCCATGAAAGGTCTATATTATTAATCACACCTACGAAGGGATGAGATTTCTTGTATGCGATAGAATGGCTATTGAGAGAAACAAAGTACGGTGTTATGGGATAGCGCGTAAACGCAATTAACGCGCATTTTCGGTGGAGACACTGCGGCCTTGTTTGCGGGGATATGGACAAGTTAGGGCGGTTGCCTGCTGGTCCCTTGCGCGTACTTGAATATCATTGGCCGCAGAAGATCAAAGACAAATATAGTCAGCGTCTAAGAATAGGTGAACCGTCTTGGGTAAAAGTTCAAGTCCGACCATAGTTAGGTTAAGCAGAGTAGGGTTCAACACCCCGCCCTGTGCGACACCACCGTATTTATAATAGTTGCACGGGCCATGTTCAATCTGCACAAAGAAGGACCGTCTCGTCAAATAGTGGCAGATCCACTGAAACATTCGCCCACCGATTCCGACAGCCTCAACAACTTGAGGATCGCTTCACATGTGACGTTACCGGGCGCGCTTTTCACAAGAAAGAGGGCCACTGATATGCGCTTGAAGCATTTTTGTGACTCGTCAATTGGTGTGAGGACAATAACATTGTCTATTGATGGCGTGCCTCGCCGAAAGTCTGCATGTAGTCAGGGTACACATTGTGGCGCTCAAGATACCATTCTATAGGCGTGTGAGGGTCCATCCTTTTTCATTACTTTCCTGTGCAGTTTCCCAGTTCAACAGGGCGAAATGATGCCAGATCAAATGGCCACTTTCCTGGTTTACGTTGTGGCAGAAGCCTACTTATCTTCCACTGCTGGGGAAAAACGCCGTCGTGCCATTAGCGGTTCTAGTAATTCAGCAGTTATCGCCTGGCCTCTTATCCAAGGCTGGCTCGAGCAGCATAGGTGATGCCGTCGGGCACTGCAGAAGATAATCGAGAAGCAACCAAAGAGGTGTCAAGCTCTTCCATATTAAACGGAATTTCCAGTTCTACGACGCGATCCACAGGGTAGACACATCTGCAGCGTTGGGGGTGACTCACACGTCAGAAATTTGAGCACAAAAATCATTCGCCAACTCAAGTTGTGGCCCGCAGTAACGTAGGGGCCAATCCATGAAAGGATGTCGCTGTTGCGGAGATGAGCGCAGGTCGCGAACACTCCTGCAGGGGTATGACAGTGGTTTGCGAGGGTCCAGTGATTTACAATGTGACTTCCAAAGTTGTTCCTGCAATTTGTCCAAACGACGCTAGGAAGTCTGCGTTCTACGCGCCATTCTGACGCCACAAACTGTCTTATTTCACCTGTGTCGCCTTTCAGCTCGTCATCAAAGTGCACGTAGCTTTTCCAGTTCTACGTAGAAATCAGAACGGTTCGTTATCAACGTTAGGAGGCATGAAGCTTCTCTCGTTGCCTCTGCGATGGTATCCGCCAAATTGTGACCAAGTTCTTCTCGGCATGCATTTTTCATTCGTAGCTTAAATTTAGACCAGTGGATTCTTTGTACTGCATTCGACGTGGAAGGTCTGTTTAGACCCTGATCCGCGCGTAATTGGGAATATGATCCCTTCCGTGCGTTTCTGTCTGAAAACCACATAGCTCGTGAACTGAAGCGCCGGGATGCCAGAGTGAAATCTAGGCAACCACTGTACTTAAGGCCTCGCAGCTACGTAGCAATGCCATCACTTATGAAACAAAGGTCGTGATCAGAGGCGAATGACACCAGATTCCTGCCTCTAGAATTGTTTGTCGAGCTACCCTAAAGTAAGTTTTGCTCGTTCATATTGTCCGTTATAATCCAAGGACCACTGGTTTGTAACAATATGTCTCACAGACTATCACGTTCAAATCGTCCTGGCGGGGATGTGCAGACATCAAGTTAATATAGTATCAACGCCCTGTTCTTAGGAGAAACTGTTCCCTTGGTTCTCTCTATATCTTTTGTGTAACATAAGCCAATGTTTTAAAGAAAATCCTGCAAAACAATACGAAACTGATAAATACTAAAACGCAACAAAGGACAGGCGGCCTGTCGTTAAATGCTCTAATAACACGTAAAAAAAGTGTGGCAAGATAAGATACCAAGTGATTAAACTGAAAAACGCAGCACACGAATGGCGCGAAGAAGCGGAAAGGGCAGGACGTGTGGTAGTGCTATCTGATATCCCTTTCTTTTTTTTCCCCCTATTGAAACGAAAAGAAAAGAAAGATATTTGTCACATTTTAACAGTTGTGGCTGCTACTCTTTTTCACTTAAAGCAGTCACGAAAAAATAATAAAAACCGATAACGCCCCTTGACATATTCGCGTGCGCTCTTCGTTTCACCTATTTAACGAACGCGTTCCCAGTATTTAAAAAAAAAAAAACGTTCTTGGCGCTTTCAGAACAGGCGCGTCGCAACCTGGCCCGTCGTCGCATACTTAAAAAAAAAAAAATGCAAATTTTACGGCTCAAACCTAGGCCCGACGTTAGAGGTGGACTCAGGATTAATTTTGACCACCTGGTCTTCAACGCGCGCACCAAATGCGCGATACACGAGCGTTTTTGTTTTTTTCATTCCGCCCCCATCAGAATGTGGCTGCCTGCGGTCGAGATCGCACCCGCGACTTCGAGCTTAGCGCGCTTCGCAGCGCAGCGCCACGGCCACTGAGCTATACCACGGGCACACGTGCGCATGCGCTGTATCAAGCGCTTAGTAAACAAGGGAGCACGGACCGCTTGCGCTTCCTGTTGAACGTATAGAGGAAATACGCTCGTGGCGATCGACGGGGAATACGGCCTCTGGCGATAGCATCTCGATAGCAGATATCGAAACGAGCCGAGGAGGAAGCGACAAAAAGAGAACGGCGCATCGAAGACGTGGGCAGCTGCGGCAAACACTTGGCTCGAGGGTGCCGACCTTTACCGCCTGGAGAAATTCCAGAGAGAGACTTTACGACGGCAAACGGTTGAGCTTCTTGTTTCTTTTTTACTTGTGTTTTGTCTTCTGTTTGGCTTCGTGTCGCCGTGCGTCAAGACGCCTCGCGCTGTGCAGCTGGCTTAAGCCGAACGCATTCGGAATTCTTGACGCGTGTCTTGTTCTCTGTCTCTCATTTTGTATTTCTCTCTCCGTTTTGGTTGCCTGATGACAGCGCGCCGTGCGATATGGCATGGTGGTTTGACTACGTAGTGAATACATGATTTGAAGAAAAAAAATCACTGGAGGTTCGGCGTCATGCGCACTTGATGCTTGTGTTTTGTACCTATATGTTGTTGCCAAGCTGGGTGTTGGGGCTATTCAGAGTGATTCAAAAAAGTGGCAACTTCGCCCGCGAAGGGCGAAGCAGCGACAGCGAGTATTTTGCAAACGTCCACCTAGACATGTCTATTTCGTCTGCTGCTTAAGTGCTGATCCGCTGGGGGTGATGTCTTCTGACGCGTACCCCAGCCCAGCCAATCAGAACTTCAGCAGCAGACGACATGGATATGTCCACTCGGTGCACATCTATACAACACCCCTCCTCCCCCCTGCTGGAGTATCCATTAGATTGCTAGTGTAATAAATGCCTTACGTGTTTGCTTAACGTTTTGCATGCGTTTGCCTGCACGATGACTAAGAAACCGCGGCGTTCTGTTCCAGAGAGTGATATTGCGCGTTTAAATGTCCGTTACGGCTTCCATACATAGCAGCCGACGCTCTGCAGAGCAAGCGTCGGCATTTAGGGACAGTCATTGTTAGGAAAAGCTCGAACGGACAAAGACGACAGAAAAGCACAGGACGAGCGCTTTTACGGACAAGTACGCATCTGCTACTACATATTTTATTGTTCACCACCATCGTTAGAGACAGTGACTAAACGCTGCTCGATGATGGTAGCTGTTAATGTCGACCGATCACTGTCGGCGGCATCACCTTCACCGCGCTTTGGGTTTCGCCAAGTCTGTTGTTGTCCAAGCCTATCAACAATTTCCCTCGCCTTCTGACTATCGTCATGAGGAATTGATGGAGCAGGCGTACGTGGCCTGGTACCTCACTGTTTGGTCATGAGGCCTGTCTGCACAAGGTAACCCAGCACAAGGGAGTTTTAGAATACAGGCTATAAGCTTAGAGCGCCCCAACCAGCGAACGATTTGCGTACCCGGGGTATATCGGGACTCGGACAACCTTTAGTAACGGTTTGCCGGCTCGCGTTAGCTTCACGCGCTTGCAGCGCCCTTACGGCTGCAAAAATAAATTCTGTAAATGCTACTCGCAGAGTAAAATCGTCAGTTATTACAACGGGTACATTAGCTTCACCTTCACAGCTCTAGCTGAAAGGTACTAATTGTCAGTGAGGCCGACGCGGGACATAGGCAATGCAGTGGCCGACATCAGCCAAGACAATCTAAATTAGGGAGCGCCAGCCGAAACCGCCCCACCTTAGGCCTACGAGCTTTCGTATCGACAACCTACCTTAAATAGAGCAGGGATTTATTATGCGATATATGTAACTTACGTGAAATGAAGGGGGAAAAAAGATAGCCTGCATCATCATTTGTTTCTTGCGGACGCTACTTGTTAATCAGAAATCGGGACACGTTTGGCGCTTTGGGCGAGAACCGTCGCTTAGATGGTTCCTCTAATTTTTTGTTCATGCAGAGCTTAGGGGAACAAGCAAGATATTCGATATTTTTGGTTTAGCAGCGAGAGCGAGCCTCAATTCGAAAAACTGAGTTAGCTGCGTCTAGTTCATGCGCAGGGGCGAGACGCTGTTCGCAATGGGAGCAACCTGTATAGGCTAGAGTGTCATTATTTTAAAGCTGCCTAGTGCTTTAATTCAGCCGCTTAAACCAGTCACGTCGGATCACTTGCGAGTTCGTCCCAACTTGATTTCTCGAAAAATGAGCTGCAACGATGCGTAACAGTAACCAACTCATTGCAGAGAACCGGGCAGTGGGTTCTAACCTCTGCTCTGTTATAAAAAGATCGCTGTGATGAGATTGAGGCGGAAAATGCCTTGGCTACTCCGTTGTTGTTTTTCTGCTCGAAAGCAAGAAAGAAAGTGATAAGAAATATAGTCATGGTAAAGATTGTAGGCTGCCACGACAGAGCCTTCTGACAGCATATAACCGTATGACCTTGCCGTTGCACACATGCGGGAAATAGTTGACGCTCTCCACTACAGCGCCGCTCGATCGCGACGGAAAGTTGAATAATCTCAGACACGCAGAACATATTTGAAGGACACGATGTCGATCAACATTGTTTGCTGTTGCCAGGACGCTTACTCGAGAGTACATACAGCACGAAGCTGCACTGGCCACGGTAGCCCAGTGTAGCTAGGCGCTGCGCCACTGATGTCGTCGTGGTCGTGAGTTCAATGCCGGCCACATTTCGAAAGACGCGTATTGCAGAAAAAAACACTTCGTGCTGCTTATAGGTATCGCGTTAGAGGACCTCAGGCGGCCGAAAGTAATCCCGATTCCCCGCTCCTCCAACCGCGTGCCTCGTATCAGATCGTAGTTCTGGCACGTGTAAAATTGCAGAATTTAAATTAATTTCATGAAGTTGAGGCGTCGAGCCGAAACGGTGGCAACGACAACGCCTTTCCGGGCCGAGCACACGAGATGAACTGTGATTGTCACACGGCAAGTGATTGCGGTGAATGGTGGCGATATTTACGTCGCTCAGTGATGCATCAGTTATTGCCTTGAGCGCGCGTTAATCCTGCAGTTGCTTGTGCTACAACCCGGCATGGCGGAGCCCATGGTCCCAAACCTAGATGGTCTATATATGCGCTGCATTGCCGTATGCAATGCATGAACACGGTGCTGAGCGAACACGCGATGAGACCAGCGGTGGCGGCATTTAACCACGTGTTCGCATCGAAAATACAAAACAAGGTGACACGCGCGAAGATCGCCACAGCAGGCGCAAGCTTCGATCTCAACGCGAACAGACAGCGGCAAAGTTAAATTGTTCGCCTGCCAGCTGTACAGCGCTTTACATTCAGAATGTATCTACGTAGTGGCTACGCTATGCAAAAATATATATATATATATATATATTAGAAAGGCTGTGCGTGATTGATTCGCTTTTAATGCCGACACGAGATTTCGAGTACCTCGCTCGAGAAATGCAGAAAGGTTAAGAGCCGTCTTGCAGCTTTCTCTCTTCGAAAAAGAAGAATACAAACCAAAACGAAAAAAAAAAGAAAAGATTCTTCTGTTTTCTTGATTTTCTGCTTGTACAACTATGAACTCTATTTGCATTGTAGGCTCAGTTTTGCCTTCACATTCATTTTTGTTTCTGTTTTGCCGCTACGGCTCCGCGTTCCTCACAAGGTAACTTTGTTTTAAGAACCTATATGCAACCTGTTCGTTGCCGTAGGTTTCAGACTAACAACATGGAGTGAATGGCCATTTGTGGCGTTTGCACGCGACGTATCAGCGCAAGGTGCGAGGGCAACTATTTCATTACTATTAATTCACAAGAACAACTATTTCTGAGACGTCTAGACACGGCAGCGTAACGTATATTTATGAAGCAATATGAAGATGTGAACTTCAAAAAAGCTGAACAGTTAAAACGCAACTAATACGGTATTTTCTTCGCACATGAACGTATAGCGTGGCGTTGCTCCACCAGACGCAGGAGGTACACCCTAAAGGATACCGCGATTAAGAGCCACGAGGCGCGAATAGTTTTTTTTGCATATCTATTTTAAGCGTAGAATTTCACCAAGCTGGAGTGTGATCACGCTTGCTAAGCGTGAGTATTTCTTTACACATCGCGAGCGGGAGAAGGCCATTTATTTTACACGCGTATAGAAACGTGCTTTTCAACGCGCTCAATTATTCATGCAGGCGTGTTGTAAACGCGGATGTAAGCAAAGTTCCAGAAATAACCGGGCTTTTCTGGGTGACTCCTTCCCTCAACCGAATCGAGTAGTGCAAGAAACCCTAGCGCCCATGTGTGGCGCCGCATGAAAATGTAAGCATAGGAAGGTATCGAAAAAACGAAAAAAAAAGTTAACATGCCGCGTGGCATGCAGGCACAAGTACCTTTTATTTGGGATATGCGCAACAAGGCACTCCAAGTTGCACTGCAAATGACCATCTCTCGTTTTGATAAATTTCCTTCATGATAGTCACTTTAGGGGTACCAGATATTCTTTGTTGCTCTTGTGGACTCAATGAGCTGGTAACCACCGTCAGATGCCTGTGGATACTTCTGTACAGCGGCACCAGATATTCTTCTATACTTCTATACGGTGCTCGGCGTGGCATTCACGAACTCCTATTCCTTCCGCATTGGAATGGCCGACAGCCCTACTTGCGACACCTGCGGCTGCGAGGACACGATCGCGCACCTCCTCCGTTACTGTCCTCATTACGATATGTCAAGAAAAGTGCTCGCGACCACGCTAGAAAAAGTGACTTGCCCCTTCACAGAAGAAAAAAGTTCTAGGACACTGGTCCAGGCGGGTTTCGGCACTCGAGGCCTTAAAGGCTTTGCTGAAGTTTTTAAGGATCTGTGAATTTTGCGACCGCCTTTAACTGTTGTAGCGCGTAGCATCGCGTTACTGTGTGAATTTTTCTCAGTTTCTTTTTCTCTTCTTTCTCCTTTTATTCCCTTTACCCCTTTCCCCAGCACAGGGTAGCCAGCCGGTACTTACACTGGCTAACCTCCCTGTCTTTCCTCCCCTTCTGTCTCTTTTTCTCTCTCTCTACACCATTACTGGGCTTGCTTGCGACAATTGTTCGTTCAGAAAAACCTCTAGAAAGGCCACGAGAAAATGAAGTGGTGCGAAATGTTATTTTATTTAACGCTGCTAATCTTCGGCGCCCTGAAATACGTTCGAGTTTGTTCCGTCCCTGGGATGTCGGCCGCGAAAACCAACCCGATGGATTTATCGGTCAATGAAGGTATGTAAAGCTGGCAGTTCATGTGCTCGCACAGCGAACTGGTGTTCTTTATGCGCAGCAGAAATGGCGTGACTGTCGATGCCTTTTTTTTTTTTTAGTAAAATGCACCATCCATTTCCTAGCTCTACGTGCTCACACGTCGGCCAGCTCGTACGAATGCGGGATGCATTCTCGCATGTGTCATTCCTCCTCTCTTCTTTCTTATTTTAACAACAAACCCTTCCCCCCTCGTAGGGTAGGAAACCAGACCCTGGTATCGCTGACTTTCCTGCATTTCCGTTCTGTCTCTCTGCTCTTTTAGCTTCTTTCCATGGACGCCGAGTTGGCGAGGCAAGAGCTTGAAGAAATTCGAGCGGGAATAGTGTGAACTTGAGATTGGTGATGTGAGAGAGAAAAGCTTGGGTTGCTACACGTTCCGCAAATTGTCCTGTGGCACGAATACCACCAAGCAATCGTGGTATATAGCGTTTTCGGTTCGGTGTGTGATCTTTGACACATGACCAGCCTTTCCGGGGAAAAAAAGAGAGGTACGCCTTGCCGGCTGGCCAAGCTGCCCAGCTAGACAGCGCATGCCAATTCGTGTTGAAAGTGAAAGTCCTGCGGTTCCCAGATTAGACGCGTACCCACTTGTCGATTCTCTGAAGCACAGTGTGCTAGAATGACTTTTAGCGTCTTCCAGAGTGACTTCTAGAGTTGACTTCTACTGTAAGCACCGCGGGCCGCTCAGCGCGCACTTTTAAGGGGGCAAGCACCTGACCCCTGGGGTTTATTGCCCGTAGCAGTGACGGCTGTCTCGGTGAACGATGGGGCACGCCCGACGATAAGCGACTGCCTTCGTTTCAACTTCCTGGCGACTGTCGAGGCTTCCTTGCCGTTTCGAGAGGGTCACTGATAAGGAGGACCCACGAAAAGCAATGAAACGCGGGACGCACGAGTAACGGTAACATGGCGTCTTGATAGCGCATGCTCAGAAGAAACCCCTATCTCTCAAACTTACGGCGGCTCCGCCATGGGACACTAACGCACGCTTGTGTGCGCCGTATATATATATATATATATATATATATATATATATATATATATAGTACCGCGAGGAGGGCTGTACACTGTTGTCAACTCTGTTGAAGCTTTTTCGTTTAACTGTGGTGGTTGCTGTGGCCTCAAATCATGGCATCGAAGCAGGTCAAAAGTGCTCCTCTGCGTCTTTTTGGGGACCGCCGCTTAAGGTGAACAGTTTCCGGGCTGGCTGCGACACCTTTGCAGGTGCGGAAGTAAGGCAGAAGCAGTCTACAAAAGCACAACACGCGAAGCAAAGGAAAACGATGTTCAGTGGTGTGCACATTCTTCAAGAATTATTCCTAAAATATTTTACAACGGGCAGTGAAACAGCTGGATAATGTGAGCCGAGACATTGAAGTAGAGGCACGACTTCACAAAGCCGTAAACATCTCTACAACTCTAACAACAGTACCGTGATTTGCTTCTCAAATTTCATCGTTGGCATACTGGATTTTTAAAAAAACTCTTGTCACCTTGGGACAATCATTCAAAAGAGAACGGCCGTTTCCGTGTAAAGCATGCGGAGGCGGTAAATACAAGGAACAGAACACAGCTGCTCCGAAAATCTACCGCGACAAGCTACCGACAGGCACGCCGCTCCACGCTTGCCACCGCGCCAGGTTTAATCAGTGCCGGCCTGCTCGAGCAAACTTAGTAATCTCGTTCCCCTTTATGCTGGTAGCAAGAATGCTTTCCAGTCGCCGTGCCTGTCGTGCGTTTCGCACGTGACCACCGAAGTTTTCGGTCGCGGTATGCACAACGTTCAGCGGAGAGGCCCAAGTTTTGTTTGCGCTCCAACGCAATCTTATCTGAGCCCTGCAGAGAAACATCTTTTGTTTGTTTGAGGATGTCGTACAAAGCTTTCGGTGCTCACGTGCGATAAAACTTATCGATCCGCGATGTAACTGTCCAATGAGATAACAAAAAGCACGCGCATGCAGGGAAAGACGCTTCACCCCGCTGTGCGCTGATAGCAGCTATTATCGACTAACTGGCCGCCTTCCAGCAATCGCTGCTGTTTATCTCCGTCATCCATATCTTGCGTGCGCTTGCTACAAAAAGAAAGTGTAGATATCCAACGTCAGCAGGTCAGACAAGCAAGCAAACTCCTTAGGCAGATGCTTTAGCAATCCGGCGAAGAGCGCGCGATGTTTTTAACCAAAGCGCCGCAAGTTGCTCTGCCGTACGTGGGCGTAGAATGTCTATAGAACGATGAGCCTTTCTTTTTAAAGTTTAATGTGACTTTTGATGCGATTTTCTATGGTTTCAGCTTCGCAGGCGGCGATGCCTATCTCTTTGTTATTGCTTCAATACGGCCTCAACTGAGTGCAAGGAAATTGAATGAATGAATGAGGTTTCATTATAAACAGACAAGATACAGTACAAGGGAATATTATACAGGAGAAGGTCCCGAGGTCAAAGACTGTAATGGGACCTTCTGTACAACGTATAAGTAATTGTATAAACAACAGTTGCGACAAATAATGTAAAGAACTTTTAACAAATAGCAAACATAGGGTTGGTTTATGCTTAGCAATACTAATAGACAGCAGCTACAGACATGTCAGTAAAAAAAAAGTATAATAATTATTATTACATTCTACTAATTACCGAAGTAGAAGTAACTATAACGCCATTATGAAAGTAGATGGATAATGAGACATAATCAACCAAACTTTTATTCGTGTAGCGGAAGTATTAACAAGATGTACAATTGAAAGGGGGAAAAGAAAAAAAAGACACAACTAAGTGGTTGCAGGTGATAAAATATGGTCTATTAGTTCTCGTTTAAATTGAAATAATTTACATGATTTAATAGTAGGAGGTAATGTACTCCAGAAGGAAACGGACGAAAAATGGATGCTCTGCTTACCACAATTTGTGTATATCTTGGGAAGAATAAAATTATTGCTTAGTACAAATCGCGTAAGATTACTATTCGTTAGACAAGATCGAGATATCAGACTGTTGCAGTGAGTGTTATCTAGTTCTCGCTATAAATACATACCAATATTAAAGTCAATAAGTTCGTCTACAGTAAGAATGCTATAGTTATGTAATAACTGCTTGGGACTGAAATGGTTAGGACTGAATGTAATTACTCTAACAGCCTGATTTTGTAATACTTGTAATGATTGTAAGTGGGTAGCATACGTACTGCCCCAGCATGCAATGCAATAGTTTATATGTGAATGAATAAATGAGTAGTATAAAAAGAGCAGTGTTTCATGATTAAACATATACCGAGATTTTAAAAGTGTCCTTATTCCGTAGGTTGCCTTCTGCCTAATGTTGGCTACGTGTTGATGAAATTTAAGGTTAGAATCAAGTTCTACACTCAAACAGTTACATCAAGCACTATTCGCGATAAGATTATTACCAAGGTAGAGCAGGGGAATGAATGCGGACAAGCGTTGGTGGGACGTGAATAAAACAAATTTAGTTTTACGCGAGTTTATATTGAGCGGGTTAATATTGCACCAATTTAACGCGTTAAGTCAGTATTAAGTTTCGAAACTAGGTTCCTTACACAATTGTCTGAGTTAAAGATAGTTGTGTCGGAATGTAGTTAGAAAAAAGCAGGCAATTATGGAGGTCGTTAACATTTATTAAAAACAAGCGTGGGCCAAATATGAATCCCTGTGGTACGCCAATTTTTGTTATCATTGATTTAGAAAGAACACACATTAATTCTTACTCTTTGTGTTGTATTTTTAAAGTATTTTTTTATGAAAGTTAAAGCAGGACCTGTTATTCCGATAGATTCAAGTTTAAGGGATAAAATGCGGTGGTTAATTTTATCAGAGGCTTTAGTTAGATCCACGAACACTGACCCAGCATGCATGTCCTTATCGATTGCTATCTTTTATTGTTCAGTTAGAGCGATGAGAGCAGGTTCGGTTGAATAGCCCTTGCGAAAGCCGAATTGGAATGGTGAAAGAATACTAAATTTAGATAGGTATTTAGTTAGGCGCTTTTTCTACCAGCCGTTCAATAACTCTGCTAAAAAAGGGTAGAATGCATAATGACCTATAATTAGTAATCAAGGCACGGTCGCCCTTTTTAAATACTGAAGTAATTCTACCTTGGTTTAGTTCTTGTGGGAAGGTTCCAGTCTTAAACATTAGGTTAATAATAATTCCGAGAACATCTGAGATTAGGCGCGCAATCAGCTTCATGTGATTCGAATGCATAATATCAATACCTGCACTGATTGCTTTTAAATTTCTTATAATGTTTTCTATTTCCTATGGTGTGGCTGGAAACAAAAAGAATGAGTGAGGTAGGCGTTGCATTTAATGGTTATATTGCGTGGGTATATGCGAATCGCAGCTGAAGAAAAATTGTGCAAAAGCATCAGCAATATCGTGTGAGGTGGTGCACGCTCTGTCGTTATCAATGATTTCCTTTAAAATATAGCCCAATAAAAAAGTTATTTGCTATGGTCCAATATGTTACTAATGTCTTTTCCGCATTCTAATATTTTTTCTCGCAATAAAGCTTCTTAGCTTTTTTTTTAATTCGATAGAAAGAAAGTTGGCAATGTTTTATACCTCCTAACCAAATTGCCGTTAAATGGTCGTAGTTTCGTTTTCTTATACAGATTGTCTTTTTTGCGCATTAAGGCTAGAAGCTTATCTGACAGCCAAAGATTCTGTGGGGACGCAAACTTTTTTTTTTACATTTGACTGCGCGTGTGGCAGTCAAAATACGATTTTAGTGCAGATATAAAGAACGAGATGGCTGTTTGTGGATCTTTCATATCTGCTATAGAAAACCAATCAGCTTGGCTCAGTGAATAAATGAAGGCTTCTTTGTGAAGTGTTAGGTTTGTGTAAGTGGCTTTGACTGACTTTTCATTATCCTGAAAGCGTAAAAATATCGGGTAGTGATCAGTCAGATTTTGTAACAAGACGCCTGCCTCTGGTGGAGACAGCAAATGTGAAAGCGCAAGATCGATTATTGTACCACCTTCACAGTTAGTGCACCGCGTAGGCACTTTTTATTTATTTATTTATTTATTTATTTATTTATTTATTTATTTATTTATTTATTTTCTTAAAGTGCCCAAGAACAGCTTTACGCCTTAATATTGATGCACTTGTGTTTCACAAAGAGCATAAAACCGAAAAACAAAACAGAATATCTCAAAGAACAGTGGTGCAAAGTGCAACAAAAGATTTAAATATTCAGAGACAAAAGTCAGATAATGAGAAAATAGTCGGAGTGAATATATCAAGATAATCTCGCAAGTTATTTCGCTGTGTTACAAGGCGTGTTATATCCTTATAGACAGAATTAGCATTCGTAACCGAAGCTATTGAAACAATTTGAATATTGTAAGGAGTAGGCAGACGAGCTGTCTGCGAGGTTAATGTTAATATCGCATATAATTATAACGTTTTCACACGTCATCAAGCGCGGTGCAGAAATAATTCATAGACGATGAAGGTGAGCGATATACAACCTATTATTAGATTTTTGTTGTGCGCATTAATAAAGTCACGTTTAAGTTCGACCCATACTGATTCACAGTCACCTACGCTGAGAAGAAAGTCGTGCCTTCTTTCGTACGTAAGAGTACTTCAAATATATATTGCGGCATCACCATGACAGCTTTATTGACGATTTGAGTATTCGGCTTAATAGTTAGGAAAGCAAAACAGGTTCTTGTCGTGGTCACTTAACCAAGTTCCCGAGATACCAATTATTAAGCATGTGAAGTGAAGTGTCGCAATCAGATTTGAAATGTCGCCATAGTGTCTGCGTATGCTTCTGCGTTAAAATTAAATATAGATTTGTGACTATTGGACATATATTTATCTCGTTAGTTGTAAAATATGATGACATTGTGAATTTGTCTGGTGATGCGATTTTTCAAAGGCGAAGGCAGCTAAGTGATCACAGAAAGGTCTGCCTCCGTGACGATCCGATTGTCCCACATTTACCGAACCTGGTAAAATGTGCATGAGACATCTCTCGGTATTATACTTCTGCTTGTTGAAGCGCGTGAAGTGTCACATGTCGTGGCAACACTCTTACTATTCCGCAATCTATTACACTTCGAATAGCACATGGAGGCTATCCGAGTCTTCGATACACCGACAACGGCATAACGCATCACTTCAGAAATATCTTGTTTTCTGAGTAAGTTTCTGAAATTCCTGGTAACTTATCAGCTGGATAATGTGGTTTTTACATTAAATTTGATCTCTACTGCACATCGTAAGAGATTTGAAGTTAACCGTGCCCTCGTACTCGGAGCGAGAGAGCTATGCTATCGACGAAGGACTGCGCTGATTGCGCCCTTATTGGTCTTCTTGCCTTCAGGAGGGAGTGATCGGTCTAGCTTTGAAGAGAGAGAGAGAGAGAAGAACAATTAAAAGGCTGGAAGGTTAACTATAGCCCGTCCAGTTGGCTACCTACACGTGGAGAGGGTACTAGAAAAGTGAAAGAGAAAGAAAAGGCAGTTCAGCTTGATCACGTATGCTATAGACAAAGCATGGCGTGCCTGTAGTCGGACACTTAAGTCCTTCGCCTCCGGATACTTCAGAAGCGATCACGTGATTATTCCAGGCTAGCTTACTATTATCAGAAGGAGCGCGGAGCTAATGAAGTGCACCAACCTTCTTCGCTCATTCCCGTGGCTCGTTTTTTTTACTAAAGCCACGCTAACGTCGCACAGAGTCCCACCTCGACACAACGAACAGCGACATAACCAGCTCTGAGAAATATACATATATATATATATATATATATATATATATATATATATATATATATAGAACTCTATTGGCCGTTATTTATTCCTGAGTATGATCCACTGCTTAAGGCAAGCAGAGGTGCGGCTCCAGAGAGACTATCACATATAAGAAAGCATAATGCATAGCTCAAAAAACGTAAAGCGGAAGCGAAGCTATAGAAAAAAAAAAGAGTTAAGATACTCACGAATGCCTTCTTGCGTGTGCGCGAATGACGTGGTGCAAGAAAATGCGGTTATATGCACCCGCTCGCAGTATGCATATATAAACTGCAAACAGAGCTCATTTCCGCAAGAGACATGCCCATTTATTTAAATTTGTCGCACAAATGTTTCCTAATGTCAATTGCAGAGGAAGGTGATTACACCCGGTTGCGTATAACGGTTACACAAACTTCCAAATTGGACGACGTCTTATCTTGCTTGTTTCTCACCAGTTACGCGGCGGATTCATCAGCGCCAGTTTTATGCTAGTCCTCTTACAGCACATTCAGGTTATAAATTGTATATGATCTGTACGTATACGTTGTATGTGTGTATATGTGCTTCCATCAAATAAGACGTCGTTATATCAGGCTCCGACTGTATTTACATCAACGTGGGAACAACTTTAGCACTTTTGCTGTAGTAAACAAACACCAACGGTATTGACGCTTCGCGCATTTGAAAACCATTTCTTGCGTTTTTTCCTAACTGGATAATCAAACCAACGCCCTCGCCAGAAGCCTCGTTAGCCGCAACCCTAATTTAGCGCTGGTTTTACTAACCGATGGTGCTGCTTTATTAAAGCGGTAATCACCCGGCATGTGTACGCCTGTACTTTCAGCGCCAGCCGACCGGCGCCAATCGGTTGGATAATTCACTTCCCACGTAACGCCATTCTATGCTTACGCATGTTGTCAAGGCTAGAAAGCGTACCACGACTGACCACTTTTATTAGTAAGCGTTTTGTATTAGGTGTCGGCGTTCATCAGTGCGTCTAGCTCGATCGGCGCGAATGATGTCACCGAAGCAGAGAGTGTCATGGCCGCGCTTTAAAATTCAAGCCACTTCCGTGTGGGACGCTTGCACGTGCCGCGTTATCTGCGGCTGTAGACGAAGGGAGCAGTCCAGCAAACTCAAGTCAAACTTGCTTTAAATTATGTAGATGTTACGCGCACCAAATAAAACACATGTCGAAGAATTCAGAAAGAATCTCAACTCCACCGAAAGGTTTCCATGGTTTGGCCGCATGGCTTGGCGGTGAAGAGACCGCATCTGATTTGCTGCGAAGGCTTTTCTGGCTTCATGGCATCCGCAGTATGGTCTGAGACGTACGGTTTGGGTACGGTTCCGCTTTGAAACGCAGACGGAAAAAAAAAAGGCCTTGCTAAGTAGCCAGCATTACATGCTTAAGTAGCGCAAGCACAGTGGCGAGGTGTTCCTTATCATTTTTCTTTCTGAAAACCATGAGAACGGTTTAAATGTCTACTAACACTTGCAACGACGGAGAGCTGAGCGATTTGGTATAGAAATTCGCGATTTAAAAAAGAAACACGAGAAAGAAAGGTGGACACAGAATAACCGAAAAAGATCTGCCAAAGCTTCCCTAGGTCATTCTACCTCCTCTACCATGAGTTACTATGTCAGAAGCATCCATCACATCACTACCACGCCCGCGCCTGGCTGAGTGTTTTGCCGCTGCTTACCGGCATGTTAGCAACTGATAAAACAGCAGCTAAAGCTGCACTGACCATGTTTTGCTGCAAGTTGCTCGCGCGAGTAATGCTTGAAGCAGAAAAATGCCATCCACTCGACAGGGGCACAAATACCACAGCTTAATTTCATACACAACAGTGTTCTCACAAAATACATATGATAACGCCCTACGTTAGATGCCTTAAGGCAAGCCTTAATCGCTATTTATAATGAAGGGGCTACACTATAAAATTAAACGGGTCTCACAAAGACAGATTCCGAGTTGAAGAAAATTCGTCCTGTTCCAGGAAGCGAACTTGGTAGTCATCATTTGAAAAAAGAACGAAAAATAAAAACGGGCCTGACCCAGATTTACTCACTTTATATATATATATATATTGTAAGGAAGATGAACGTGCGCGCAGTCAGCAGCATCGGCAGCATCAAGCGCGCAGCAGAGGCTCGAGCTCGGGGACTGTGCTCGGTGCATCGTAGAACCGGCGGTCGCTACGAACCCCAATAAACCTCCTTTATAAGTGGTGGAGCCGTGCGGGGTAACGTTCCACTCTACCGTCCTGGAACTCCGTTCTCGGACGCTACCCTCTGCCATGCCGGACGCCGACCAGCAGACTCTTCCATCGCCACCCGTCCCTTGCGCTGGCACCGTTCGCCAGCGGGAACCTCCCATCTTCAGCGGAACCGACGACAACGACTTTGAAGAGTGGCTGTCGTCCTACGAACGGGTGAGCGTTCACAACAAATGGAATGACTCGGACAAGCTGGCTTACGTGTCATTCTACCTCGCGGGCGTGGCCAGTCTCTGGTTCAGAAATCATGAAAGGGATATCGGAACGTGGTCGGCGCTCCAGACGTCGATTACAGAAGTATTTGACCGACCCGCCGTCAGGAAACTCCGAGCCGAGCAGCGTTTGCGTACACGCGCACAGGACACGGGTGAGACATTCACCAGCTATATAGAAGACGTTCTCGATTTGTGCAGGCGCGTGAACGCTGCCATGACGGAAGCGGAAAAGATCAAGCACGTCATGAAGGGAATCGACGATGACGCGTTCCAAATGCTTCTGGCCAAGGACCCGCGCACTGTTGGCGACGTCATCAGCTTGTGCCAGAGCTATGATGAATTGCGTAAGCAGCGAGCTCTGACAAGGCGACATCCCACACCAAATGCGGCATCACTCTGCCGCCTTACCACCGGCCCAGAACAAGCCTCCCTGATAACGCAAATCAAGGATTTCGTCCGCGAAGAAGTCGCACGACAGCTATCTCTGGTGTCCGTCACTCAGGAGTCTGCCAGCACTTTGCCGTCTCATATCCGTAACGTGATCCACGAAGAGGTCGCGGAAGCGCTGCCGGCTGTTCACCAGCAGGATGTCGTGGCTACACCAGTCACTTATGCTACGGTTGCTGCAATGGCCCCTCGCACTGTGCCCGTGCGTCGCTTCCAGCAGCCTGTGCACCGCCCTCCACCTCCCGTCCCCTGGACCACCACTGCCGTCGCTAACCCGTGGCGTACGCCGGACAATCGCCCTATATGCTTCGCATGTAGGTGTCCCGGTCATGTCGCAAGGTTCTGCCGCCGCCGCTCGCAGGCGTTCGATGACGATCGCCGAGCGCCCTATGTGCCGCCTGACTCAAATGCGCCTTACGGACCTTTCGACCCATCACCAGCTCGCTACCAGACTGATCGCCGTCCTCGCTTCGAACGCCTCCGGTCACCCTCCCCACGTCGTCGATCGCTTTCCCCTATGCGTCGACGACCCGTCTCTAACGAAGAGGGAAACTAGACGACGCAGTTCCTGAGGCAAGAACTGTGCAAGTGTCGACATGCCGAAGTACTCCTCCTTTACCTGCCAATGTCATTGATGTGCTTATCGAAGATGTCGCTACAGTCGCCTTAGTCGATACCAGTGCCGCTATTTCAGTTATGGATGCCAGGTTTTGCCGTTCGCTTCGTAAAGTGACGACGTCTCTGTCTGGATTGTCGCTCCGAACGGCGAGTGCTCAACCCATTCACCCTACCGCTGCTTGTACTGCCCGTGTGATCATACAGGACGTTTTGTACACGATTGAATTCATAGTTCTTTCATCGTGCTCCCACGCCGTTATTCTAGGATGGGATTTTCTGTCACGCCACAATGCCATCATCAATTGCGCTCGGGCTGAGATTGAACTTTTCCACCTTGGTGACCTGGCCTCGGTCGATGCTCATCCTGCCGCTAAAATTGTCGTGAAAGAAGACACCTGTATCCCTCCGTGCTCGTCAGCATTCGTACCAGTCTTCTGTAGTACCATATCCGATGGGACGGTCTTCTTCATGCCCTCTCATCACTTTGTTACCCGAAAAGCGCTTCCTTTGCCCTTTGCAGCTCTTGACCTTGCCGCCGGTGTGAGCACGATGCCCATTTACAATCATCTTTCATCGCCGCTATCACTGCTCCGCCGCGAATGCCTTGGTTACGTCGAGTCGGTCGATTCAACACGAATTGTCTCCGTCCTCGACGAAGTGTCTTCTACTGCCGTCCATCAACTGAGTGCCCTCTCCGTACCAGACTCAACATCGACTGGTGTGTTCAGCCCATTCATCGCCGAAGATCTGACGCCTTCGCAGCGATCTCAACTTGTCGCAATCCTTCAGCACTTCCGCCTTTCTTTCGACGTTGCGCAAACCTCTCTTGGCCGTGCATCGACAGTCAAGCATTACATCGACACTGGCACTCACTCACCCCTGCGACAAAGACCATATCGCGTGTCCGCTACGGAACGTCGCGTCATTGCAGACCAGGTCGATGACATGCTCCGTCGAGGTGTCATTCAACCTTCCCAAAGCCCATGGGCCTCTCCCGTGGTCCTCGTCACAAAGAAAGACGGTTCCATCCGCTTCTGTGTTGACTTTCGGCGGTTGAACAAGATCACGCTGAAGGACGTCTACCCATTACCACGCATCGATGATGCTCTGGACTGTTTGCAGGGAGCCGAGTTCTTTTCTTCGCTGGATTTGCGGTCAGGCTACTGGCAGGTTCCCATGGCAGAGGCCGATCGCCCGAAAACTGCCTTTGTTACATCAGACGGCTTGTATGAATTCACCGTCATGCCTTTCGGACTTTGCAACGCACCTGCTACGTTCGAAAGAATGATGGATAATGTTCTGCGTGGCCTCAAATGGAAAATATGTCTTTGCTATCTTGACGACATTGTGGTGTTCGCCCCTGATTTCCCAACACACCTGCTCCGCCTCCAGCACGTGCTCACTTGCTTGACCAACGCCGGGTTGCAACTTAACTTGAAGAAGTGTAGATTTGCTGTTCGTCAGCTAACAATTTTAGGCCATGTCGTGTCAAAGGAGGGCATTCGCCCGGATCCCGAGAAGCTACGTGCTGTTACTGCGTTCCCAAAACCTACTACTATGAAAGAGCTACGCAGTTTTATCGGCCTCTGCTCTTACTTCCGGCGATTCGTTCGAAACTTTGCGTCAATTATATCGCCTCTCACGCAGCTCCTTGGTGGCGCTAGAGATCTCTCATCATGGTCTCCAGAGTGTGACGACGCCTTCACAACCTTGCGCCGTCTTCTCACGTCGCCACCCATTATTCGCCATTTTGACCCACAAGCGCCAACCGAAATCCATACCGATGCAAGCGGTGTAGGCCTTGGCGCTGTGTTGGCACAGCGTCAACCTGGCCACCCATAATACGTCGTCGCATACGCGAGTCGCATGTTAACCAAGGCGGAGACCAATTACAGCGTTAGAGAAAAGGAGTGTTTGGCCATTGTGTGGGCGCTTGGCAAGTTTCGCCCGTATTTATACGGCCGATCTTTTGACGTAGTGACCGACCACCACGCACTATGTTGGCTATCGACGCTCAAAGATCCATCGGGCCGCCTTGCCCGCTGGGCATTGCGAATCCAAGAATACGACATCCGCGTGGTGTACCGTTCCGGGCGAAAGCACTCCGACGCTGACGCGCTATCCCGATCACCGCTTCCCCCGAAGGCCAGTCACGACTCCCCCTGCGAGTGCACATTATCCTCTCTGGACGTTGACACTATCGCTGCTGCACAGCGTAATGATCCCTGGACTGCATCTCTGCTCGACCTTCTCTCGGATACGTCGAAAGTTCCAGCGTCACGTACGCTTCGGCGCCAAGTGCCTCATTTTGCGATTCGCGACCAGCTACTGTATCGCCGCAACTATGCCCCAGAGGGACGCACCTGGTTACTCGTCATTCCGAGAATCTTGCGAGCAGAGCTCTGCTCCTCGTTCCACGTCGTTCCTCAGTGTGGCCATGCAGGAGTCTTCAAGACCTACGAAAGACTTCGCCACCGCTATTACTGGCGGGGAATGTATAATTTCGTTCGAAAGTTCGTCCGCTCTTGTCATGAGTGCCAACGCCGGAAAGCGCCACCGCACAATACCGCCGGTGAACTCCAGCCTTTACAATGCCCATCCCGACCCTTTGATCGCGTGGGCATAGATCTCTACGGGCCGCTTCCGTTGACTCCTGCCGGCAACAGGTGGATAATCGTTGCGGTAGACCACTTAACCCGTTATTCGGAGACTGCTGCTCTACCAAATGCTACAGAGAAGGAGGTCGCCAATTTCCTACTTCGTCGTTTTCTCTTTCGTCATGGAGGTCCACGTGAACTTTTAAGCGATCGAGGCCGCGCCTTCTTATCTGAAGTCATCGAAAAACTGCTTGCTGAATGCGCTATTGTTCATCGTAAATGCACTGCTTATCATCCACAGACTAACGGTACCACGGAACGCTTTAATCGAACACTTGGTGACATGCTCGCCATGTATGTCTCACCTGATCACTCTAATTGGGACCTAGTTCTTCCGTTTGTCACCTACGCCTACAACACCGCGACTCAGGCCACTACCGGATTCTCACCCTTTTACCTTCTTTACGGCCGTCATCCTTCGCACACCATCGACACCATTCTGCCCTACCGGCCGGACCCATCTGAATGCCTGCCGATCTCGGAAGCCGCCAGACAAGCAGAGGAATGTCGCCAGCTTGCCCGCCGATTCACCTCGGACGACCAGAACCGCCAAAAAGCCGTTCACGATGCCCAGAACTCGACTCCCACTTTTCTCCCGGGCGCTCTCGTCTGGTTGTTCGTGCCACCCCGCACGCCTGGGCTCGCTTCAAAACTCCTTCCGAAGTACGACGGTCCATACCGCGTTCTCGAGAGAACATCACCCGTTAATTATCTGGTTGAGCCGCTAACGCCGCCATCCGACATGCGACGTCGTAACCGCGAAGTCGTTCACGTTCAGCGTCTCGAGCCGTATCACAATTCTACCATCCTTCCAGAAAACTAAGTCGCCAGGATGGCTCCTTTATTTCCGCGGGGCCATTGTAAGGAAGATGAGGAACGTGCGCGCAGTCAGCAGCATCGGCAGCATCAAGCGCGCAGCAGAGGCTCGAGCTCGGGGACTGTGCTCGGTGCATCGTAGAACCGGCGGTCGCTACGAACCCCAATAAACCTCCTTTATAATATATATATTCTTACACGCTCGTTCGTACACATACTCGCAGAGATTCTGCAGTCGAACTCCCTCAAACTCACGGGGGAGCTTGCCGACCTATTCACGCGAGCGACGCCTCTCCGTAGCGATCGCTCTACCATCTTAGCTAACCAAGAAGCTAGCAGATCACCAGTGCGAGGCAAATATAATCACAGGCTCACAGCGACAATGCATATGGCAAATCAGCTCTGCGGAAATCAGCTAAGTGGAGGAAGAATCATAAAAGAAGAAAAAAAGAACTGTCACCCTCCCAACCGTAACACGACGCTACGAAGGTGCGAGTAATGCTGCGCATTCCACTTTGCGTGCGATAAGACTGGAGTCGAAGCTGGAACATAGGCAATAGTATCAGTTACCGCGTTTGTGCTGCCCAAGCCACTCAAGGCCCTCGTGCAGAATCATAAGTACTGGTTGCTATCCGGCCATGTGACGTGCTGGCGCGCCGCAGTCTCAGAAGGGTCGCTGTTTACACCGGCTTCTCGATGTATCTCATAACACTTTATCGCCGGTGATGGGGTAATAAATCAACGCGAATGCAAGTGAATTCTGCACCTCTGGACGAACCACTAATTGAGCTCAAGACCATCTGACCCTGAGATCAATGCTCATATGATTAGGGCATACTGGACTATGATTTCGTCATCGCGAGTTTTCGAAGTGGATTAGCTACTGTGCAAGATTACCTGTTACCTACCTGTGGCCTATGAGAGGGGAAGAAGTACGAGTATCGGCGATAAAGAGAAGCAACGGCAAATATGCAGCGGCGATAGGGAAACACATAACAGCGTTGGTCCTGTTGCGTGCTTCGTGCTGTTGGTATTCACTGCGATGCTCGTGCATATATGTGACAATAAGTATGGACTCTCTTACGACGATTATGTGCTATGTGACGCGTGGATAATCAACATAGCCATGGTTTTACCATGTGTGCTTTCATTAGATGATGGAAACTAATTGAATTACACTTGCGGTTTTACGTGCCAGAACCATGATCTCATTACGAAGCACGTCGTAGCGAGAGGCTCCCGAGTAATTTTGACCACGTGGGGTTCTTTACCGGGACACACTGGGATAGAATATGGCTGTAGTTGTTTCATATCAACACGTAAGAACAGAGCGAGCATACTGTCAACTTAGAGAGACGCAGGCACGGTGTAATATTTTCCTGTGTCGTGCGATCGGCATATAGGTGGAAACTATGTAAAGTGCATGTGTTAATGGTATAAACCGTAGTACATAAAATACGTTACTACCTACACAAATATGCTAGTTTAATTAAATCACTCGCCTTACTGATACGTCAGCAGCAGTTTTCTGCTAATATTCTAACGCGTTAACTATAACAGATCTGTCGTTGTAGCTGTTCACGAAAGCATGACTACGCCACATACCAGTAGTGGTAGTGATACCACTCACTCGAACTACAGCTTGGCCAGGACAGCGGAAAAAGATCACCGACACAAACAAGGGTTTTTGGAAATGTCAATTCACTGTTGCGTTCTACGGGTGCGAATTAAATATGCGCGTACCGGAATAGAACAGCTGGAAGTTACTGTCCGTGTTGGTGTTCATGCGTTTCGTTCGCGGTACTCGTCTTTCTTTAGCGCTAAGGATGTCATGTAGCAAAGAGAGGCAAGACGTACATATAGCTTCCCAACAACTACAGCTTACGGCTGTGAAATAACGCTTGCAACTACGCGTATGCTTCCAGAAAGTACGAGACAATCTGTTGAAAAGTTCTCGTGGAATCTCGAGAAGCCTCTGTTTTCAAGCGTCGCCATATACACAAATTACGACTAACCTCTTGAACATAAAGACAGAAATTGGGGTAGTTGGCGTTTGTTCATCTTGCGATCATCGTAATTAAGTTTTACTTAGTTGTACTGACCGCACTACAAGGTGAACGTTATGAAACCGGCTTGTTTTGCAAGGTGACAACGAAATATAAAACGAGAATGTGTATTGTTCGACACAGGCGTTATTACTCAGACAATATTTTATTGATATATAGAGAAAAGATTTTTTCTTTTTGTTAATTCAGCCACTATGGTGCTTCCGACGAGGTGCCGAGGTTAACTTGTCTCACCCCTCAACAAATTTTGTTGAAAACACAGAAGTTACAGCTGATTATTTGTTTCCTCGAATATGCTCGGAAAACATGGTCATATGAACCGCGTCGAGAATAATGTGCGCAAGACTCAAGCTGAACGCATTTTCATGATGATGTCATTGCTAACGCTTACACAAAGTGGTTCTGAGGTGTCCCCCGCATTTCAGGATAGCAACCGAGTGTACCTCCATTCCTCGCAGCAGCTGCGAAGTGTGCATGTGTAGAGGGTGGAACATGAAGAGACTCGTTTGCTAATCGCCGTATATTTCAACTATTTTCATTTCTTTCTACCTTTCTTTCTTACTTTCTTTCTTTACTTTCTTTCTTTCTTTCTTTCTTTCTTTCTAACTTTGTTCTCGGTTACGATCTAGCGCAACTGCACTTGTGTTCATTATTTCTGAGCCAAGTGGCTCCAGGTACGCGCGCCCTTGCTTTCAGATAGGAATTCGCTCAGCTGCGTGACAACGTGTGCGGTAAGGTTTGTTGGCTGGATACAGATAAAATGACACAACACACTATGCGGGATAGGTTCAGAACCAGACGGCAGTAGGGAGAACAATTAAAGAAGTTAAAATATATGTATATTGTAAAGAAACAGCTGAGCGGACGCTTGCTAGGCTGCCCTTCAGCAACGAACTAAACGCCAAGGAAGACACCACGAAGCGATAATTGTTGTTATACACAGGTGAGGAAAGATTGTGTCCATGTACTACTTGCTCGTACAGCTGGCCAGTGCGCAATAAAGGATCAGTAGAAATGTTACGCTGTGATATCTTACCTGCACGTGCGAAAAATGCTTCAGCAATTGTAAGTGTACCCGCCGCGGTAACCCAGAGGCTAGGGCGTTGAGCTGTTGTTTTCGAGGTCGCGCGCTTGATCCCGACCACGAAATGGGGGCGAAATGCAAGAACGCTCGTGTACTATGGTTTAGGCGCACGTTAAAGAACCCCTCGGGGAAAAAATTAACCGGAATCCCCCCCCCCCCCCCCCCACCCAAGACGTGCCTGGTGATCGTATCGTAATTCCGGCATGTGAAACCGCAAAATATATCAAGTTAATAAATTATTATCAATGACTTATTACGAAACCATATACAAAGCGTGCCTGCAATCAAGCAAGAATCTTTAAAGGAGACACGGCTTATTCTACGCGTATCAGAACAAGTGCATTCTGTTCGAAGTCTTGTTGAGAAAGGACTGCTGTAATTTTTTTTAGGCCCGAACAATAAAATCTTCCTTAACCTCAGTAAGGAAGCCTTCATTGCGATGAAGTAATCTTTCTGATGAGGTAATGTAATCTTTCTAATCATCTCAATAAAAACCGATTCTGATTCTGAAAGTTTCTTTACTGCGGGGCCCTCGGTGAATGCTTCCGCGGTGCTTCCTCGACGCGAGGCTGCTCCGAAGCTGCTTTCGTGCGTCCTTACGCTGCCCTTGGCTTTGAACGAGGGCTTCACCTCACTGCTGGCCCACGCGATGTTTGCTAGCGCAAATGCGCTGTCGCCCGCCTGCGGAGACGTGCGAGCACGTCGCCAGGCCAGGCGCTCGTTTCGGTCGCACGTTCGGCATGAGTGGCGTCCGGCGACGCCGGCGTGCCTGTCTTGCTTTAACTCATCAAGTTTTACGCTCGACTGCGGCGGTTCCTCGCGCTGAGTAAACAAAACTGGAAGAAAGGGCCCACCCGTCCCCATGTGTTAGCAATTCGATTTAAATATTATGACAATCCAGCATTTTCTTCTTTCTTTTTTAATAAAGCTGTTCGCGTAAAGCTTTTCAGAGATGCCCTCCAACCCAGGCGTGCGGCAACCGTTCCTTACGTGAGGACGGGCGAAAGGAGCTTTCAGAGTACGCTCGCTTTCCCATGGAAGGTTTCATTGTTTGGACCCTTGTACATCCGACTGGGTCATAAAAATTAATTCGCTAACGTTCTAATTCCTGTTCTAATATTGAAGATGTTACTTGTAGATTGTAGAGAATCGTAACAGACTTAAAAATTAGATGTTCCCAGCGAGATACTGTGCTCAGCGATTGAAACGGTTTACTCGGAGCGCGTGGCTGTCGGTTAGCAGCGCAGTGAAACAGTCTCAGGGTTTAGTTTTTTTCTTCATTCTTTCTTTTTACGTACACGCCAGGCAGCAAAAATGCCAAATGATTTATCGAACGTACACGAGTAACAAAAAGGCCACCTTGTTAAAAAAATGTACGTAAAAACAATGGCCTCTACACACAATATTTTCTTTCAATGTTGTTACACTGAACACGAAGCCTATTGTATCAAATGAGTTATGAAAAAGGGAATGAATCAGCAGTTCAACTTCGAACGGTGTTTCGCGCGCTAACGTCTAAGGCTTCTGTGACGAATCGAAACAATCGGCTTATATTTCGGCGAAACTGCTAGTGAGACTGGAAGCACTCGAAAAACTTGTGCGCATGCTTTCAATGTTTATTGGAAGAACTACATCACGTACCGCGTTTAAATTTGGAGCAAATGCGAAGCATGCTAGAAGCAATAAGAGGAACACCGAGGGCGCTGGTTAATCATGGCATAAATGAAAATTAAAGTCTCCTCTTGTAATTTGTACCTGTTTTGAGGTGTCATATAGAGCACTAGAACGTTCACTCATTTTTCCAGAGGAAATAAATTGCTGCAACGATGTTTCGGAAGATAGGTTCGAAGCAAATAATGGGTGATGCGCTGCAAAAGTTTTAGCGTGTGGTTTAATTGCAGGCGTTGGAGATACTTATTAAATAGTCATTCCTGCAGAGATCTTTTAAGGAGCGCAAGCTTGGTTTGCCGAGTAACTCGGAAAGACAGAAAGTGGCGCCGATATTCAAACTGCATGCGGATGTGGTACTGGCATGCTGTACAATCAAAGCTTGAAAGGACACTAAAGGCAAATACTAAGTCGACGTGAACTGTTTCAATACCATGCCACAAACCACGCAGCGCTTGTTTCGTGCCAAGACTTCGTTACGAGCGAATTGCCTCAGAAGGGTCCGAATGCCTTTTTCGAAATTCAAATCTCCCGCCACCCAAACGGGGGGAGTGGTGACGTTGCATGCGCCATCACCGCCCTTTGCCGCCGTCGGTGAGTAAAACGGCGCTTCACTTATTGGGCAGTTTGACGAGCCCGCTGCTCGCATTACGAAAGTTCACAGCAGCGCAAATGTAATTAGAGATCACATCAAACTCGCACGCTTAGCCTCTAGTGGTACAACTGCTGGATTCTAATGACACAAGCGCCGATAAATAAATCAGCAGTTCTTGTCCCAAAAGGGCATTCGTTATAAGCATGCATCGAATGAAGACTTTTCGCATTATATGTATTTTTGCTGGTGAGAAAACGTCGAGGTACTCCAGATGAGTATACAGTGGGTCAAATGTGAATAAAACAAGGAATAATAAATAATGATTTCACCCGTGTGCCAACAGAAGGGAAGCGCAGTTGAGGATGGAGGAAAATTACGTGGGATGATGAAATTAGGAAACTTGCAGGGGCCAGTTAGAATCAGTTGGCGCAAGACAATTGGAGATCACTGGGAGAGGCCTTCATCTTACCAGTGGACATAAAGAGATTTTTATGATGATGATTATGATGATGATGATGACGACGACGACGATGACGACGATGATGAATTTCGTCTTTGTCAAGGGAAGGTGTTTCAGGCGACCAACTATTCCTGTTAGGCGAGCAATCTTTTGAATGAGAAGGTTTACATGATTACATCAGGACATTTTTGCTGGGAACACCACGCCTAGGCACTTAAAGTGTTTAACAAGTTCAATGCTACGACCATTTAAAAAAGCAATAGCTACGTGTGAAGATGTTTCTTTGTTCTTTGGCTTAAAAATAATCGCCTTTGTATTACTCTAAACAATTTTCATACCGTTAGATAACAACAATAATGCTAATTTTTGCACTTTGTCATTACAGATGTCTATAAGGTTATGTTATTAGCATAAAAGAAAATGCTGGTGTCATCGGCACATATAACAAAATTTGCACACCGATTATGACGCACTACATCAATAACATATAAAGTAAACTACAGAGCACCTAATATACTCCTCTGCGGAACTCCGCAAACTAACTTCATAAGCTGCGACCTTGATATATTTCTTTGGACAATTTGTTGCCAATCGCATAGATAAGTTTTATGCACCAGTGTGCAACCTCGTATGCCATAATGATTAAGCTTTTTATTAGAAGTTCGTGGTTAACTAAATCAAATTTCTTAGTATAATCAACAAACTGTCCAAGGGTTACATACTACTTTTGAAACTGTGATAGGTTGCATATTTTAGGTTAGGCCAGTTCTGCGGTTTTATTTTTGCGAAAAACCTAATCAGCACACTGTCAGCAGCTTGCATCATTTAAAAAAATCTGACACTCTTAAATATATTTACCTACTCAAAGGCTCCTGAAAAATTGACAGTACATATACAAGTCTATTTATATAATTCATTGCGATGACGTTATTTTTACAACACTGCTACTTTCACAATATGCATGCTTCACGGGAAAAATGGAGGCAGCTAATCAGTAATTGCCTATATGCGGACAATAATCGGTGCTAAAATATAGCCAGCAAATTTGACCAGCCTTATCCCGATATCACCGATGTCACTACTACTGTTCTTATTCAAACTTGGAATTGTAGACAAAATCTCTGTTAATGCCACAGGGCGGAACAACAGAGGCTTCTCATTTTGTTTTTTCTAAATAAACAGATGCATCGGACGAGGCTGGGTTGCAATAGCCCCATTAGCGGGATTGGATTGGATTGGAGCAAACTTCATTTGTGCCTCCAGTTGGCGAAATCGTTGGAAGCCTCGGCCCAACTAAGCGCTGCCAAGCTGCTTACCATTAACATTCAGTTAAAGTGTCATTAAAGTGTCGTTAAAGTGTCATTAACATTCAGTAAAACTGTGGTCGGGATTCACTAAAGTGTTCAATCGGTTTTACACCCCCTCGCGTCGTCCCGTTTAGGTATCTAAAAATAATTAACAATGTTCTTTTCTTGCAAACCGGAGTTTCTTTAGTTGATAAATTACTGTAGCGTTTGAAAATACGTTAAAGGTTGTCTGGACTACCTAGGAGGTGTAAAACTCCGATATAACTGATCATAGTCTCGATGCGTAGCTAAGGTGTTATCCATATGGCTTACGATTTCTTAAATTTTTTTACGCGTGCATTTACAGGGAAGTGAATACCGTACACGCACTGAAATGTTGCGACGAATAAATACGTCATATGCTTGTCGAGCGGTATTTGTTCTAAGAACTGCATCCCAATTAGTCTATTATTGCTTCGCGAGAACTACTGGGTGCTTGATAAATAAAAAGAAATAAGGAAACCAACGATTCTGCTCAATATAGTGCGCCATTGCATACGTATATATATATATATATATATATATATATATATATATATATATATATATATACAGGTTTCATGTAGGACTTCTTTCTTTTTTTACGGAGGTGCGTTTCCTCGCACTACTTTGTTGGCTAGCACAGACGAGTTAAATAACCCCGCTTGCCGATACTGTCGTTTGGCCCGCATACAAACATATATATCTGCCGAGATACAGACTAACTCAGCAGCAGACAGCCGCCAGAACAAGAAGCAGCCACATCAATTCAGGGACGGTACACAAAAAAAGCTTCGCTTTGAAGGTCAGCTTAATTCATTTTCGCGCATGGCTTCAACACAAGCATAAACACATCATCAGCATAATGTAGCGTAGTATTTGCGTTAATGTAACATCACAGAACGTTGAACACACTTAGCAAAAAGTAAGCATCCGCATCAAAGAAGTCTCCTGTCAAAGAACTCAAGCAGTGTGTGTCTGCTGAAGCCGCCATGCGAGCTTCCACACGGCATTTGTGGCGTCCCTGTGAAACGGTAAAGTGTTGCTCGTGACATTATTTTCCACCTGAATTACAAAAAATTTATCATTCGCTATTTTAATTGTTTTTGTCGCACTAAAAGTCTTACTCAAAAGATGGTACTACCCCTAAAAGTAATAAATAGTTTGTATTTCCCTTGCTCACTCGACAAATCATTTTAGAAAATCTTCGCAGCTACCTTGAGTGCTAACGACTGCTCTCTCAGATAAGGCAAACAGATAAAACGTTGTGCCAGGAGTCCAAATTTTACCTGTTCTCCAATGCCGGCCTTTCTTGCTTGTCGAGAGTCTTGCGAGCCTGTATTTCTAGTTCTGACCCAGAGTAATGGGACGCGCTCAAGGTGCAGTGGCGTCTGCATTGTTCAGTCGGAGGTCGTGCACACAGACGACGCACGTCAGAAGAACTGGCGGATACTGCAACGAAACTCCGTCCTTCGGGTCAGTCAACCGACTCCGCTGATGCGGTCATGAGCTACGCAGGCGTTTCCAACGCCTCATCGCAGCGTCCTCTTTGCCAGCTGCTGCTTGGCGATGCAGACGTAATGCGTGTGCACACCCTGAAGCTCTGCGCTTTGCAACTAACTCGCTTTTTAGACAGCCGAATGCACTCGGTTCTGTGGCCCCTAGAGCACTTCCTGTTACGTCGCCTCCCGCGCGTGATTATTCGCTCTTTGTAACGCAAATTGAAAACATGGCGCGTACGAATACGCGAATGAGTCACGATAACGTCGATATGCTTAGTGATCTGCCTCAGGTTCCACCTGAAGACGCTGAACGTCTTTGTGCACAACCGTCAGCTGACGTGCTAAAGCAGCATTATCTTCCATGAAGCGTGGCTCCGCCCAGGACCGCACGGGTTAACCGTTGTTAGATACGGACCCTTTTCCTGGCATCACTCGAGTTCACCAGACCGCATCGAATCGCCGTCGCACCCTATTAAGGTGCGCAGAAGCGTGTCTAACACGTTCCCGGACCTGTCAGACAAGTTGGCGACCTCGTGCGCCGCACGTCGAGCTATTGTCCCCCTGCTTGACTCTTCGTGAAAGTACAACGGGAGCCTGGCACGGTTCCAGGTAATCTGGGTCCCGAGTGAAGCAGGTTTGCAGCTCTGAAATGTCGCTCGAAAACAACCCGTCTCCCCCCACTCAGCGCTTGCAAACCCGGAGGCAACACCGGTGACAAGTCATCCCTCGGACAATGAAGCCCATGGAGCGACCCCCTGAGCCGAATGTGACTGCACTTGCACGGGCGCCTACCATTGGAGGAAAATGACGACACCTGAGCGGGCTCGAAGACTGGCCGAAAATGACGTGACCCCGAGACACCGAAGGGGTTAAAAGCGAGAGACAAGGAGCAGAAAGAAGCATTCCTTCACTCATTCATCTCTTTCGGGCTTCTTGCCACGAGCCGCAGCGTCCGATTTGCTGCCGGCCATCAATGACTTTATGACTGTTAATTACTTTGTCTTATTACTGTACATAATGTAAATAAACCTCCAGTTTTCATCTCAAAATCCTCCTCAATGTTGGCCAACTCCCGCACTCAACGGCAAGATCCAATATCGTAGAGTTTTATCTAACATTCTGGGAAGACATTGGTGCCACTTTCGTGTCTTATCAGCCGCTGCTTTGAGAACTTTAAATTACCGTCTAGTTTTCGCGACGGTCGTATTGTGTTGATACCTAAGCACGATCCATCCTCAGTTCCTCCAGAAGAATGGACGCCAATCAGGCTTCTCAACGTTGACTACAAGACCTTTACAGCTGTTCTCACCCGACGCTTGGGAAGCCTAATGCCTTCCTTAATAGGACACCATCAGGCATGCTGTCCCTGGCAGAGAGATACACAGTCTTTCGTTCGTTACGCGTGACATATTGACATACACGGTGACCAGGTCAGCACGTGGTCTCTTCCCTAGATCAAGAAAAGGCATTCGATCGCCTTGAACAAAGCTACATATTTATTGTACTGACCTCATTCGGCTTTTCATCAAATTTTATTGAACTTATTAGGACTGCCTATTCAATTATCCGAAGTACATTGTTGCTTGATGGTCGTGAAAGTGCACCATTTCCTCTTACTCGTGGTGTTCGTCAAGGGTGCCCTCTATCCCCAGTGCTCTTTGTGCTCAGCCTTCAGCCAATTCTGCGCTCAGTACTGAGAGAGCCTTGCCTGTCTGGTCTCCCACTGCCTGGTAGCGGTGTTGTGAAGGTGACAGCCTTCGCCGATGACATCCCATTATATCTCAGGAATGAAGATAGCTTAACCCGTAGCCTTCGAATTTTCACTGAGTATGGAAATATTTCAGGTGCTGCGCTAAATTTTTCAAGATGTCGTTATTTGTTCATTGGTTCACCACAGACACGCCTAAGTCCTATTTTCCGTCTGTCCGCTGCCAACTGCTTGCTCTGCGATTTCTGCTCCGCCTGTTACAGCGTGATCAGTGTCATGTGCGTGAACTCGCTTGCTATTTCCTTGGCAGAAAAATTCATTACATGTTACCGGGAGTGCACTTATATCGTGGACCACAAGTGTTAAACGCACCTACATTTTAGTGTACGGCCGTGGAATTTTATCGCCACATACAACAGGTATGTCCTGATGTAGACGTTCTCGAAAACCGTGTAGTAGATACTATGTCAGCCTTACTGCTTCCTCTAGTTCCCCCAGCGCGCCTCGCACGTTCCAAAAATGTGTCGTGTGATGCGATGACGACATCATTTCTGCCTGGCCACCTACGCGACTTCATGTGGCCTCTAGGGTGGCTAGTGCTTCCAACTCGTGACAGGCTGGAGCGGTGGGGCGTTGTCCCATCTTCGCTGTGTCCCAGTTTCCCCCTTCAAGAATCCAATAAATATGTGCTGCTGCAATCTGTCGTTGCCAGGATATCTTGGAGGGCCGTGCTTACTGGTTTCCGTGGTCTTGGAGTTAACCGCTTTGTTACATCTGGTTGCTGTTCACGTGGCCACTTCGCACGACTTTTAATTGCTGCGGGGGCCTTTTCTCTATGGCGTAACCGGTGCGAGACTGTTGCCGCGGGCCGTCGTCGTGGTGCTCTGTTTCCACTTCTGGGAGGCTCTACTCTCAGCTACTGTCGTTTCTGTCTAAGGAGTTGTTCTTCCTTGGGGATGAAGAGTTCCTTCGACAGTGGTCATGCCGTTTCCTGTCGGTTGCTGATGGACGCGTATGGCTGAGTTTTTGACCAGCCTGCTTCTTGTAGCCAGGTCATCAGAAGTATTCATTTAATGCGCATAGAATGTAGGTGCCCGTGATTTCTGTGTGTTTGTGCTCTCGTATACGTGATCATTTTTGTATATACACATCTCGCGCACACCACTTCAAAATTGTGCAAATTGTTCTGTCACACCATCATTGTACATAAGCATTGTGTACACTGTATATATGGAACATCATTTTATCCATGTGGCATTTAGTTTATGTTTAACTGTGCCTTTCCGTGGGTATATGTGATTATATGTTGGCTAGTGAGGACTCCGACACTACTTTGAAAACATGCCGTGTTTCGTTTTTGTGTTATTCTCCTGCTGGAATTGTGCCGTGATTGTGACTCAGTGCTCGTATCGTCTCTTGCCGAAATAAATTTTTCCTAAACACTGGTTTCTGGTCGCGTTTTGTGTTACTGTACTTGTGCTCAAAAGGGCCCTTAGACTGCATGGCGGCGTCGAATAATTGGAGTTACGGGTATATATTACAGTAATTTGAACACGTACACCGTGTTCCAGCCCATATAGCACGCGTCTATACATGTTTCATCCACGTCATTGACTATAGCCGGCAAAAACTTTCTGTGGCAGCACCGCCAGAGCAACGATGCCGAAGTGCACCTATACTCCGTTTCATACATCAGGTGCAATGCTATGGAGGCTAGAGATACTTTTTGTAGTGGCTGCGTTCGCACTTAGAAATAGTTCGGTGTCTTTTGACCGATCTTTGTGAAAATTTTCTTTATATAAGGTAAGTTCTGTATGAAAATAAGAATTTACCCTTGAAGCAGACAAACCATGCGCTCATTAGGCTGCTTACACGTTGTTCTATACCAATTTGATTTTCATTGTTTTTTATCCGCATCCTGTCACGGCAGCCTCACGTTCATGATCGCGCGAGCAAACGCCGCTGACGCCCAGCGAAGCATAGACGGAACGCGCGGAGTGACAAAATTTGGAGACCGCACTACTTGCGTAGCTTCCATAGCGTTGCACATTATGTATGAAACGGAGTTTATATATTGCCATGTAGTTCGCCAATGTAAACATATGTGGACTACGTAGAGTAAAACAAAGCATACCAATTATTCTATTTTACAGCGAAGCTCTTTATGGGTAGGTTCTGTCGGATCTCGTCACCGTGGACATAGACCAACAATGTTTCATACGTGTACCGATCGGGAAGATAGTGCAATGCAGGGTCGACCCGCGGCAGAGGTGCAATTCGCCGTTAAGAGGCCCACATTCAAAGCTTCGCTGATCATCCTTCTTGGCATAGTGGAAGGGCACGGATTTTTTATTCTTCAAGGTTCCTTTTACGGAATAAGCAGACGACTTGCTACGTAAAGGATTACCCTTTCTTGCCGTTTCTCGTTTTCTGGCTTTCTGGTGGCCACGTCTGGTTTTCCTGCCCCTGTAAAGAAACGTGGCACCGCTGGGATGCATTAAAGCATGAGCTATTCCAGTACACCATACATGAGCGCCTGTCCTAAGGTGATCTCAATTCCACCATCAAGATCAAATCAAGATATTGGTGTGTTGCGGAATATTTCGTTGACTGCATACGACTACGGGAAAGGTGCTGTGTAACCTGCAACGAACACGACCTGCGCGAGGGCTTCGGCGGTCGCAATGGCCAGCCACCTTGACGCCGGTAACCTGGTCGTCTTCAGTGAGTCCGCGACCTGGGCAAGCACACCTGTATATGCAAAGAGTAGCACGCGAAAAAAAAAAAGAATGCAGCAGATCCAACGAGTTGGAATCTACATATATACAGCGAAGGTTTGTGTGAGTGCACAACGATTCGAAGCACCAGTAGACGCACGCACGCACGCACGCACGCAAGCACGCATACACGAGCACACACGCACAAACATAAGCGCGGGCGCGCACAAATTATATCGAGCCTTGTGTTAAGCGGAGTTGCTGACTACAAGCGAGTACGACGGACACTTTGAACGCATCGTGGTTTCGGAGGCAGCATGCGCGTACGTGCGCAGCGCAATTAGAATCCATTCTGTCCCCAAGAAGCGTTTACTTCTTCATTACCGCGCATGCGCGAAAGTGAGCTTTCTGGTTCTTTTAGTTCCCCGCACGGCCGACGCCGTGGATGGATGGGTGGATGCTATGAGCGTCCCCTTTGGAACGGGGAGGTGGGTTGCGCCACCAAACTCTTGTTATTATGTTGCGTAATATCCTACCTACGTTTAAAAAAAAAGGAAATAAAGAAAGAAGACATGAAGAATCCCCATCACCAAACTTTCTGAACCCCTATTAGCAACTTTGTACGCCTCCGTTTTTTGTCGTTTCACTGCTTTTCTTTCGCCAATCTTTCAATCGCCTTTTACTAATCTCTACTGCGGGCATGTTTACTTTCCCCCTGCTCTCGCTTAACCCAAGGACTTCAAAGAAGCCAGAAGTGCCAGATCGATCGCTAGGCAGATTTCTTCACATTCTAATAAAACATGCTCCATTGTTTCCCTAGCTTTACCGCAGCAAGCATACGCTTATTCTTTCTTGTTGTATCTCGCTTTATAAGTGCTTGTTCTGAGGCATCCTGATCTCGCTTTGAAAAGTAATGAGCTTCCCATTGATTTATCGTAAATTGTTTCTTTCCTAATTTCGTTTTTTTCCTCGTAAGTAGTGACTCATAGCAGGTTTCTTTTCCATTGCCGCCACCCATGATATCATCTCAGCCTCTCTGACTTTCCGTTTAGAGTTCTTCGTTATGTTGCTTAATATACCGGTCGCATACTTGCTGGTAAGCTTCCTAGTTCTTTTCCTCCACTGCGACTCAATGTTTTTCCTGTACAAATATCTAAATACTCTCCCAACCCATTTACTTTCTTCCATAGTCCTCAGTCGTTTTTCAATTTTACTCTGAGCTTCCCCCACTTCGAAGCTTGACCAGCCCATATCATCCTGCACAGCTTCATTTGTAGTCTGCTCGAGAGCGCCCAGTGCGAGGCGTCCCACTGACCCTTGGTTACCCTCAAATCCTGGGGGAGGGGGGAGGGGTAGGGGACGCCGACACGACTTCTACTACTGTCTTCCGGTGTCGCGCGGCGTCTCTTGCCTCTAAATATACCGAAAACCACCCGGGACAGCGCTAGCTTGCTCTGCAACCAACTGTTGTATGCCGATGTAAATTGGGAGCGAAACGCGACCGCGCATACGAAGCTTTGTGGCCAATCATGCTTGGCGCCATAACTTGACAGAGATCCGAGTTCTGGATAGCTGCGGCTCGTATGTTTCTCTTGGCTATCACGAGACTGTTCGTCGCCCGCACGAGCCACCCAAGGCGGCTTGGGAAGCCACACTACTTTTAGAGTTTAGGGTCTTTGGGTTGACCCTAACACAAAGACCCAAGGCACCCTTGCGTTCTGCGCATGCTCATTTGTGGCCCACTATCTTCTCGGGGCCCCAATGTGCTTGGATCCCTAATTCCAAACTCTCTATTGCATCCCCGAAAGTGAACAACCAAGATCGCCGACTTCGTATGCCGTGGAATTTGCTTGCGAAACGGCTTATTTTGTTTACGTGGGACTTCTAATTGCGCAGCTCTTGCGCACTCCGCGCTTTAAAATAAAATTTTAAGAAATGCAGGCAGATCCAACTCCATTTCAGACGTAAAACGAAGCACTCTTGGTGTGATTGGCTCATGAACCATGTATATCAAGTGTGGTTTCAGAGTTATAAATTACGAGAAAATGATATTATTTGCCGCGAATTATAGACAGCCTCGATATTATGTACTCATATATTTACATGCAGCCCATTGCATATATATTACTTGTTTATATTTTCACTTGTGATTCATAGCGTCGTGTTGCACCGTTTCTGAGGCGTCGGTTTCTTCTAGTGCGACTGCGGATCGGAACGCGTGAAGCGTCTCAAGGCGCTGGCTTTTCCACGATAGAGGGTGTTCTATGCCTCTTGTCCACGCATACGTCCGTGACGTAGTAGTTTCAATATCAGGTTTGTGTGCTGAAGGTCCTGTGTTCGAATCCTACCATCGGGCAATTTTATTCA
This sequence comes from Dermacentor andersoni, assembly GCF_023375885.2. Taxonomy (NCBI): domain Eukaryota; kingdom Metazoa; phylum Arthropoda; class Arachnida; order Ixodida; family Ixodidae; genus Dermacentor; species Dermacentor andersoni. Next base: position 66,035,890 of record NC_092818.1, read on the forward strand.
TGCTTATTCAATTATTTGTAACGCCGTACTTTGTTGAAAATGATGAGTTAATTTGCAAAGTCACAAAGCCTGTTTAAGTCAAAAGGAAGGAGGCTAGGCAAATTTATGTACCACTTTCCGATTATGAGGCACGCCGTAGTGGGGGACTCCGGAAATTTCGACCACCTGGAGCTCTTTAACGTGCACCTAAATCTAAGTACACGGGTGTTTTCGCATTTCGCCCCCATCGAAATGCGGCCGCCGTGGCCGGTATTCGATCCCGCGACCTCGTGCTCAGCAGCCCAACACCATAGCCACTGAGCAACCACGGCGGGTGTTTCTTTGGTATTCGTATGCGTGAGAGGACATCCGTGTGCTTTGGTGTGTTTTCTTGTGTTCTTAAGGTGTTATCAAGATCAATTTCCAAGCCCCCAGCTACAAGTTCTTGTAAGCATCTCGCTTACCGAACGCTCTCTTGCGCTTTCACGATGACTTATGGAATTAAACGGTAACAGATGCGTATTAATTGGTGTGTCTAGATCATCCACTAATTTACATACATGTAACCCGAATGACCTCACTTCAGACAGTGTGCTATATTATAATTACTTTGCCGTTGACATCAGTAAAGATCTAGCGAGAAATATCCATGCAGCAGCATAAGTTATCAACAACGCTAACCGTGTGTCAGCACACCTTCACCGTATAGCTCTGCCAAATTACGTTCTCCAGTTAAATTAATGTACAAAGCGCTCCGTTCGGACAAAATGTGAATACGCCGCGGCAGACGAGGCACCGTGTCGCACTAGTTTAGGCGGCTATCCTGAAATGGTACATAAATAATCCGTCCCTTTCGTACTCCGAAATTAAATCCGAACCACGGGCTTCACATTAATGACAAAAATTAAGCGGATGAGAACTTCCCATGATATGCGTAGCATTATATGGCCGTCGGCGCGGTGCGGAATGTGTTGTGCGCGGTAATGATGTGTGTGGGTCATGCTGATGTACGAGTAGTATGCGTTATTTATTTGCATATACGCAAGGCAGCATGAGCAGCGGTTGCTGTTGCTAGTAAGTTATTCCGGCACGCTAATCTCTGCTTTAACAGACGTCGTTCACTAACCTTAAGGGACCTTAGTTAAAGCCCATCTTCGTTCACCCATCTTCGTTCCTTGATATGTTGCTAAGAAACGCGGCCACCACACGTGTGAAAACTGGCAAAACCAGATGTTTTAGAACTTTGTGCTGATGTAGCAGTTAGTTCGTTACGGTGTCCAGGTGACAGCGAAGCGGAGTAATAAGCAATTGTTTTGTCTTTATTTTACGTTACAGGACACCTACCTTACTACTCTGTCAAATGTATCAGCCTTGATAAGAGACGAAGCATTGGCTCTTGCCTTTATAGAAGAGTTGAACGACCCGTTTACAACAATCAACAATGTGGACTCAAGTTCTCAGTGGGACTATGCAAGCAATATCACTGAGTACAACCAAAACAAATCGGTAAGCTCAAATCCAATGGCTTCTCGTTTCATTGTGAGTTTGACGCTGCGCAGTGTCGAGCAGACATTTATATACCAGGTGCTTTTTTTAGCTGTACCAAATATTTAATAATTGCCTGTGGCATATATTACAATTCTACCCCTCTAGCTAAATTACGGATGAGGCGTTCATTACTTCCACGAGAAATCAAAATACTTCAGTTAATAATTAACATAATTACAATACTTACGTTTTTGATTAATGACTTTAAGACATCTGTTTCAATCTACGAATTGTACCCGGTGAGTTCGCAAGGCGTATCCACTTAGAACTAATTCTCAGGACTACACCAATTTTGAGATATATAATTTTCAATGCGTCCGGCGAAATGCATTGGCGTTCCAGTTTGTGTTGTGCTCCAATGCACAAAACGGTGTTTCTTTTTTTAATGTAATCGGAGCAACAGTGAATTCTCAGCGCAAGTTTGACGCCGTATTTCTCGAAACCGGTGCCATCCTCAGAATTCGTTCCAAGTGGATGTGTCTTGCGAACTCACAAGGTACAATTCATAGATTGAAATATACGTCGTAGAGTCATTAATGAAACATTTAATTAATGTGCCGTAAAGACTCGTGTGAGGGCCGCACTCCCACTTGGCAGCCTAAAATATAAGAAAGAAAAAGGACTTTCAACGGAGAAGCAATCACCTTCGGTATCCCGATGTCGCGCGCGCGCATCGGCGAATTTTCTCTCGCTGCGTAGTTCTGCATGCCGCTACTAGGCGGCGAACGCTGCATGTTGACCTCTGGTGTAGCGGTACACGCACCTGGGTTGTGCACAAGACAAGTGTGCACAACCCAACCCAACGCAAGTGTGCACAAGTGTGCGGCACATCCGGGTTATGCACAAGTCAAGGCTGCGCCGGCACGATATTGACGGAAAGGTTGTGTCCCGTGTGGAAGCCGCACCTCACGAAAATTGTGAAAAAAGAAAGTGCGGCCCTTACACGAGGCTATACTGTAACTATGTTAATTATTCACTTACGCATTTTGATTTCTCGTAGAAGTAATGGTCGCACCATCCTGTAATTTAGCTCAAGGTTTATAATTGTGCTATCTGCCACAGGCAATCCTTTTTTAAATATTGTGCAGTTAAAAAAGAACACTCTTATTAAGAAAAGGTGGCAGCCACGCTGCTTTGACATGAAAGTCTCGGTTGATAAGGGCGTGTGATAACACTTGCAGATTAGCCCCTCCTCTGCGAAACTTGCGGGTTGGCATCATCATTCAAAGTAGCTATTGCTGAAACTTTGTCACGCAGGTCATTTGCAAAGTAGAAACTGATGAAACTTCGGTACGCATGAGCATGTGCACTGCAAGTTGGTGACCTACTTGTTGACGTGGCTTAAATGAAAAGGAGAAGTAATACGGCATTTTTGCTACGTCATTACGAGTTGAAAACTTGTGCTGCCTAAGTACAACAGCTTATCAAGCACTCATTTACCGCTGCATTACAGTACTCAGTCCTTGACGGAGACGCAATCATCCTAACTTGTTCTGTCCGTCGGTGCGAGTTACCACGAGTTCCAAAACACTAGCCCAGTTTATAAAGCGGACCAAAAGATTTTGCAGAAACGGTCTAGTTCTTTTGTTCTCGGTCCCACGTGCATATTGCTCTTAGAGATGCGATAATTTGTTACGTCTTGTATTATATTATGATACATCCGTTTATCGATAATTATTTTCACAAGATTCCCCAAATAATTTCTTTTCTTTCTTTCTCTGATGTCACTTCCGATCGCTTTGCTGCTCACGGGCCGCCACAACCAGTGTCTCACTAATTGTTTTCGCCTTACAGAATAAGGTCTCCACCGAAGTCGCCAAACTTGAGCGTGAGTTTGGAATTACGGCGAAGCGTTTCGACTGGCAAAATTTCAAAAACAATTCGCTAAAACGAATATTCAGGCACGTCGCTACCATAGGACTCGCTGCGCTGCCCGACGACAAGCTCGAGAACGTGAGTATAATCATCCCTGCCTTCTTTAACCGAATCACACTCGTTAGGGAATCGTGTGGACTACTCTGATGCCGATATTACGATAAAGCTCACATATCGTTTCACTGCGTTCAGGCGACCAGTCTTAGTTCGAAGATGGCCGCCATCTACGGGTCGACCAAGGTGACCGTGGGCAAGGAAAATGACCTTCCCTTGGAACCAGGTAAGAGCACTGACAAACCGCCTCGTAATTTTTTCCATTTTTCGAAGGGACGGGGGGGGGGGGGGGGGGGGCGGAATATAGAAACATTACCTGACACAAGTACACAAATTTACGAAAAGCTCGCTTGCAGCCACGTTACCTCAGCGGCTACGGTGTTTCTCTTGCTCCAATGCCCTGCAGCTTAATTATTTCTTCCTACTGACCATTTTCGCGGCAATTCCGTAAGCGCTGCCATGTTTGATCGCGTGGTGACTTGCCCATTGCTTGCCCGAACTGCCTCCGTCGCTTCCGTGTTTACAATAGGTGTGCATGACGCCGGTGCGGCTTAGCAAAAACCTCTGTTTCGGAAGATATCGCAGACGGTGACTATAGGGGAACGACACCAAGCTTTGGCCGCAGCTTCAGAGAACATGTGAAAGCGCTTTCGGAGCTGATTAAGCTGTGTCCAAACGGCGTGAGCAGCGTATATCGTGCTTTTTCTAAAAGCGAGGCTAAATATGCATTCCAAGCTATCTGAACGTTTCGCTCATGAATTGAAAAGGATTAGCGTGATTTGCTACTCGTTCTTTAGTTTGCAAGCATTTTAAAGCAGCGGCTTGTCACATTTCTGACTCAGTAAATTTCCTCGGTGCGGTCGCTATCTGATTATTTTCTGCCTGATCGCTCGCGGGTGTGCTCAGTTCCGATACATTTGTTCTCGCTGCGCGCAAGTCTTGAAACGTAGCTGTTTTGTACGTTGTAATACCTTGTAGCAAATATGTATTACCGCTGTTAACTCGCTTACTCTTGTATACCGTCACGAAATATTCAGCTTCGACCATTCGTGCGCTATCGGTGTAGTCCGGCATTCATTGCGCGTATATGGTGCGCAATGAATATATTCGAGCATGCGTCCATTCACTCATTGACACGTTGGCGATAGAGTGGGCGTAAGATTCCGTGCAAGTTGGGATAGACGTGTGTTGATATTGTTCGCGAAACTTACTATGACCGGGCGCGGCGCTACTCCCTTTGTCATTGTTTAACAAGTGGTACTCACTCTTGCCGATGTTCCGGGGCTGAAGCACGTTCTTTGAAGGTTAGCGGTACAACGCTGTCGGATGAGCACAATTCTGCATCCTCGACGAAAGCCGCACATCTCGGAGTGACGGTAACACGTACGGACATTTGCAGCCGCAGTCCGTTAAACTTGGCCACACAGATTCATTCCGTTCCTTAATATGGCAGTCACTATGTTTGCAGCCAACTACTGCACACGTCTTCAATCCACATGATTCAATCCAGCATGAGTGGAGCACAGTGTGTTAGCGGAAACTCAGTTGTATTTCCTACAGATGATCGTACAGAAGCAAGGTAGAAGCTGTAGTGGTTTCGTATTCGTGCGCCGTCGCTGAGGCCACGTGCGGGGTGCCGCCGAAAGCGCCATCTCGTTCCTCTAGAACAAACTGCCCCGCGAAAAGGGTCAACACAGGGCGTTTATCTACATGCGCGGAATTTTTAAAAATTGTCTGCGACAGATAGCACAGCTGTAATTCTTTAACAAAATATCTCGTTGAGGTGGAAATTACTTACACGGGAAATCAAATGCGTCATCGATCAATTAACAAAATGTCGCTAATTACGTTTCTGGCTAAATATATTACAGCGCATATTACAATATATGAATTTTTGAGTTTGCAAGCAGCATCGACCTCGAACGAATTGTGGGGATAGCTCCGCGTTCGAGTTATGTGCCGCAGACATGCGGTAAAGATGCGTCGTTGTTCCGCTTACTACTTATGAAAACCGTGCCACATGGGGTGAAGCACAAACGTGAATGGAACCCCGATGCATTCTGTCGGACACGTTGAAAATTAATATTTCGAAACTGTTGCCGTGCCGAGATTCGTTCCAAGTGGATAAGCCTTGCGAACTCACCGGCTAAAATTGGTAAATTGCACTACGTGCCGGAAACTAAATAATTAAATACGTAAGCAGCACAATTATGTTAATTACTCAATCAAGCTTAATTATTTAGAGCAGGAGTAATGTTTGTCCACCTCACCGACTAATTTAGTTCGTCGGTTAAAATTCTGGTACCTGCCACAGATGATTTTAAAGTTGTTGTTGTTGTTGTTGTTGTTGTTGTTGTTGTTGTTGTTGTTGTTGTTGTTGTTTGAAGCTAAAAAAAGCGCGTGAGTATAAGCCAAGTAGAAACAAATAGGACTATCGTAAAGGGCATACAGTTTCCTGACTTGTTTCAAGTGGGCGTGCCATGCATGCGAACTAAAATAGCTCGTGAGTTAAAACACCTACCTTTAGGCGAAGAGCTAAACAGGCAATTATTTTTTGCTGAGCTGCTGTGTGCTGTAGTATCTCATGCAAGTGATGTGCACCTCTTCAAGTAGTCTCAGGCAGCAAAATACCCGTCTTCACCAGAGCAGATTCGTTGATATCCTAGGTGTTCGGGATTTTAAGTGAAAGGCCTAGCGTACGTTATTGCGTCGTGAACCACTGAATAAATTCATAACGCTGCACAAAGCCAGGCGCGTATACCACTCATGCCCCGATCTAGACTGGTGCTCTCACGCCAAGGAAAGCGAGCAGCGATGTCCATCTCATTCTTCATGGCTTTGAATGAACGACGTCCTGCAGGATCCCGGGTACACGAGGCAACCACAGATGCGGCCGCGCGCAAGGACACCCATCACTTCACAGGGAGACTGTTCGTGCGGAATTTGTGAGCGCTGTGTCGTTATCCTAAATTTTCACGACACACCCATTTCTCGTACGCCAGACCTTTCAGCGTTGCCAGTGATTATTGAAACAAGACAGATAAGTTCGCAGGAAGATCGAGGCTTGAAGTGATTATTGAATCATTCGTACTGATTGTCCTGGTTATAGATAAACCAAGTTCGTCATTCGAGTTACTTGCGCTCGACACTATAGTAGACCTGATGAGTTCTTCCTGACTCTGATCCCGTCTTGTTTGCAGATCTCACGCGAATTATGAAGGAAGTCGGCAACTACGACAAACTACTTGAAACTTGGCTGGCATGGCACAACGCTGTAGGTCCTGCTATAAAAGAGTACTTTATTCCGTACATCACGCTAGCCAATGAAGGAGCGTCCCTAGACGGTGAGTACATGCGATCCTTACGCTTTCTTTTCACTTTGAAATAATGAAGTTTTCAGTTTGACTTCACTTTCATAACAATCCCAATTGCTATATCTAGATACTTCTATGCGCTTCCAACAAAAAGGCTTCATCTTATGCAACAAGTTGAAAGCGACAAAACAATAGTCAATTCTGTCTACAACACCATTCATTTGCGCGGACAATCCTGGACAACCTGACCTGAGCACCACCATCGGTGCCAACCTTGGCCAGCAGTGCTTTCTTAGTGTTCAGATAGGGTAAACTTATTTGACAAAAGACATTACTTGGCACCTTAATCTTCCTTCCAGTGGAGACTAAACTACGTGTGATTAGAGCCGAAGAATATTTTTCTTTTCATTTTTGATTATTTACTGCGGTTTCTCTTACGGACCTCCAGTTTGGTTAAACCTGCTCCACCAGAGAGAGAGTATAATCCAAAATCGTGCTGAGGACGGTGTGGTCCTGTAATTAGTGAGTCAAAGCCAGCCCATCAAATAATTGAATGGCGATAAAGATTAACTCGTTATTTCTTGGCTCTTGGCTTCGCGGTGGTACATATTCTTGCTGAATTAAATTGTCATTGTATTCAGTACTAGTGCATACCTGGGCTCTGCATAGGACTGCAGGGAAGCGGTCTTGCCGGTAGAGCTGCGATAAACGCCGTAAATGAAGGCATACTTCTCTTGCGATTCTCCGGTCCCGGTAGTAACCGTCTCGTCAATGCGACTATGCAAAACGCGATAAATACAGCACTAGTCTGCACCAAGCAGCCGCCATAGACGTCTTCACAGGCTTACTTAGTATACTATTATGCCTTTTCGAATGCCGCAGCACTTCCCTCCATCAAGATAATTCACCTATTTTCGCAGTCGGTGACTGTGCCTGGCCTTGCCAAATGATAGGCGCATCTGCTCCGACATGGGCAATCTCCCAATTGTGGTATATAGTTGTGACATAGGTGAAACGGTAACCGAACTATGATGCGAGAGAACGGCAGGCGTTTACTAATACTCTCAGCTAGACAAGTGGCCGCTATCTGAAGGGGCCTTACTCAGATTTCGGCCGCCGCACTCACTCCTATCTACTTGCAAGAGTAATTTGTACATTACCTTCCTCCCTGCGCAGCACGGGCTTGACTCGACGCTGTGATTGGTCCACCTGTGAAGTGAAAATATTTATTCAAGCGGCTATATCCTCATCGTCATTCTTCATAAAATTATTTCGCTCACCTTCTCTTCTACTTTTTTTTTTTCTGATGCAAAGTAGCAGCCTAGGTAGGTTAGCATTAGATGGACTTTTCTGCTGCTTCCTAATTCATTTTTTTTTTCACTTTCTCTCTCGTTGTCCTGGCTACTTAGTGCACTGTTAACTCCATTGGTTGCTACACTCCTGGGCTAAACATTAGCGTACATTAGCCGGTATATTTTAGTTTCGTAGTCATTTAACTCAGTTCGAGCAGATAAAATGTATCATTTAATTCAAAGCAAATGTCTTTTGCCACGCTAAAGAAACCGCCCATAACATACATAAGTTCATCGAAGCAAACGCTTAAAATAATGTCAGCTGCCCGTATTCTGATATGCATGCAAAAATAATGGCTGCTTGTGCTGGTTGGTACAACATTCAGGGAAAAAGATACCCTTTAGTGCGCAAAAACATGGAATTAAGGAAGTCACCTATCGCCCTCTTCGTTCCTTCCACGTTTTGTGCGCTAAAAACTATTTCTTCCTTGTCTAAAAGAAAGCATGCAATAACTCAGGCACAGATTAGCAAGTAATCACTCGAGTCACGGATATATGACCCTGAAGAGAGAATATGACCCTGAAGAGAGACCGTAACGGCATTGTGTGTCTGCATTTCGCCGGTAAATTAGTGAAATTACTCGAATACATAGTGGAGAGAGCGAAAAAGCGAGGAGAGGAAAGGCGGGGAGGTCAATCGGACGGGCGTCCGGTTTGGTACATTAGGCATTAGGGGAATGAGGAATGGAAAGAGGAACGAGGGACAGGGTGAACACTATTCGTGCGCGCTGCAATTTAAGTATACGTAGGAAACCTCTCAGACGTTTGACGCGCAAACGTGGCACTGTCGCTCTCATTTCGTAGAAGTTTGCTGTACCAGCCGCGGTGTCTCCGTGGCTATACGGGGTTGAGCTGCTAAGCACGAGGTCGCAGGATCAAATCCCGGCCGCGGTGGCCGCATCTCGATGGGGGCGAAATGCAAAACAAAAAAAAAAACGCCTGTGTGTTTTGTGCATTTGGAGCCCGTTAAAGATCCCCTGGTGGTCAAAATTAATCTGGACTCCCCCCTCACTACGGCGTGCCGCGCAATCAAATCGTGGTCTTGGCACGTAAGACGCCAGAATTCAATTTAAGTTTGATGTTACACGATGGTCGCTTCCGGAGTCACTGTTATTTTATGCCGCGAACTGTTCGTTTTGTGTGCCGAATCGCAGGTTACGACAACCTCAAGAGCGCCTGGCTCAGCGATTATGAGACAGAAAACATGACTGAGATAGTAGATAAACTATGGGAAGAGCTCTCTCCTCTTTACAAAAAGTTGCACGCTTACGTGCGAATGAGGCTCAGGGAGATCTACCCAGGACGCCTGCCTCAAGACGGCACCATACCAGCCCATCTCTTAGGTAAGTGCTTATAGAAGTCGTTCATTGTGCAGACGTGTTAATCTATAAACCTTAGGCTTTGCCTCACAACAGAGATACGCTTCACAAGCACGTTGCTTAAATATATGTTTGTAAATTGACCATAAGTACCAGACCCAACATTCGAGGTCTGTATGAATTGAGAAAGTTCCAGATGATCTGCCACGGTGAATCAGTGGCTATGGCCCTTGATGTGCCGCTGTGTACAAATTCAGTGGTTCGATTACAGTCATCACACTTCTAGAAATTCAAAAACGCTTGTATACTAAGCGCTTGGTGTGCATTAAAGAAAGAAAGAAGCAGGTAATCCAAATTATTCCTGGACAATTCTACGTACCATCTTTCATAGCCACTGTGTTTCCCTGGGATGTTAAACTGAACCAAGTAATCGAGCTCCCAATCCTTCAGTCCGCATGACGTCCATGACCCAACGGCGAAAGATTAAGATGGCAATAATAGTTTCCCAATGCGTCCATCAGAGTACTTAAGTATCAGTTAAAGGGAAGCTGAAGAGTCTGTCGAATTCAATAAGACGCTCATATACGGATACGGGAACCTTATAAACCATGTAGGTAAAATTAGGGGTTTTTTTTTTCAATTAGGAGCGACGTAATCGTCGGTTGAAATTGCGCTGTAGCTCCGCCCTCCGTCGCATGCCGCGCGCTGCTGCTGACGCTGACGATGCGAGCGGAGACCGGAAATCGTGGTGTTGTGACGTCAACTCTTGTGTTTCGTTCCTTCGCAGCGTCCGCGACCGTGCCTGACCGCGCTTGTTTCTGCGTGCGTTCCATCGTAATCTGCTTCGATCGACCCGGCATTCCTTTGTTGGTGCGTCTGCGTGTATGTAGAGTGGTAGTCAACGTGCGTGGTAGTCAACGTGAGTGGTAATCAACGTGAGTGGTAATCAACGTGAGTGGTAGTCAACGTGGTAGTCAACAGATGAAGGTCACTACACGTACTGCATGAACCGGGAAGCTTTTCACGCGTTTAAGCCGTTTTTGTAGATTGCCGACAGCTTTGGACAGCGCACAAATGCCGACGATCGCATCCCCGCTTACGTTCCACGAGTAGGCATGCAGGAACACAACACTACAGTTGTTTGACCGGAAACGAGCTCACTAGATCGGCGTAAGATCGGCGAGATCACTAGATCGCTTTGCAAAAAACATACTCACCAAAGAGCATTTCCAACATGAGGAGATCCCAAGACTTTGCTTTCGTTCGCGTCGAAAGCACTGCTCGCACCAGCATCGTTTGCTTCTTCGAGAGGCCGGCTCTTCGCAATCGGCTCGTACATGTAGGGAGTAACGCCGAACTCCTCAGAAAAACGCAGTCTCTCTAAATTTTCCGTTACCGTCTCAGAAAAACAGCACCAAACTACCTGGCACCGCGCTTCATGTGTAGCGGCAGCGGTCGGTTACTAGAGTTGACGTCACGAGGCGCCCGACCAATCACAGGCGGAAACGAGACGCGCGAGCTGGGCGTGTCCGCTGCTGCAGTTTTCGTCGAAATAAAATATATTTGCGCTTTCTTTCGCTCAATTTCGATATGATATTCGAATTCGGAGGGTTGAAAACCATTATGTACAGATGTTCACTCATTTTTTCTGGAAAACCTTTCAGCTTCCCTTTAAGCGACTTCGCTATCATCTTAGTCATCAATCAATCCCGGTTTGGACGTCGATCTCCGGGCAACGGGGAAACCAGCATCCGACTTTGCCACTGATTGGGATCTAGGCCCCTATTTCCGCCCTGGGCGAATACTTATCCTGAACAAACACGTGATTTTGAACTTGCAAAAGGGGTGTGAGCGAGACACAAAGAACGCGCACACAAGGAAATGGCGGTAGACACGGATAATAAAAAGAAACTGACATTGATGCACGATTCTTGGGAGGAGTAGAAGTTGCGCATGCGTCGGCGCTTTTCGAGCGGTAATGTGCTTTCGAGGTGTTATCTATGCACATGTCTTGGGAAGAGTTGATGCGCATGCCTCGGATGTTATGTGCAGCAATGTCAATTCCAATGAAGTACAGTTGAAAGTCCAGCGTCCGTCCGTGTCTAATGCCTTTTCCTTGTGTGCGCGTGCTTTGTGTTTCGCTGGCACCAACCTTCTTCAAGTCGATCATGCAGCAACTGACCCAAGAGCTTGCGCTAATACGTGCTTTTACCTTAACAGGCAATCGTCAGCGAGGCTACATTATTCGAGGTGCAACAACACCACCAAGGCACCTCAATGGAGAGGGGAATAAATCTATAACTAAAGCAGCACCGTTAACATTAGCGTATAGAGCAAATCACGTCTTACTGGATTACTAATGTATTATTTTTTAGCTTTCTGTGTAACACACGTTACCAACAATAATACATTCAAGTGATAGCAACAGACAACTTCTATACAAAGTGAATCATACTGCGCGCTACATACTCGGAAAGATAACATGAACAACATCCATTTTTAAATATTCACTCGCCATCATGTTCTCTTTCTTTTTCGTCAGGTCATCTTACAGTCTACTTCAGTTACGTCAGGCTACAGTCTACTTTAAGGAAACGAATGAAAGAAATGATACTGCGTAATAAAATACAAATAACGCAAAACTCTATTTCATCACGACTTCAGAATAGCTGCTTCCATGGCGAACAAGAGTTGCTCTTAGCGCATTCTTTTCCGGAGCTATTGATGTTTGCTAGCTGCTCATCACTGACTTCTTTTTTTATTCCTGATGTGCAGGAAACATGTGGGCGCAAGAATGGGGCACACTTTACCCTCACCTCACAACGGAAGAGAAACCCCTCGACATCTCGAAGACAATGGTGGAGCAGGTCGGTACAAGCCCTGCGTTTTGTGTAGCACAATATCGTGTCGACTTTGCCTTTGCCTGTGCCCATAACACTGCAGTATGACGACATACTTCTCGAAAAGAATTATGCTAAGTTCGCTTGGTAAGCTGCACATATGGAATGCTACAGATCTTAGCCTTACAGTGAGCAGAGCCCGGGTAAGCCAGAAAAGACGCCCGAATGCTGTTTGATGTTTTCGCGCTACCGTATCGTGTTGTCGATACGTTTAGCCAGTGTGTTCTTGGGGCTGCATTGTTAATAGTTTATCGATAAACAGTTGTATTGTATCTGAACCCGAAGATTCAGCCGAGTGACTTTTGAGAAATGCGCATTTCAGTTTCTATTAGCTAGTCCCAACTGGACGATAGGCCATTTACACAAGCAAAGCTCTTGAGGGCCTGGCCTCACAGTTCATCAACCCAGAAAACCATTCGAGTGCTTCTTCAGTACTTGAAGGCAACAGACTTGAGTGCCCGACTGTCGACATGCTGCACCTAGCTTACTGCATGTGAGAGTGCGATATAGACTCATATGTTCTCTCTCTGTCTGTTTCTTTGACTCCCCCATCCCCCTCCCCACGTGTAGGCTAGCAAACTGGACTCAGTCTCGTTAAGTTCCCTTCCTCCCTTCTATCTCTCTGTTTAGCTAGTCCGCATACATCTGATATGTTCAAATTAAGAATATACATCGCTATATCGTGGCACATACCGAGTATCCAACAACAAAACGCCTACCGCTGATGCGCCTGCTCCGGCCACTACATGTTGATTTGTGTTTGTTACAATAATCTAGGCTGGCTGAAAGCTCGTTGTCACCGTGGTATAGTGCATGACGCCGCACATAGCTCACACAGCATGGCCGATTCCTCCGGAGCAGATCTTGCGGAATACCCAATTTACCGAAAATCCACATTGGCCCAGTTTTCAGGATTTATAAATCTAATCTCAAATTGGCACTGACTATGGGGAAAAGTTGAGGTGGGTGCCGTTGCTGAGAAGTTAAATTAATCCGAGAGTGACGTCTCGGATCGCGCTCATGTATCCGCAGATCATAATGTGTCACAATGAAAACACGATGCTCCACACTGAATGTCAGTTGAAGTTTTCGCGTGCAAGAGATATCTGCTTAGAGTTTGGCGTTGAATCAACGCCTCCGCATCAGTGCAGCAGAACGGGGTGCGGCGTTCATACAAAGACGACCACTACAAAACAGGTCACGCATCCAATGAACACGCGAAAAAGTAATTCCTGCTGCTGCGAATTATAAAACCCGCTCCAGGTCGTGTATTGGAAGTCAGCGCTAATGTCTGTTTAAGACCTCTATAGATGCTCGGTTGCTCATAAAGAGCCCGATAAAGGAATTTTATCCGTTTTGTGACTACTATGTCGTGTACTCGCGATCACTCACCACGGTTAACACTTTCTACAGAGACGAGATCTCGACATGCGCTGTTGGCGGGCCCGAAAATCTATCCAGTCAGCTCCCTCATTGCCGCTTCCAGTGATGACGCTGCACTGCGGATCGCTTCTGAATGTATTCACTCACTTGGTTTCGCCCATTTTGCAGAAATGGAATGCCACGATGATGTTCCGCGCGGCCGACGACTTCTTCGCGAGCTTAGGCCTCGACAAGATGACGGACACGTTTTGGAAGAAGTCCATCATCACAAAGCCGACCGACAGGGACATTCAGTGCCACGCATCCGCCTGGAACATGTATGACGGCGACGATTTCAGGTACGAAGCCGCACCCTTTATAGCTACGTCTATTGCTGGGATGGGCAAGTATCAGCGCGTGTCTGAGAGCGAAGCGCCGTGTGAACATACGCGCCTCCGACATGAAACATGCTGACGATGTACAATAATAAAGATGGTGAATTGGTTGCACGGTTACTGAAGGACGGGCAAGTTAGTATAGATTCAAAGCTTACTTGGGTTGCTTCACGGAACTCAGGCAACACTCGGGACACGTGAGGGGAGGAGAAAAAAAAGAGAGAGTGAAGGAATGTTAACCAGGAAAGCATTTTGTTGGTTACCCTATAGCTAGGGGAGAGAAGCAAGCGAGCACGTTATGGCCTATGGGCGTGCTAAAGTCTATTGCTTGTAGCTTGTCTATTGCATGTAGATTTTCCAAGCATTACGCGCATTTATTTTCGGTGTCCTCGAGAACGAAATATGACATCACGTATAAAATTGCAGGAAATGGCATGGTTTACGTAATGGGCCACATGCGTGCAAAGCTTTAAGATGTGTAGTTTAACTGCGGACATTTAAAACTTGATCCAGCTCGAAAAGAATCAGCTTCGCCGAAAATTCGGCTCTATAGGTCGTAGAAGTGTGCTAATTTCTTCTTCTTTTTCTTTTCTTTGTTCTTCTATTTTTTTTTTTTTTTTTTTTTTGCTGTGTGTTGCATCGTGGTGCATTCTTTTTTCCATCATGGCTCTGCATAGCTTCGCTCGGAAGATATCTCATTGAAACCTGTGCTACGTATAAATTTCCACGGGTATGCAGTAAAGCTACGTTGCTTATCGCTGCAATGACCATATATAGCAATGCTTCCCTGCCTTCTCTGAAAGCGCACTGTTTCCAATGCGAACTGAAGAAGCAAAACAAAAAGAAAACAACAACAAAACAAATTGTAATTCTTGACAAAACAATAGCCGTCGAGAAGAGTTGCACTAAAGTCGTATCTTTTGTGGGAAGCTGCGACGACATTAGAAAATCTAGGCATAGCCTTTGAGATTTGGCGGCGGTTTTGCGGAAAGATCGATTCGGACTTCGTTCGTACTTGATACAGTAACCATGGGTAAGCTACGCCGCCACATCAGCCCTTTGCTTCGAAAGAAATCTTGGTAGCAAACCGGACGCTCGTCTGGTTGACCTCCCTGCCTTTCCTCTCTTTGCTATCTCTCTCTATCTCTCTCTTGGAAACAAGAATGTTTCCTTTCACACATTGTTGAGGCACGAGACTTCTTGAAGTGCCTTAGTTACATTTTATATAATTTCTGCAGCTGTGCGAGTTGTTCATAATTTTTTTAGACGATTACACTGCTACAAATTTATTTAGTTTATGTTTGAGTACCTGTTCGGTGTCTATTTTCATATTGGAGTGTTCGCGCTTGAGTTTTACTGCTATTGCGCGCAGTTTAGAGTGATTGTACTCCACAAGGAAGGAGGAGGTGGGTGAGAGGGAGAGTAGGAGAGGAACAAGCTCACCATGATGCGATGGGGGCGACTGCGCCACACAAACGCGACCATTTGAGTACAGACAACTGGACGAAAACCCATTGGGGTCTTGTCATTAGTACTTAGAGCTCTTCACAGATATGAACAATGCTTTGTATAGGGCAATAGATACCTAGTATAGAAAAATTGTCGAGCTTAGTGCGCAGTGCTCAACGCTGCATCAAAGCGAACAGCTACGTTGTTTTTTTAACAGCGCAGTCTCTACTAGTACGACTGAAGATATTGCCGCGGCTTTCCGATTCTAGGATCAAGATGTGCACCGACCCGAGCGCGGAGGACCTGCGCACTGTCCACCACGAGATGGGACACGTACAGTACTACATGCTGTACAAGCACTTGCATGTCCTGCTGCGCGAGGGAGCCAACGAAGGTTTGTCTCGTCTTGCACGTTTATCTTCCTGCATTGCGTCAGATTTAAAACTTCGCTGGCGTTTCTTTGTTTTCTGACAAGCACAGACTGACGTTTAAAAGCTCAGAACATTGATATACGAGCGTGAATCAGAAAGTCGTTGCCCCTATTTTTCTTTAGCTAAATTACGACTGTAAACGCGAAGTCAACTTATCCATTCCCACCGGTGGACCTTTCTTGGACCGGACCGGCC
Source organism: Dermacentor andersoni (assembly GCF_023375885.2). Lineage (NCBI taxonomy): Eukaryota > Metazoa > Arthropoda > Arachnida > Ixodida > Ixodidae > Dermacentor > Dermacentor andersoni. The sequence goes on from NC_092818.1 coordinate 66,052,063, forward strand.
TTATCTGCCGATAGCTCCGTGGCACGGCGCTGCTGTCAGTTGTTTAAGATGGCGATTGTTCTTCACACGTCCACGGCGTATCAGCAACGAAGTGTGATTCGTTTTCTATGGAGCAAGGGACGAACGCCCATCGAAATCCACAGGGAAATGCAGCCCACGTAAGGGCAAAGGTGTCTCGCTTTAAGAAGTGTGAGGTGGTTGTTTTGCGAGTTGTGTTGTGAGAAAAGGCCGTGAAGACTTGCACGACAATGGGCTTCCGGGAAGCCGCGTGCGTCACTGACTGACGACAGGGGCATCTCAAGTTTAGTGCTGCGACGCGGCAAATTTCTGAACCGGTGTGGGGACTATGTGGAATAATAGTGTAAGGTACGTAGAATAGTACATTATATTTGTAATTACCTGTATGTACCTTATTTTGACTAATAAAGAAGAGGGGACATACTTTCTGATTCGCCCTCGTAGCTGGCACTTCAATGCGTATAGTATAACGCAATGGCAAACACGATACTGCACCCTCGCGATGTATTGTCGTCGTTTAAGATATTAGGTCTACAGATGAAAGATCTGCAAAATCGTGAAGTACGTACAGGGCAGTACCTTTGCCATTTAAGTCTGTTTCGCGTGCCTCGTTAGCGTCACACTTTACGTACGTTACCCCTTCTACTCAACATTAAAGGCATTGTTAATATACTGATTTGGCGCATCGAGAGGCAGCGACATTAGCTATTTTATTAGACCATCTGATCTCCCGCGCCTTTACGTTGGAGTAGATTTTGGTTGTGTGCAGATAAGTTCACCATTGTCACCTGCCATCTACCTCGCTCCTTCCCCGCCTCTACACTTATCTTTACCTCGGTCAGGAGCAGCACGCCAGAGACAAGCTCTTCCGGCAACATATATCCCTTTCTATCCGTTAAAACATCTATCTATCTATCTATCTATCTATCTATCTATCTATCTATCTATCTATCTATCTATCTATCTATCTATCTATCTATCTATCTATCTATCTATCTATCTATCTATCTATCTATCTATCTATCTATCTATCTAATCTTTTGACTTTCTCAAGTTTCAAGAGGACCTAACTGAAAGCAAGTTTGACTTTACGAATCGAAAATAGCTGAACTCAGTACCTCGGCTATATCCCCGAGTGATAAGCGCTAGTAATTTTTTTTTTTTTTTTTGTAAAATCGAGTTAATAATGTGCCGTAAGAGTGAGCGGAACATCCGCTTTCAAATTTGGTTCATGCATAGCGATGAAGGCCGTCGTTCGCAGTAAAAATAATTATTTTCATTTGGAAAGAAAGAGATGCTGATCCAATGCAACCTCCTGCAATATGCTCATTTCTTTGTTCTGTTCAGGCTAACCTACTCTTGTCAAATATATGAACAACAGAGCGAGCCACTACGGCCAGGAGCGCCACCTTAAGCTACCTAGCAGAACAATATAGCCACGTAACCACCACGGCGAGTGGATAGTGCAATGAAGAACGATAGAAAAAAGAGAAAGAGACAGGTTGACGTCTCTTCATTCATCAATACGCGAACGCAAGAAAAGGCAGAAGAGCAGCAGAAAATATAGTGAAGTAATAAATATACGGGTCCGTCTATGTCGTAAGCATTTTTAGAATGAAAAGAAATAGCAGGTACGCCCACACCTGAAAGAACTGCGATTTCTGACGTAACTATTCCTCAAAGCAAGGCAAAATTCGTGGAGTTAGGAAAAAGCAACTGTAGTAATATTATACATTCCTTTAATCTGTTTGCTCACAAGAGGTCCTGACAGTATAATCTGATAAACCGAAACGTCTGGGTCTTTTTGACTATGACTCGGGTTTGATGACGCGCCATCAGAAGTGTTCCCTAAGGGTACCGCAAAATATTCCTCTTCGGAGGTTGAGCGACTGCTTCATTAAGGTAGATCATAAAGTGAAAATACGTGCGTAACTTTTCATTATGTGCAGGTTTCCACGAAGCTGTCGGAGACCTGATAGGCCTGTCGGTTGCCACCAAATCGCATTACGAGAAGCTGAACTTGATGAAATCAACGGATAAATACAGTGAGTAGTCGTTCTCACTGCTTCTATTGGCTGAACGTCCATGTTCAATCCTGGTTTCACAGAAGTGCGGCGTCCGTCGGTCCTTGGCTGCGATTTCGTAGCCACGCCTTACGCTCGATTCTATGCGACTTTAATCATCCACCGCTCACGCCCGGCCGATCCCGTCGATAACGCGGGCTGAGCGTTGCTCTTGCCACTGACGAAGTGAGACGAACACGAAAAGGAATAGCATCGGAAAAGGCATCGCTACGAAATCGCAGCCCACGTGTTCACGTAGAGCTCTCTGTTCTGTCATCGTTCTCGTTCTGCCTTGTGTTTTGTAATATCCCTTCGCGAGTACGGCGCTCATCGCAGAACAAGCGCAACAGCACGCCAGCTTCGCCTTCTTTTGATGTCTATCTGCTGTCTCCAGATCCCATCGACATCTTGCTCATGTCGGCGCTCAACAAAATTGCCTTCTTGCCATTCGGATACCTACTGGACAAGTGGCGGTGGAGCATCTTCACTGGGGAGACGCCGTTCGACAAGATGAACGAGAAGTTTTGGGAGTACAGGTACGTCTGCCGGACATTACTTCTCAAAGCCGTCTCTGCGCAACAAGGCTCGGTGAGAAATTACGCCAGCCACGTTTGACAGACCGCCAAGACGATGGCACAGGTGGCACAAAATGGCGAAGTGTTCTTATAAACGCGAAGCAGCCATTCAATGTAACCTGTTTTTTTACAATCGCTGTTGCATTTGATTGCTTCTTTTTAAATTTTTACTCCTAACAACCATTCGGAGAGCCCATCAGGCGCTAAGCGCGGAGTTGAGTTCGAAGTAACTTTCTTGTCATTTTTCAGCAGAGGCCATCCGCAGAGAACAAACGCTAACGCACCTGCAAACCCTTCGTCCGCGACGGTCTAAATAGTCGACACTTGGTTTATTTGTTTTTATGCAGGGTGTTTCAGCTAACTTTAGCCAGAGTTTAAAAATTGCTCACTTTTGTATGTAGTGTGTCTTGAGTAATTAGATAATTACTCAAGATTAATTAACCAACTTCTCAAGCAACGAAGCTAGGAAATAAATTCCAATTAGAAAGTTGCGGAGCGGTTTGCAAAACGTCCGAATAAACATTTTCTGTCTTTCTATCTATTACGTATGAGTGTTTTTCAGCTTACTGCGGATGCCCGCGAAATACATAAAAAGCACCACGTGGCATGCCCGCTTGCGCGTCGTGATTGCACTGCTCCCAAGCGTTCCGCGCACAAACGAACATGACATTTAGCCGGGTGCGCTAACGCTGCGTCTGCTTATCGCTATCATGAAACGCCGCGAGGGAAGCACATCGCTGGCGTAAATCGCACAGCCAACGCCTTCGTCACTGCCCTGTCGCGTTTTAAGAGGCAGCGTGTCCTGCTAGATGCTTTGTTCGTTTGTACGCGGACAGTTTGGGAGCGCTGCAATCATGTCGAGCAAGCGGGCACGTCACGTGGTAATATTTTTTTTTTTGTATTTCGCGGGCAACCACAGTAAGCTAAAAAACACTAATACTCAATAGATAGCGCGCTCTGCAACTTTCTAATTCGAACTTCTTGCCTAGCTTCGATGCTTCAAAAGTTGGTTAATTTGTCTTGACTAATTATTTATTTACGCAAAATACAAGCAATAATGTGACACACTGCATACAAAAGTGAGCAACATGCATTTGGTCGCGTGGCATCGGCATACTTTTAAGCTCTGGCTAGGGTTAGATGAAACATCCTGTATGAAGTTTAGCGTCCGAAAGTAGCGCTGGGCATATGAGACAAGCTGTTCGTGGAATTCCGGCTAATTCAAGCCGCCTATATGGTTCTTTGACGTGGTCATATATCTAAGTATACGAGTGTTTATGCATTTCACCGCCAGTGAAATGCGGCGACCGCGGCCTATAGAATCGAACCCGCGACCTCGTTCACAGCAGTAGAACACCGTATCCACTGAGCCAACGCGGCCGGTTAGAAACGTAGTATGAGTACAGACAAAATACACAAACAAGTAGAAGTGCTCACGCTTTAGTGTCCACCTTTGAGGGTAGTTTGAACAAACTGCTCTGGCTTTGCTCACGTGGTTATTGAGCGCTACATTTATTATTGGTTTATGTAAGGACAGAATATATTACTGCCTCTCGTGCGCTGTGTGGACGAAAGCGAGCGCTAATTCCATAATAAAAATATATTTTAGCACACGTATGTTTGTAGCGCACGCCTTTCCAAAGCTCCGCAAAAAAGGAAAAAGAAAACAAGGCTAGGCAAGGACTTGTCATGAATTCAAAGCATCACACATCTCAATGCGCAGATTCTATTGCCTATATCACAACTGCCAGACTGTGTCACCATTTCATTTTGTCTATGTACTTCATTTAACGGAAAAATAAAAGCAACGAAACGTTATTCTTCTTTTTTTTTTTTGTCTGTGTGTGCGTTGCGATAAATACTAGCGCTTAATTTTGTCAGCCAGCTTCAGTGTAAGAGGCGTACCTTGCTATTAATTCTCGAACGTAAACTGACATTCGGACATTGATGAACAATCGGGAAACCCTTCTAGGCGCTACGGGAACACTCGCACAGGTTTGCAATATGCCTCAGGATCAGAAACACCAATGAAAATACCAATACTTCAAACGCATCATGTACACAAATCTCATGGCACGTTTTATTGAATATGTGCTGTACAATGCATAAATATGGCGCCAAGTGAACTAGTAAACAGAGTTACTAGGCCGACGCCTGCGTGAGCGTGTCGAAGCCGTGTTACCTCAGGCAACCGGTTCTCTTCCCTTGCCGTGTTTTACAGATACTCTCCGCACTACACAAATTTTTGAAGTGGCCACTCTTTCTATAGCAAAATTTTCTCGAAATAGTCCATAGAAGTGCACACGTGAAGTTCATATTTGTGGACGCAGCAAAAGCTTTCTGAAATAAAACAAATTTATAAGTTTAGGTGCTGAACAAACATTTAAAATATTAATATGTGCCTTTACTGGGGCTGAAAATTCCCGAAATGAGTAAGCGAGTTTCCAACTGCTCGCATGAATTGACGCCTGAAGCGGATAACGAGAATTTCTCTGCACTAAATTTTAGAATAATCGACAGAACGTTCGCAGAGTGGCTGTTTTGGGGATGCTATCATGAAAACTTTACTGACCGCAACGTTTCTTTCTTCATTTTTTTTTACCTTTTTTTTTGCAGGATAAAATACCAGGGCGTGTCGCCTCCCATTAAGCGTAACGAGTCCTTCTTTGATGGTGGAGCCAAATACCACGTGGCTCTTCAAGTTCCGTACCTGAGGTAAGCAAGCAGATCCGAAACAATCACTGGAAACGTCGGTTAAGTAGCGCATGACATCACGCATGCGAGTTGAGAGCTCGAAATAAAGGAGCAGGAAAAGTGGAACGAAGCAAAAAAATTAATAAATAAAAACTAATGAGAAAGTTCGACGCGACACACAAGGCATGAATCATGACTGCATACCACATAAAGTGAACGAGCAAGTTTGTCTTGGTATGCTTTTAGTTGCCCTCCATCAAAAAGAACTCATCTTCACTGAAGACAATGTGATTCGTGCCTTTGTATGTCGTTGTCGCCCTTTTTCATTAGTTTATTGTTTTTATTTCTTGCTTTGTACAGCTTTCGTTGCCCCCTTTTTTTATTTTTTTATTGTTTCAGCTCTGAGCACGCATTGATAGAAAACATGGACCGGCTTTGAACCGCCTCTAGTGAAAAACGTTGTCCGTATTTGAAAATAATGATAATAACAAACGTCTGCAACTCGACCAATAAAATCCATTTTTAGGCTAACTACACCGACCAATTAATGCATTTCCTGCAGCTTTGCATTGTATTAGGTGTCAAGCAGAAAGCTCTCCCGGCGTCGCGAACTGCCCTTTTGTTCGTCAGGCGCTGTCCGGGCGTATTACAGACATTTGGCGTTAAAACAAGTGCACATTTGTTCAGCTGTTCCCTGTTTCCTTTTATGTTAATATTCCGAAACAACACTCTGCAATTGTTTTAAGAAAATTGTGCACGCCGTGTCAAATGAATATATATACATATATATATTAACATTATATATAGAATATTATATATTATAATTGGCGCCATATGCCGTTGGTGTTGCATTCTAGATTAAAATTGAGGCACGGTGAAACCCCCTCTGCGGACCAATTGACAGAAACCTTCCGAATCAGAAATATAAAATCACAGCTTGATTTAGTTTGCTTAGAAAATGTAACGTTAACTGTGGGTTTATAATATACACATTGTGTTTCGCAAACAGTGATATGATTCTTTCTTTATTCTTTAGCCTCAGAGTATTCATTTACACGTCTCTGGCGCTGCCATAGATGCCCACGGAAAAAAGAAATGCGCTACGTTAATCTGTGCTCCGCTTCCGCCATTCTATTTTCGGGGGACACAGTTTGCTTGAATCACTTTGGTTTGCAATGACACTATACCAGTAATTCACGCCCGTCTGTGTGTTTCTTTTTTCCCCTATCTTCTTTTTAGATACTTTGTGGCATTCATCCTTCAGTTCCAGTTCCACGAGCATTTGTGCACAGTTACAAAGAAGATCGACGAGCAGCATCCATTTCACGAATGCGACATTTACTCAGAGAAAAGCGCTGGTGATATCCTCAAGTAAGAACGGCACTTCGCCCCCTAAAGTTTACAGCGATTTCGTTTCATTTCGCTCAATTTAGTTTCTTTATCACAGTGTCCCACAACCAGCAGCTGTTCGTCAGACTCCCCACCCCCTGCTTCGTCGGCCCTTGCTAGGAGCCCTAACAAGCAGGGACCTCACAAGTGACCTTATTGAAACCTTAGCAGGTCCGCTATGCCTCGCTGATCTTACGCCGGCGTGACGTGTACTGCCCGAGAAAGGAGACGCCTATATATAGAAAAAAGGAAGTCCGAAATTCAGATGCGCCAGAACAGTAATTGTCATGTTGATCAGACGCCAAGGAAGATTGCACAAGAGTTGCTTATGGCGATAACAGTGGCGTTGTTGTAAAACTGGAAGTAGCGTGCTTGTGCGTGCACAGGTGTCGTTTGCGAGTCGTGTAAAAGATAGTACTAAAGCTAGTGCCCCAGATTTTGTCTAACTTTCACCTGTACTAAAGCTGAACAAGCATTCGTAGAGAACCAAATTCGTAGAAACTATTCTGTCGTTTTTTTTATTTTTATTTTTTAAGTTTACGTTGGTTTGTGCGCTTTCTTCGTAGTTGTTCGTGGTCTATTGGTGTTCAAACCTTGTGCGTGTTCCTGGGGGGAGTGGGAGAATTTCAGTATTGCACGTAGCCGTACTCGAGCTTCTCGTTGAAGTGCTTTCGGTGATGTAGAGGAGAGGAGATTACGAATGAAAGGAACGGAAACAAAGAAAGGAAAAGCGCTGTAACGAGTAACTAATGTCTCAAACTACTTTTTTTTTTACTAGAATTATACAAAATGCAAATCCAACAATGCAAAATGTGAGTATTGAACGGCTCGGCTGCACAGTTGTTAACTCATAGCGATGAAGAGCGGAAATTCTGCTGCGTTGCACGATGTTCCGTTCAGACAGCTACGCTGCTTAACCAGTTCTGAAGCTTGGGCATTCTCTAAAGTTCGCGTTGTTTAGCTTATTACGGTCAATATTGTCCTAAGCTATATCAATTTTCCCTGCAGATGCTGGATTTTATACCTTAGCGTAATAGCAGCGTATGCACAAAGCATTATAAAGAATGCTTTCCATCGCGTGGAGTTCTGAGCCAATCGAGAATAGACAGTAGATTTCAGTTCTAACTTCCACAGACGCTTGGATAGTGCATTGATCTCTTGCCACTTTAACAAAACCTGTACCAAGCGTTGCATCAGAGCATACAATATTCATTACCCGCCGTGGTTACTTAGTGACTTTGGCGTTGCGCTGCTAAGCACGAGGTCGCGGAATCAAATCCCTGTCACGGCGGCCGCATTTCGATGGGGGCGAAGTACAACAACACCCGTGTACTTACATTTAGGTACACATTAAAAAAACCCAGGTGGTCAAAATTATTCCGGAGTCCACCGCTACGGCTACTCTTAAAATCAGGTCATGGTCCTGACGTGTAATACCACAAAATTTGGTATGTTTGATTTTAATGTCTTATAAAAAAAACAATCAAAGTAAACAGTTCAACAGGAAGGGCTGACAACGCTTTTTGCGGTGCGCCGGGCTTCGCAGCCAGTCCACCGCAATGAAATAAAAAAGCCTGCCTTGCCTTGAAAGTGCAACTGCTTTGAAATAATGCACCACCAAGCTGTGTCATGGCTTTGATTACTTGTGCGTTCTGATGCGCTCACAGACAGGGACTGTCACTGGGTCGTTCCAAGCCCTGGCCCGATGTCCTGGAGATCATGGCTGGTACGAGAGAGATGTCGGCCTCGTCCCTGAAGAAGTACTTCGCGCCGCTGGAGAAATGGCTCGACGAACGTATCAGCAAGGAACAGATCGGCTGGGACAAGGCCAACGGTGAGAACTAAGGCATGGTCTATAACAATCCGCATAGTGTTGTTACAAGTCATCGTAAAACTACTGCTTCATTCCGCTATTACACGCGCGCGTCAGTGATGTAGTGCGCAACAGCGCGAGGCTGTGCCTAATGAACCCTCGTGGCGCTGGTTTGACTCTGTCCAGCACCAGAGAAGTACTAAAGAAAGCTTCGACTGGGCCTAGTTCGTATGGCATCGTTCTGCTTGCTGCGCTATACTGTTATACAAATGACAAAAAACACAGCCTCATGGAGGCAGTGTGTGTTTGTTTTTTGTGCTTTCTACAACTGTATAGCGCAGCAAGCAGAACGATATTAAAGAACTATCAATGCAATTAGCATTCTTCGAGTGATTCACGCACTTTCCCTGGTGCTTCTTTGTCTCTATGTTTTTTTCTGTGACCGTTTTCGCACGAACTCGGGTTACTGAGTAGTCCGTATGATCTAATGCGCACAGCATTGGGCTGCTGCGCCGAGGGAACAGGGTTCGAAATCAACCGTCGGACCAACTTGAGTCATTGTGCACGCGTCACCTGGTTTGTGCCACTCTTTAATGAACCTCTCTGACATCAACTTGAGTCGCCGGACGTGTGCTACTAGCAAGAAAGTGTCACTCTTCATTGGACCCCTTTGACGCCAACTTGAGTAAATGGATATGTGCCATCTGCGTAAGTGCAGTTCTTCAATGACAAAGAAGATTCCTTAAAATTTTATCCAGTGCTCGGTGCAATTGAATCCGCGCCTCGCGCGCACTTCGTGGCGGCACCGCTAGATGGCGCAGAGTGTGCGGTGGGAAGTGCGAGAGAGGATCCCGGCTGCGTAAGCGTTTCGGCGTTGGCAGTGTGGTGTATCGCTGCGATTATTCAATGCCAATCACGTTAAGAGGAAGATTTACCTCGGGCCCAACACCGATGCAGCCCCCATTCAAACACACGTTAAACGCAGAAATGCTTTTTCTGAGGTAATCCAGTGGACCGATTTTATTGAAATTTGTTGCATTTGAGAGACAAAGTTACATTCTCGTGAAAGTTGAGTTGAAAGGAGAACTTTAATTTAGTATCTTAAGTGTTTTGCGAAAAAATTGCCGTAAATTGGTAAGCGTAAAATAAAATAGAAGCGCGAAGTTTACGAATACGTAGTAAATCTGCACCAAGAACAGATATCGCAGTTCTGTAAATTGCATGCGTTAGAGCATCCAAAGGGGCAAAATCTGATTTATTAATGTATATCTTACGTGAATTGGTTACAAAGCTTACAAGGGTTTTGTAAATGTCTTGTTCAGATATTATAGTGTACTTAAGATCCATGTATATTGCATATATTTTATCCGTTTTAGATGCACTATAAGATGAAATTTACATATTTGTGATATCATTTTTCATTTCTGAGTTACAGAACTGTAAACATGACACTTTCGTTCTTTATTTTTTGAAAATTTGTGATATTCAACAATCTTTATTAAAACATCGATAATATAAATCAACAGTCCGCTTCCAGCAGTCATAGAACTTCACTTTTTCTTTCAACGATAACAAATTTCATTACAATCGGTGCGGGTTTATCTCGAAAAAGTCATTCTTAGTTTTATATCTATTTGAATAGGCGGCATCGGAGTTGAGCCATTGCTAAAGCTTCCCATTAACGTTGACAGTTATCGTGAGGTGGGTTCTACCCTAATTCTTTATTCCGGTTATATATGAATAATATCAGTGACACATGGCCACTTTCAGTAGCGATCGAGCCCGATACGGGTCGAAATTCTCGACCTCAATTGGCTCCCTTCCTCAGCTTGCGCAAAGGAACGAAGTGCGACCGAGAAATTCGATCCCAATCGAGCTTGATCGCGATCGCAAATGTGCTATGTGACATCCGTATAATACCGATGTCACATGGTCACGTTTAATCGCGATAGGACCCGATCCCGATCGGATTCCGCGATCTCCATCGACACTGATCGCTGCTACGCATTCCAATGATCCAGACCGAGTTTGGGTGAGCTGAAGCGCACCAGTAGTGGTCGTTAGTGGGTCTCAAATCACTCCTTAAGTTTGTCTAATACGCTGCAAAAGATCGTAGTATAAACTGCCTGTTTCTTCTTTTTTTTAAATATTATTTGGTTTGTCATTGGGGGTAAGGCTATTATCGTCTGCTGATCGTCTGCGACTCTCACAACTACACGGTCGTCAGCAACGTCGTCGCCAATCTACCATCGCGACCAAGAGGCCCGATCGCGATGCACGGATCGCGGTTCTCTGGATCCGGTCGAGGGCGATCGCGATTGAAAGTGACCGCGGGGCGGCACATGACACGGATCGAGTTCCATACGGATCAGGCCCGATCGCGATCGAAAGTGACCGCGTGATTGTAGCTGGCATCCACTTTCAACGTTAGTGCATGGTCGCCGAATTCAGCAACTTCATTTTGAAGTTTAGCTAAAATTTTTTTTTCGGTAACGTTTTGTCGCAGAAGAACTAAAAGACTTCCTCCGAAGACGAAATTTGCTGCACCCGCTCTTAAATGTAGGTGCTTATCACGCTTCATAAGGAACCGGATTGCGAGAAGGCACTGAAAAAGCTTGTGCAATAAGTATGGCCCTGAAAACGATTCTCTGCAGCAAACGTACTTTGATCTGGCTCCAGAAGTGCTCCACAGTATGTTCTATAAAAGCGTGTTCTTGAACAGTATTAAACAAGTTGGTAGTTTGCACCACGTACGTCCGCGTCTTGTTCCTTGTTTTCCTCAATGTGACACGAAGCGCAACACAATCATGAAGGAGTGTCATAAAGCTGAAGCAACACAAATCTCCGAATGACCACAGTTTCAAAATAAAGGAGTCTTCAGCAATACGGTATGTCACTACGTATTTTGGATGCTAACCTCAATAACGTCGACATTCATGGTAGAAAGGATATTTTATCATAAAAATCTGCATATAATGCGTGGCGAGATTTGGGAACAGGAAAGAACAAAAACAAAAAGTTTCATCCGCGTGTAACACACTTAACGCAAATTCCGCGAAAACGTTCGTTTACATCGGCCTGCGCGCTTCAGTCATCCTAGTCCTCGGTCACGCTGCTTTCGAATAGTTCCCTGTCAACTCGTCCCAGAGACAGCCATCTTCGGTCCCGTCGAGTGCGTTCGAAATACCCCACAAGCGCGTCACACAAGGTCCTCCAAGATGCTCGCCCATGCGTCTGTAACCTACTTTCACAGACCCGCCGTACGTGGTTACTTAGGCGCTTTGGCGTTGCGCTATTGAGCATGAGGTCGAGGGATCATATCCCTGTCGCGGCGACCGAATATCGATAGGGGTGAAATGCAAAAAACGCCCGTGTACCGTGCATTGGGTGCACGTTAAAGAACCACAGGTGGTCTAAATTAATCCGGGTCTTCCATTACGGCGTGCCTGATAATCTAAATCGTGAATTTGGCACGTAAAATCTTTTAATTAAATAATTGACTTGCGCAGCATGGTTGGCGACGCCTGCTTCAGCCATCCGGTCGGTGTCACTCTGGCTTACCTGGTTGAATTATTGGCTGAATTTTTTTTAGTAGCTGCACATATCACGAGGGGGGAACTTGAGATGCTAATAATTAAAAAGAAAGGGTCATAGTAATATGTGCGGGGTTTTACGGTATCGTTGCTATCGTAGCACAGTTTACGGCCACAAAAGACCAACACGCGGAAAGGTTTCTTGATCGACGGTTTGCTCTGGTCAGTTTGGACATTGTTGCAAAGGCCTTCGTTGTGCACTGGACATAAAATAGAATAACATTGATGATGATGATTGTGATGATGATGATGATGATTCTAAACAGATTATTCACTGCGCAGCAGGACCTCCAGGTCTAACAAGACGGTATAGTTTAACCGACCGTATAGTTTATTTAGTTTATAGTTTACCAATAGTATAGTTTATAGCTAGCGCTAGCTGCTGGGCCCGACGTATAACGGCAGCTGCTGAGCCCGTTTGGGCTCAGCAGCTACCGTTAGACGTCGTTGGCTGGCTCCTGAGCTCCCCGGATGCAGCCGTTCCTCCGCTCTACACAAGGGTGACGCCGCCTGTGCATAATAGAAAGTTTTCACAAATATCCGAAATTTCGACACCGCCTTACTTCTCATGTGCGTGCAGTCGATAAGGGTTCTTGCGCTTACTAGACTGCCTGACCGCGCCTTGCCCTATCGGAGAAACCATGTCCGATGTCAGACCGTGTATTGCTCCGTGCTTATGCGTGTGTGTGTGCGCGTCCTATTCTGTCGCGTAGTCATTCTTGCTGGATATATTGCCTAAAGAATGGAGCGCGAACTTGCCCAAAAAAGCAATTTTGAGAATTTATTTCCGTTGATCTTATAGTCATTGAATTTCTATTTGCAACTTTCGTGACGTAACACGGCGATACGACGTTTGTTAGGGAAAATGTTCTGCGATTATTTGGCTGAATTTACTGTAAACATTTAAAAAAGATAACGCGTTCGCACCAAAGTAGAATGCGATGTTAGCGAAAGCCAGCCCTAAGCCTTTTAAAACATGTCGCTTGGATTCGCTTTAAATTAGCAGTAAAGATCAGGACTAAATCGGCATAGAATTATGTACGGCAGAAGTACTTTTATTTATTTTGGGGAGAAAAGTTTAGTACTGTAATAAATAAAGGTCAAGTTTCTCAATCTTGAATCTCGCTACGGAATCTGAGTGCGGGTCAGTGGGAAAAGTGTCTCGATAAACAGTCTCATGGATTCTTTTTTTGTTGTTGTTGAGGTTGTTTTTTGCCAAAGGGAAGCCTTTTCGAAACATGCTAAGTTGAATTCATGGTTCCTTTAACCGGACTGTATAACTTTTATTTATAAATTGTTAACTAGACAGGACTAAACACGGTCAGAATCAGTCACGTCATGGTGAGCTGGTGTGAAAACCTCTCTGTGACGTTGCCACCGGTCTCTCGTTCTGGCACAGCGTATAAGGCTTAACAAGCCTTCTCTAATGGTAGCAGTGGCGCCATCGCTATTTCGAAGGCGTAAGCCTACGAACGTAACTTAAAGTAATATTCCTCCTTAGCGTCCTTTTAACCGTAACTTCGCCGAAAAAAGCTTGGTCGTGGCACCTGAGAACATCGCAATATGCGTCATAAGTACCAAAGCGTCTCGTGGAACCAGTGGTGTCATCAAGTTTAACATAAAACATTCAAAATTCGAAGTGTCACCCTGTTACCCGCGTTAGCCTATTCCAGATTCAGTTTTATCGTTTCATTAGTTATATATATATATATATATATATATATATATATATATATATATATATATATATATATATATATATATATATATGAGATGTACCGTTTTGTCCCTACACATATTCTTTTCAGTACGTTTTTAATTGTGAACATCCAACCAAGTATATCTCTAATTCATGTATATACATATATTTTTGTTTTCTTTTCAGCACAATTCAATATTTAAATTGATAACCGCGCACTTCACGTTCCTTTTTTTTCTTTGTTTTCGCAGTCCAAGACTACATGGGTTCACCGTCATTCGCCAACAAAGTCGATCTATCAGCAGGAGCTGTCCTGGCATCTATTCTAGCCGTCTTTTTGTGCTGGAAGAACAGCTCATTATGATGCTCCGGACGCCGCAAGTCTGTCGTTGCCGCAGAACCAGAATACGGTCCACGAGAACTCGCCTCGTTGCTGTCTCTCGCAGTGACAGCACCGAAAGAGCACCTTATGACGTTCTTTTTTATTTTATTTTCCTTTTATTCGAATGTCAGCGCTTCATTTTCATTTCATTGCATGAAAAGAAACTTAAAACATAACGCATCACACCATGAGTTTTCAACGCATGCATCTTGTTTTGAGAATCGTACATATGTCGTTACTTCTAGTCCTTTTTCTTTTTGTTTTATTGCATCAATATTTGCCATCGCTATATTTTAAAGCCTTTTCAAAGCGACCTCGCATCTTTGCCATGCGCAAGTTCTTTGGCGAGGAACGCCGACTGGTATTGAACTAAGGAATGAGCTTCCTAGTCCTTTAGACACTTACTTCCTCAAGTCTTCCTTTTTTTCGTCTTGCCCTGCTTAAAGCACGTATTCGAGAGCGACAAAAATATCTAAATACAACAGCGCTGTTGTACTCTCTGAGGTTTCTTTCCTAACTTTCACTTATGAAATAAGAGTAGTTGCTGTGACATAGTTACTAGCGTGAACGAGACTAACGAAAAAAAAGTGGGACAGGACAGAGCGCTAGACTTCAAATGACATATTCCGAAAAACATTCCAAGAAGCCAACGTATGCCCAAATAAATGCGTCTGTCTGCGCATTTATTTGAGCAGACGGAGGCTTCTTGGCATGTTTTTTTTTTTTTTTTTTTGGTCTGAATAAAGCTTGTCAGTTGAAATCTAGCGCTGTGTCCTGTCCCACTTTTTTCCGTTAGTCTTATTCGCGCTAGTAACCATGTTACAGCAACTGCATCAGCACCAACTATCCCGACTTTCTGCGTTAATGAAATAAGAGCTTTTGCAGCCTATCTAGCTTGTGTTGTAGAGAGAGCAAATGATAAATGAAAGGCTGGGAGGTTAACCAGGACTGAGCCCGGTTGGCTACCCTACACTGGGGAAAGTGAAAAAGGGACGGGAACATTAGCTTGTGTTGTAAGCATTGTATAACATATTCTAGATGAATCACTTATCTACTTGTGAAATCACCAATCTCGTAGTGCCTCTACACAGGTATCATTACTAGCCCCTAGACGCTCATCATGGAACGTATGAACGCACTATTGACCTCGCCGATAACAAGGTTATCGTCCAAATGAAAAAGACACTTTGTTTAATTCGGCAAGTAGGATTTCGTTATTACTATGCTTCAACCATGAATCGCATAGATGAACGCGGATTGTAAAAAAAAAAATGTCAGGCCGTGCGGCTGCATAATACGAGACAACATGTACAGTTCAATGAAACGATAACGTTATGTAAAGGCATAATCTAAGACTCAGTTATATTAACTATTGAGGTGCAATACCTGCACCACGATTGTGATTTAAAAAAAACGGACACGTTGTGCTGTCGAGCGTGAATTCTGTCCAATAATTCCGTTTCTCACTAAATATGGATACGTGTTCCTGCGAAACATGGCAGAAGTAACAAAAGGCTGCTTGCGTTGAAGTTCAACGAGTACGCCAGTGTTAGAACAGAGTTTGTATTCGTATTTTACTTAGTGCACGCAGAAACAAGGACACAAGAAAGGAAGACCAGATATACTTTCTTGTGTCCTTGTTTTTATGCGCTTTATGCAAAATAGTACTTCATACAAATTCGCCCAAATTTCAATTCGGCTTGTGCGACACTAGGCTGTGCCATCTTTCGTCGGCAGGACAAGGTTTCAGACAACCCTCCGCAAAACTCATCAATCTTTCTTTTATTAAGTAAGAAAGCAAGGTATGGTAGCAAGTATCTCACGTGTGCACATAGGAGTGTTGAAAATGTAGTAAAACAGTATGTTGTAGGACATCGTCAAACATGCACGTCGATATACGTTTAATGTGCTCACTTTTTTAGCTATTATTTCACGTGCAATTTCTTAACGCTGTGCCATGACGTGTAGTTTTTGCTTAGTCAATTCGAATGGCGCTACTGGTTGATTATAATGAATGGCAGACGCTTGAGCTATACATAAGTGCAGCCTCGTACTTCTATTTCTTGTACAAAGAAAATAGTGTAAGAATATTTTTTTTAGTTTCGGCAGTACTTAAAAAAATTATGTGCGTTGTATTGGCGAAATCAAACAGAAATAAAAAAGTTTATACATTTTCAATCTCTGTCTTACTAGCATTCACTAAAGATCGCTACAGTGCTTTACCTGCACGCAAATAAAGAAATGTTACGCCGATCAAGCGACGCGTTAACATTTGTGGTAAGGATCTGATAAGGATCGTTAACATCTGATAAGGATCACGCTTATCCTATAATTATGATTGCTTTCGATAATGATGATCCTCTTTAGATCCGCTCCTCTGCTTTCTTTCCTTCAAATTTAACCTGGGTTGAGGCGTCACAGAGGCCGCCCGCCTATCTTCACCCCCTTCGGTTGGTATTGCACAATGGTCCCAAGTCAGGCTGTTGCCACGACACCATTAGGTCCCGTTGTAGCGTGCTGTCTTCAACATTTCTTGCTGACGGCTATACCAACCGCGTGCATTGGTCGATGGCTAAGGAGGCTCGGGTGGTCCGCACTGCCTCCCTTTTATAAACCACAGAAAACAAGTCATCCGAGTGCTTCGTTGTTGGCTTTGACTTTGCCTTTGCAAAACTGACACACATGACACGTACAGCTGTACTCCCAGATGTCCCTCTTCCCATATGTACCATCCCAGTAGAACGTAATTTTTTCAATGCGTTCACCACAATTGATCATGTGCTCCATAATTGAAATAATCATGGTAAAGTTCGAAGATACGCGGAACACTTTTTTTTGTGTGTGTTTGCTACCTTCCATCTATAGGCACAATGTTTTCCTTTCCAACGCGTTATAGGTGCGTCTCATGCTTGTCACTGTCTCTAACAGAGGGGTGCAGTCTCCACATTACGCCTGCGTCCGATAATTGTACGTCACGTGAAATACTCAATTTCACTCGGTCACTGCCTAGGCAGAGCTTCTTTTGTTTGAATGAGGTTTAATATGTGGGTCAGCGCTTGGTTGTCCGTGAATAGCTTGAAGTGGCTGCCTTCGATGTATGTATTGAAGTAACGGAGGGCCCCGACAACAGCTGAAGCTTTTTTTTTTGTAGTGGCATAATTTATCTGAGCTTTTGTGAACAGCAATAATAGCCAACTACCTTTAGTCTTAGGTTCGGATGCTCATCATCGTCCTTCTGGTGCAGAACTACTCCCTCTTCATAGTGCGAAGAATCCGTACTCTGTTCAAATGCCTCGTTGAGGTCAGTGATGGCGCAAGGTTGATTGGATGATACTTTCTTGAGTATGACTTAGAGGCTTGCTCAAACTCTATAGTCCACGTTAATAAAACGCGTCCTTTTGTTTTTGTGATGTTAGTAACTTGCTCTTCAATGCGTTGTCTGTAATGATAGAGGAAAAACTGCAGCCACGCCTAGAAATGTGCACAAAGGATTTACATACATAGATGTATAATTCCATACATACATACATACATACATACATACATACATACATACATACATACATACATACATACACACACACACACACACACACACACACACACACACACATACACACACACATACATACATACATACATACATACATACATACATATATACATACATACATACATACGTACATACATACATACATACATACATACATTCGTCTGAACTTGCGGCTCAACTATGCTACCTCAGTTGCAAACGCACATGAGCTTTCCCCCAGTTTAGAAGTAGCAGCACCCTTAGTATGGTTTTCAACGTGTCGCGTCGGGAGGCAAGCATGTTAATACGTTCGCGAACGTTTGAAACTGATGACCGTCAAACAGTTATCTGTTAAAAGGCCCCTCATCAGACCGCATAACAAATTTTGGTTATACGCTGGAAATTGTTACGTGCCTTCTAGGGAGCGTTCTCTCGTAAGAATTTTTCAAATTGGTTAAATAATAGCAGATATATGAAATATTTGAAGTGTCGCGAAGCCATGACTTCAGGAGGCGAGCTTCACTGCCAACGTAGAAACCCTCTCCACTTGCCCCCGCCTAGCTTCCGCAAGCGTAATTCCTTCCCTGCGTTCTTTTATACGGGAGCCGGAGGATCGCTTGACGAATGTTACAGCACCGCATTTCTTTCTTTTTCTCTCTATCTTTTGCGCTTCTGCATCACGGCACACTTCCGGTGACGGTCTCGCGCACGAGCTGTTGCGTTTGTGTCATTCCGCGCAGCCCACGATTTTGCACGCGCCGCATGCGAACCCCTGACTAGCGGCATTAGCAAGTGCCACACGAGCACTGACGCAGATGCAATCGGATCAAACAGCACAATCACGCGCTGGGAACCCAGTACAAAATGACAGATAGTTTCGTTTTCTGCGCTCGTGTTCGCAACGTGGGAACAAGCAGTCGAAACGGAAGTACATCCCTTTTGCTACGGCACGGAGTAAAACAGATTCGCAGGCAGACGTTCGCTTTTACGCTTTATTATTGTTTTAAACTTTAAATCGTCTAGTGAAGGAACAGATCAAACAAATAGCTGCCGTACCTAGCCTTGAGTAATTCTCGAGGTCACGTGTCACGGTGAGTGACGTTTCAGCAATGCGAATTGCGTAAGCTCACTTGTGCTTCTGACCTCGACTCTGCGGGTGAGAGCGCGGCTCCCTTGAGGAGAAGGGCGCGCGGCGTTTGTTTTGAAATTTCAGCTGTTTTCGCGGCGCACAGCGCTGTAATACTTTGCAGGCGCGATCGTCAGCGAGCATTATATACACTGCGCTTGTCCGTTTAAAGTGGCCAAACCTGGAGAGGGATCTTTAAAAAAAAAAAAAAAACCTTTGTAGCTTGGCGGTCACTTTTGACCACACTGATGTGTACAGTCTGAAGTAGGTGCGGCTGAAATTATGCTTTATTGCTTTTGATGTGCGCTCCCATGACATGACTTTTACAGCGAAGCTATCTTTGCTTACTATCTCGAGCTGCTGTTGAAAATGTTTATTTGATACCCCTCCCATCACCGCTCTTCCCTAAAAGAATACCACGTATCATCTTATTCCGCGCGACATCGCTCAGTCAACGGTATGGTATGATATGGTAAAACTTTATTGACGGTAAACAGAATTTATACGCATCGCATTCAGGTGTACAGACTTTATTGAAGCGTTTCACTAACGCTTAGCGTTCATACAGATTTCAACAGTTGGGTTGGATATGCACAAATTCTTTTGGAATCAGCTGGCCGCCACGAAAGAGCATGCATACTTTGTTTTAGGTGTTTTTTTTTTTGTGCAGCCCAGGAGCACAGACGAGTGTTTTTTTTTTTCAAGAAACAAGTTTGTTCTCATCTTCTAAAAAATGATTTGATTATGCGACATAGCCTGAACCGATTCGGACGGGTTTGAACTGCTGTATTTTTGCTCCGAAGTTGAGCCGGAAGTGAACCGTTTCCACTGAACCCGAACGAGAACCGGAACGACAAATCTTTCGGTTCGACGCTCTGTGGTGGCAAGAATATTACGAAATCACTTTCATATATAAAGTTCCGAACGCATCTGATACCATGTTCGGGGTGAATACGTTACTAAATAGTTTGGTAGTTAATCTTGAGATGGGCTGAAACCGTGTGAAATACGACACGCAGGGGATTTCGGGAGAACATGTCTAATCAAGACGACTTCCACATTTGTCTTAGCACCGTTGTAATCGACTGTCGCCGTTGCCAATTTGTCGACTTTCGACCTCTTTTGTCATAATTACATACATATTTAACAGAGCGGTGAATTGCGCTAGTTCGTGTAAGTTCATTACCCTTTTTCGTGAATTGAATTGAATTGTGCTACAAGTGCCAAAACCAAGATATTAATATAAGGCACGTCGTAGTGGGGGACTCCGGATTAATTTTGACCATTATCTTTAACGTACCCCCAGTGCACTGGACCCGGAAGTTTCTGCATTTATCCTCCATCGAAGTGTGGCCGCCGCGGCCGGGATTCGATCCCGCGACCTGGTGCTTCCAGCGCAACACCAGCCACCGCGGCGGGTCGCTTCTTCGTGTCAGTTCGTGTTTTCCTTCCCAGTGAGCGTTAATTCAAAAAGGTTCAAAGCGGCATCCCCATCTTCCTTGTAGCGGTCGAATGCGACTACTTAAGATGAAACAATCTAAAGACCATGAATATATATTAGAAAATAGCTACTAAGATGCAGAATTTCAAACCGAACTTACCTTATGAAATCGGGGCCTTGTGGGAAGTATCGCTACTCTAAAGCACTTAACATACCAAAGTCACTGAGTCAGTCCGTGGAGCTTGTAGCCAGTGAGACCGCAAAATTGCGGTAACCGATCAACGAGTGACCCTTGCAGGCAAGCCGCAGCTTCGGTGTTCATGTGTCCGAGGCACACTTAGTGTCGGGCGTTAATGTCACACAAGCACTGTGACATGGCCATCTAGATCCCGAACATGTATACACACAAATCTTTGTCCGGTATCGCAACCTATTCAAAATCACTCATAGAACACTAGCAAAAACGAAGGACACAAAGCAAAGAAGGAACGACACCCAAGTCCTACCTTGCTCTAAAGCAAGTACGGAGCGAGGACAAGTACAGGTGGACTCACATAACAGCGTAAATATCGTAAGTATCAGCGTAAGTATCGTAAAAAAAGCCGCGCTTTTCCACTAAATTGCGTAATAATCTCTTGCAAGCTTTTTTTAATGAACTGTGCTGTCAAATGATTTTGATGTATAATCAGGCTATATAGGATAAAATAAACAAGAAAAAATGCTTGGTCTTTACCGCTAAAAGTGCTCCTCATATTTTTGTTTCTTTTTTCTCTCATAGCGATGACAACAACACCAGTGAAGCATCTTCGGGGAATTTAGTTAGCGTTATAATTGTACCTGTAATTAACTAATACGACCACTTATACGTTAAGTAGATTCTGCCTTAGCAAGACGCAAACCTCTGTGGCCTTGACATCGCAACGAAAGTAATACGTAAGCTTCCAGCCATGACATGAGAATTTCAGATCTCGCTTTCTCGCCACCGGTATTAAAATTCACTTGTAAACAACTAAAACGTAGCCAAACATCAGCAAGATTGCTATCTTGGCCATTTATTGAAATGTACCTATCTTACTACTGAACGTTACTTGAGAAAACACAAGTGTTACAGAGATACTTGCGAGTTGATCGATGTGTTCTACTGAATCTGCAAAAAGTTCAGAGAACTTCCGCAAGCGGCCGCTTCATACTACGTAGACCGCCTTTGTAAAAGTCACTTTGAGTGCGAGTTATTTAGCTGAAGAAGCGAAAACTAAGGCGACAAAAGAAACGGCAGCCTTCCTTGCCCTTTCCTCTTCCTAGACACCTTTAAGTCAAAATAGCGTTTGTGTACATTGACAAAATTATAGGAACACCTGTGACATCACGCAGAAGTGAAATAATCACTTATGGGACCGACTCAGATAAGGCCTCGTGAATTCCACGCTAGCCGAGAAATTCTCGTGCCTAGCCCGCATGCTAATCCCGCTTGTACTCCCACGCGCCAGAAGCCAAAAGACTCATGGTATAGAACGAAATGGACGAGCACATGCTCCAGTCTCAGGGCGTAGAGGTCATTCACGAAGAACTCGCTCGAAGACAGCTAGACACAACTGGCTCCACTACTGAACTCGTGCAGAGGCTACAAGCCAGTATCGAATAATGTCACCAGTCATCGCTGCGTGCTAGCAAAGCATAGCCATGGCACTCGCTCTGGACTCCACTACGCCACAATGCTTAACAGGCCTTCATGAACAATTGCCGTTGTGTCCCGTCAGCAAGCTGTCAGGTCACTGCCCGAATACCTCTCTTCGTTCATCCCTTTTTTCAGGACGGTCCCAAACCAGATAGAGTCTGCGCTTGTCTGGGTAACCTTCGACACGTCCAACGATTGGTATTCGGGCACGGTGGTCCCACGGAAAGGGTTCTTCACATTACGTTCCAGAAGAGCCCGCTGTGCGCATGCTCCGCCCACCCAGCTGTCGCCTAGCAACGAAAACGTGCCTCTTTTGTTTATCGCTTTTGGCTTCTGCAGGATATGTTCTTTCTCTTATTCTACAAAGATCCTGTATACGCATTATATGGCGCATTGTTTTTATTTCTCCTGAAAAGTAACATATTCACTCAGATATGACGTTCGATGCATGCGGAACTGTATTAAAGCGGTTAAATCTTATTTTCGCCGCCAGCTTTCGAGAAAATTCACACTAACTTGATATAGGCTGTTGTCTCGTAGCGGATGACGAAAAGCACCCATGGAGTGCTTTCAAAGTGCCATCAAATGACAGGAAAATTCCGGATGTGGCCTAAACGTGGTAACTTGCATTACCATGGGGCACCTTCATCAGAGTGCTTATGCCAAGAAAAGCAATATTTATCGGTTGAAACATGAAATGGTTTCTTTGTGCGTGTACATGGAGATGCTCCGTCTGGCATGCTACATTGGAATTAAAAGAAAAAAAGTAAGTAGCCACTGACCATAAGCACTCGATGACCATTGTTTCGCAAAGTCACACTAAGCTTTGGTGATCTGGCTAAGAACCGGAGCACGTAATCAACACGGTAATTATGATAAAATGAAAGAAAAAGGTTTGGAAGAACCCGTCTTACGATTAATGTCGGCGTCACTGTGATTAGCACACACACACACATGCACACACGCACACACTCACGCGCGCGCGCACGCACGCACGCGCGCACAACAGCTCAGGTTGGCGTCAAACGGGTTAAACTGATGAGCGGCACACATAGATTTCAGATACCTGTAACCCAAGTCGACCCGATGAGTTGGTTTCGAAACATTTTCCCTCATCACAGCAGAGCAGTGCTCTAAACACCAGACCATGGACAAATCATGTCGGCAGCAAAACTGTTAGAGACTTGACGGACGAACGGACGAACGGACGGTCGGTCGGTCGGTCGGTCGGTCGGACGGACGGACGGACGGACGGACAGACAGACAGACAGACAGACAGACAGACAGACAGACAGACAGACAGACAGACAGACAGACAGACAGACAGACAGACAGACAGACAGACAGACAGACAGACAGACAGACAGACAGACAGACAGACAGACAGACAGACAGACAGACAGACAGACAGACAGACAGACAGACAGACAGACAGACAGACAGACAGACAGACAGACAGACAGACAGACAGACAGACAGACAGACAGACAGACAGACAGACAGACAGACAGACAGACAGACAGACAGACAGACAGACAGACAGACAGACAGACAGACAGACAGACAGACAGACAGACAGACAGACAGACAGACAGACAGACAGACAGACAGACAGACAGACAGACAGACAGACAGACAGACAGACAGACAGACAGACAGACAGACAGACAGACAGACAGACAGACAGACAGACAGACAGACAGACAGACAGACAGACAGACAGACAGACAGACAGACAGACAGACAGACAGACAGACAGACAGACAGACAGACAGACAGACAGACAGACAGACAGACAGACAGACAGACAGACAGACAGACAGACAGACAGACAGACAGACAGACAGACAGACAGACAGACAGACAGACAGACAGACAGACAGACAGACAGACAGACAGACAGACAGACAGACAGACAGACAGACAGACAGACAGACAGACAGACAGACAGACAGACAGACAGACAGACAGACAGACAGACAGACAGACAGACAGACAGACAGACAGACAGACAGACAGACAGACAGACAGACAGACAGACAGACAGACAGACAGACAGACAGACAGACAGACAGACAGACAGACAGACAGACAGACAGACAGACAGACAGACAGACAGACAGACAGACAGACAGACAGACAGACAGACAGACAGACAGACAGACAGACAGACAGACAGACAGACAGACAGACAGACAGACAGACAGACAGACAGACAGACAGACAGACAGACAGACAGACAGACAGACAGACAGACAGACAGACAGACAGACAGACAGACAGACAGACAGACAGACAGACAGACAGACAGACAGACAGACAGACAGACAGACAGACAGACAGACAGACAGACAGACAGACAGACAGACAGACAGACAGACAGACAGACAGACAGACAGACAGACAGACAGACAGACAGACAGACAGACAGACAGACAGACAGACAGACAGACAGACAGACAGACAGACAGACAGACAGACAGACAGACAGACAGACAGACAGACAGACAGACAGACAGACAGACAGACAGACAGACAGACAGACAGACAGACAGACAGACAGACAGACAGACAGACAGACAGACAGACAGACAGACAGACAGACAGACAGACAGACAGACAGACAGACAGACAGACAGACAGACAGACAGACAGACAGACAGACAGACAGACAGACAGACAGACCCTGTAAAGTGCGTGGAGTGCCCTAATAATGGTAACCGCATCAAAAATTCTGGCAGGCATCATCTCAGCATGTCTGATAACGTTAATGCGATTAGCATTGAAGCAATGTAGCCATACACCGTATTGCCACCGCTGAAACGCGCCATGTATGAGGCATGCACTGCAGCTGGGCTGTTCTCTGTCGCTTCCCTTCATTTATGAGCGGCACAAACACAGTAGCACATATTCAGTGACCCAAGTTACCATCAAAAAGGGTCGATAAAGAGCTTCATGCACCCAGTGGTACACATCTAGTGACCCACGTCGGTGTCAAGGCAATTAATTGAAGAGTGGCACATACGCACTGTTACATACTCCGTGACAGAAGTTTGTCCAACGGTGTAAACACTCTTCCTTCAGAACAGCAGCCCGATGTTCTGTCCATTAGACCATGGATACCCAGTAAAACAAGTCGGCGGTAAAACGGTTAGAGACTAACAGAAACATCCCGGAAAGTGCATGAAGTACCTTAAGAATCGTAATCGCATCAATAATTCTTCAAAATTTCTCCCGCGCTGGGCTTAATCGAACTTGCTTCACACGGGTTGCTCAAGCGCAGCAGCCCAATGCTTTAGCGCGCAGCCCCAGGAATGTGCGCGGTTATCATGGATAACAATTCTCAGCGTTCGCATGCACCGGTACGCCACGCATGTCGGAGGCCACGTGCGAACTTCACGGCCGTGCCGCTCGATGGCTCAGCGTGTCCAGTTGGAAACGCGACAGAACCACCCAGCTACAGCACGTGCCTCGTACATGACGGGCTTTGGCGCTTCTAATGCGGTGTGTCGCCACATGGCGTCAGTGCTAATGGCATTAAAGCTGGCATTCATCGAGAGGTGGGTTCTACAGGACATAGAACTCGTACAATGTTGCGAGCTGTACATTCTATGCCATAGCTGACACAATCCTGAAACCACTGACTATTTCTTATTTCTTCTTAACCTGTCGTCAATTTGCAAGCTACCGACAATTCTGCAGCTTCTCGAGAAAGAGAGAAGTTTAATGATACGAAATGCCGATAGGTCGGCCTGAGGTATATTCCTCTAGCCAGCTACTCGGCATTGGGGGAAGGGGAAGAGGGAAAGAAGGAGGGAAGAAAGAGGTGCATGATGGGTGACGATGACGATAGAAGGAAGATGTAGAACATATGGCAAGCAATTTGGCATGCTCAAAGTCTGGAATCCAAGCCCGTAATTTTTAAGAAGTTCAGTAATGCCTGGATGGCCTTGAAACTCGATTGAGCATCTGGCCAAGGGCCTAAATTAACGTCCTCCGACAACGGTGCGCTGTCGAGACGCGTAAGGTCGTTGTCCAACCTTTCACGCTCTTCCACGTACTAAGGGCAGTCGCAGCTTGTCGAATTTTCTCTTATTAGGGGCCTGCGGAACGTCAGAGGAATGTTTTCACGACTGTTTCCGAATACATCTCTGACAACTATAAGTCATGATGGAGCAGTGTAAAAACAAGATGAAATCGTACACTTACAAGGCGAATGCCACGTTAACTTCCTGAGTCAATAGCCGTCGCACCTGGAAGAAGAGGGCTACAAATGCATCGTTGCACTTCTTGCGGACGACAAAGCTGCACAACCGACTTTAGCACTGACAAATATTAACTACTGTCCTGTATCTGAACAGCAGTGATTGCGTATATATGTGATTTGTTTTTCTATATCTTTCTAGTTCTTGAGTATCGTTCTACATCCCCTTGCCCCGTCCACTAGTGTAAGGTAGCAAACCACATTTCCGGTTTGGTTAACCTCCCTGCCTTTCTTTTCTTCCGTCTCTTTCTTTTCAGAATTAATTAATTGGATCCTTCACACATTTTTCGATCCTATTCAAAATCATATTAACGCTCTCATATTTTCTGTCTACGTTTATGTTTTACTTTCTGTTCTTTTTTAAATCGGCTCTATCAAATGAGTCCACTTTAATATCAGTTGTAGTAAATTCCGCCCAACACTGCGTTCTTTGCTCTTTTTGAACCTCTCAGCGCTGAATTATCCTTCAACGTGCAGAATGCTTTCTTTTTCGTTTTGTATTGATTTGCTACGACGATCGCAACATAAATATATTAATTATATTCCGAGCGACCCATCATTATAAGTTCCCGCGTCATGTCATATACATAGGACACCAGAGCTTAGTGATTGTAAAAAGCAATGCGAATTAATTGGAAAATTCAAGATATTTTTCAGCAGTTTGGCGCACTTAAATGCTTGAAAACTTGCTTGATGATAATGAGATAGTGGTTATGTGCATGAAACGCCTGAAAACAATATTTGCGCTTGGTATAGACAGCTCTTTATTGCACCTGAATGGCATCCACATTTATGATGGTCGTACCGTCGGATTTACTTTCCTCATAGAAGACCTATTCTTCGTCCACAGCGCAGCAATTACGGTTTCCCACGCCTGCACAAGCAAGCTGTCCATCCTGCAGTTCATCATCATCCTATTCTACCTACGACACCACCGTTCTTACAATGCAGCAAACATATTTGAGTCCTTGATACGCAAACTTTCCGCTAAGGGAGTCCCCTTGCCACTCAGTACAGCAATTCAGGCTGGTTTATCGCCTCTGGAATCATAAAACAAGCAATCGGAAGATGTCGGAAGCACCAGCGCCCACAGTCTACATTCAGCACATGCAAATCCCTTGACAACCACTGAGCCTTGGTGTCCTGTGTTTAGGATGCGCAGGCCGTGTTGTGTTTTGGACTACGCGCACATGAGAGGCAAAACTTCGCGATATGCTACGATATGCGAACGGAAACCTATGGAATTACCCTTAAATTTGTAAGCATGTTCTAAACAAAACACGAAATTACGGACGCTACCGAGACATTACTCATTCAGTAAAATAGCATAAAAAGACCTGGCTACTGCTGCAGTCGTTTTCTTCGCCTTCGGCCATTTTGCTTTCACCGCTAGGTTGTTCTGATAAATACAAACACGAAGAAACTGTTGCCTATGCTGGCGGAGATGTATCGACAATAGCTCAAGTTCCTCCTCGAGTTTTCTAACTTTCTTTTTTTTTGTCACTATATAGAGCAGTTTCTCTTTGTGCCCTGTTTTATACCGACAAAAGCGCCGAAAGGGTTAAGTTGCGTCTCCACTCCTTTCATCTTATTTGTTGCCGTAGTGGGTTAGCGCGATGGTGTGTGTAATAAGGAAGAAGCAAGCAAGGCTCGCGCATCCCTGCAGGCTCGTGCCCCCCCTCGCGACCCCGCGAACCCCTGGTCCGGCGAGCCTCCGTTCAGTCGCACTGCACCTTCTGTCACTGCTCTCGGAGCCAGGCGGCCGCATCTCTCGTTCACCATGGACGCGCACAAGAGCCCCGACGATTCCACCACGGGCGCCGTGGGGGCCGATACGAGCGCCACCGCGGCCGGCGGCGCCAAGCGTCACAAGAAGCACAAGTGGCGCGACGGGAAGCGTCAGCGCCGGCAGTCCGCCGAGGAGGGGCAAAAGTGAGTCCAACAGGGGGCCCGGCCATTGGGCGCAAACCTCTCATTCGCCTGCCAGATACTGCAACGAACGGTTGTCCGCTCCAAATCGCTGTCGGTTGCACGTGCGTGCTTGAAGAGGCAGGACATGTCGAGTGAGCTCCTGAACAACATTTTGCAATAACGTAAACGCGGTACGAATTACGCATCCGGGAACTCAGAGAGGTGCGACGCATTTCCCTGGCATTCACCGCTAAGTCGCAAACGTATGTGTTTTCTTTTCTCTCTCGTTTTGCCGGACGGCGGCAGCATCAGCTTGCGATCGGGACAATGACGTTTAAATGCGGACAGCGGAGTGCCGGTGCGCGTGGAGTGTGTGGTCTTTGTGCAACCTGGCAAAACGCAAAGAACGCGAAAACGTATAACAAACTTGGATGTGTCACGAGCGCAGCTCGTGACACCATCACAGTTGGGCCTATATATATACAACAGTGGCCGTGCCCTTTGGTTTTCCCGAACTTGCACTAAACCCACATGCAGTGGCGAGCGACGGACACGGGCTTCCACGGCTTACACGATTTTTGCACTTCTTTCAGGTCCGCTCCTGCTTTGGCCGTCTGGCTGTCATCCAGCTTTGTTCTTGGAATTTATTTGCCGTCTACGCGGGCTGAACAACTTGGTTAAAGCAGTTATATTTCTTCGACATCCAGGACACATCGGCCGTCGACAAGTTGATCCAACAACCATGCGCTGCTTTTACCATCTGCGATAACCGGCCACGCCCCCGCTCTCGGCAGTTTGGCAGTGGCAGTGGCGAGCGACGGACACGGGCTTCTACGGCTTACACGATTTTTGCACTTCTTTCAGGTCCGCTCCTGCTTTGGCCGTCTGGCTGTCATCCAGCTTTGTTCTTGGAATTTATTTGCCGTCTACGCGGGCTGAACAACTTGGTTAAAGCAGTTATATTTCTTCGACATCCAGGACACATCGGCCGTCGACAAGTTGATCCAACAACCATGCGCTGCTTTTACCATATGCGATAACCGGCCACGCCCCCGCTCTCGTCGGGTAAACCATTGAGTGCTCGTTCTCGTAAAGCGTTCCTGTGTCCTACATGTAAAACGGGGACTTCTCGTAGCGGAAAAATGCCCCCCACAGCCCAGGCTCCTGCTTTTGACATGGCCTCTGCTTTTCTAGAGCTGAATAAAAAACTAGACAGTCTAATGCCGCTGAAAGATAAGGTCGATAACATTGAACAGTCCGTTCAGACGATGTCTGACCATTTCGATGAAATCATCAAGCGTCTTGATAATCATGAAAAAGAAATTACGCACCTGCGACAAAGAGTGGCATGGGTCGAGAATACGCGATGCGATGAACAACTCTCTCAGCTTAACACCGATTTGGACGAGTTGGAATTCCGAAGCAGGAAAAAGAACATAGAAATTCATGGTGTTGCTAAATCTGAGAATGAGAACCTCCTAGCGAAAGTGAACGAAGTGGCTAAGCAAATAAGTGTTGCAGAAATTAATGAGAGTGACATTGTGGCCTGCTACCGCCTTCCCGCAAAAGCGAACAAGATACCACCCATTATTGCGCGGTTTCAACGACAAGCACAAAGAGACCAATGGCTTCAAAACAGAAAGTCTTTGGCGGGGAACGGAAAAAACACCTACCTATGTGAGAACCTGACTCGAAGAACTAAATTGTTACTTCTGCAAACAAAAGATTGGGCCAAGAAAAACAATTGCCGGTTTGTTTGGTGCTCAAACGGCAAGGTGCTTGTTCGCCAAAAGGAAGGTGATTCTGCTCAAATAATTCGAGATGAGAGTGACCTTGTGGACGTAACATCATAAACAGGTTCCATTTATGTCTGTTGCACTTAATACCCCTACAGCATGATGACACCAAATGCATATCCTCTCCCATGCGAAATCAGTAACAGTGTTAGCTTCGAATTGAAAAGCCCGTCAGTACTTAAATGCTTTCACCTTAACGCTAGGTCAGTTAGGAATAAGGTAGATGAATTTTCTATTTTGTTAGACAGCTTCAGTTTCCCTTTTGATGTTATTATGATCTCTGAGACTTGGCTGACCGACAGTGACACCTTTGAATTGCCATCATTTTCAACTTTTACCTTGAATCGAAAAACCTCCCGTGGAGGCGGTGTATGCATACTTGTTAATGACCATTTTAAGTGTGAAATTTTGAACGAATTCAGCTACCTGAAGGATGATGTTGAAATCCTTTCAGTTATATCAGGAAACATTGTAATGTCCGTGGTCTACAGGCCGCCGTCTGGTAACATGGACTCATTTCTTGAAATCATGGAATCTTATCTAAGCTTGGCAAAGAGCAACAAGTACGACGTGATCATCGGTGGCGACTTCAACATAGATATGTTATGTACAACCGTGAACAGCGTGAATTTTGATGTGTTACTTAGATGTTACTGTGTCACAAATATGATAACCACAGCAACCCCGCATAACCCCTACTTCCCAAACTTGTATCGGTCTATTTTTAACAAATATTAATTCTCCACTCATTCATTCAGGAGTTACATGCTGTGATATAAGCGATCATATGGGCATATATTTATTTTGCCAGAAGGAGGTCTCGAAACGCTACCTTGGTATAAAAGCTATGTATCAATGTGTAACGGAAGGTTCCCTAGAAAGCTTTCGCACAGACCTTCTAGGTGTAGACTTTTCTGACATATATAGCGAAGCTAGGGCGGACAGCGCTTATGACTTATTCCTCGACGCCTTCACTCATGTCTATAACAAGCATTTCGTTCCAAAATTAAAGAAGCTACCTAAAACAATAAGAAAACCGTGGATATCACGTGAACTCTACAAGCGTATTAAAGAAAAGCACAAATTATATCAACTATTTATTGATACAAAAGATACTCTTGTTCTTGAGCGCTTTAAGAAATGCAGAAATAAATTAAATTCTGACATACGACAGGCAAAGCTCAGACATTACGAAAACTACTTTGCAGCTGCATTAAATCGTCCTGATAAGATCTGGCGTAAAATCCGGTCACTCGACTCTGGCATCTCGCAGGTTACAACTCTAGATAAAATTACAAGCGATGGCATAGAATACTCAGGTAATTCTCTTGCAGAAAAATTTAACAACTTTTTTACGGCCGCACCGAAGTCCTCAGTAGACACAACTCACGTAACTATTGATAGATGTCCCTCGTCTTTGTTTCTAGAACCTGTCTCTACAAGTGAAATTTTGTCTACGTTCAGAGGCCTAAAGAACAGTACATCGTGTGATGCGGAAAATATACAGATACGTCCAGTTAAGCACGTCATTGATATCATTGCTGCGCCATTGGAGCACATATACAACTTATGCTTAGAAACGGCCACTTTTCCCCCGATATTGCAGATTGCTAGAGTAGCAGTCATATATAAAGAAGGTAGCAAAAATGACTTTGGGAACTATAGACCAATCAGTATTCTGCCCGTCTTCTCAAAAGTGTTCGAGAAGCTCATTCTTAAGCGAGTTGAAAGTTTTTTAAATAAACACAGTATACTTTCTGACAACCAGTATGGCTTCAGAAAAAACCGATCGACGGAACTTGCTCTTTTACACCAGAAGGAATATATCCTAAGGAACTTTGAACATAGGAACCTCGTCTTGGGAATTTTCTTAGATTACAGCAAAGCCTTTGATTGCATAAATCATAGCATCTTGTTTCAGAAGCTTGAATGTTATGGAATTAGAGGCGCAGCATTACTCTTAATTAAATCTTACCTATCGCACAGAAGACAGTATGTCCAGATAAACGAATATAAGTCAACTTTACGAACAGTTTCGTGCGGGGTACCCCAAGGGAGTATCTTAGGACCATTGCTTTTTAACCTGTACATTAATGATATCGTCAGTGTGGATACTAATGTTCGTTTCATAATCTACGCCGATGATACTAGTTTGTTTTTATCTGACGATAGCAGTAGTAAGCTAAGGACAAATGCAAATGTGCTCCTGGAAAAAATACATGTATGGTCCGATAAAAATCTTTTGTCTGTTAATACTGCAAAGTCAAAGGCAGTACTTTTTCGTCCCAAAAATAAAAAATGCGGTAATTTCGGTGAGGTATTTTATAACAGACCAGATTGAGTTAGTAAGGTCATTCAAATCACTTGGCGTAACATTCACCGAAAACATGCTATGGGACGACCACATAGACGATGTAGCATTAAAGGCATCTAGAGCCATTGGATTTATAACGCGTTCCAAAAATTATCTCCCACAAAAGGTAAAGCTCTCTCTATATCATGCACTATTTCGCTCACATCTAAACTACTGCTTATTAGTATGGGGTACTGCCACACAAACCGGTCTGAAAAAACTAAGAACTCTCGAAAAACGGGCCCTCAGATTAGTTCATAACCTGCCAAGTAGACACTCAACAAAAAACTTATTTTTCAAGAACAAGATCATTAACGTTTTCAGCCTCTATGCCTATAGACTACTACGCACCTACAAACTAGAACAAAGAAGATGCATAAGTAATATATCTGACTTAGCCCCGATTGAATTATTTCATTGCACATATCCACGCCGGCATAAACCACACTGGGTATTACCAAAAGTAAGAACAAACTATGGGCGCCAAATGGTAACATTTCAACTTCCATCCTTACTTAACAAATTAATTGATGAAAATATAGACTTGGGAAGTATTAGCTGCTCTAACCTTCGCAACTACTTTCTCATTAACGCGTCCCTTTGATTGTCCAACATTTAGACATCTGTGAACGTTTTTGTGTCTAATTGTGTTATAAGCGCATTTTTGGTTGCTATTCTTTCGCTGTTTCGTAAGCGTTTTTGCTCTCAGTTGCTGTACTTGTATTTCTTTTGAATCGGTTTATATTTTATTTTTTCACACACACAGGTGATTGCGTATTTTGCACACTTGTTTTTATACTAATGCTTTCTTTGACTTTGTATTTGCTGTCGTGACAGAGGTGCCGTCGCATGCCACTGCTCACCTGCTGTACGGGGGGTGGGAACTTAGTCAAGCGTCAATCGCTTTTATTCCCATCCCCTCCATCAATGTAATGGTGATGGAAATAAATCATTATGTTATTATAATGTTTATTTTACGCTAGGTACAGAGTTTACATATGTGCGGAGTCACCAAATTGACTCTTTCTCGTGTGCCGTTCTAGAAGGTTCACGTTCACGTTCAAGACGTTCACCGTAATGTTTCGGCAAGCATGTGCGAATATTCGAAACTTTCGAATAACGATGTGAATGATGTCCTGTTTGATTCTTTAATTGATTCGAATAGTCACAACTCGTAAATATGAATATTTCTTTCGTATACTTAGAAACGTGAAATGTGCGCAATTAAGCATAAAATTGGTGCAAGAGTACCACAAATTTAATTTACGCAGGCATATTATTGGCATGAAACGTGAAAACCTACGTCGTGGTGCGGCCTACGTCACTCAGGAAGTCATACTTCACCGTCGATACAGCGATCATTCCTAATCTGGAAAATTCTGCGCCTGCGAAGAAGCTGCTTATCTCTTCCTAATACTTCATTAGTGCTTTCAATGCACAGCAAGTCAGGAGCTCATGCCCTCTCTTGGGATAGCCTTGGCACTGAGCAAAGACATTTCTTAAAGTTTTTGTTATAAGGTGTATCGTAGATCGGAAGGAAGAATGGACGTTTGTACTTTCCGGATAAAAAAGCTTGCCTCTTCTTCTAGGTTTCTGTGGGCAAGTGAGTCGGTTCTTGCGGTTGTACTTTTGGATAGTGCTAGTGCTATAACTGTCTCCGGGCCAATGGATAGGTTGTCCAAAATTAACCCCACCTAGGAATTGTTCGTGAGCTGCAAGTTTCTCCCCAGTTCTTTGGTGGTCAGGTAGCCGTTCGACATTTATTAGAGATATCGGTGTCGCTGTGTTTGTAGAGACATTGTTGTAGATCGCTGGAGGTTGTGGCAGAGCAGGTGTTTGTTTGGAACACCCTCCATATGCAGCCTGGCTGTCGGATTGAATTCAAATTTTAACAATAGACACGTACAAACAAGACGTACAAGACAAACAAGACACGTACAATTGTTGCTCATACCTTCCTCTCTGGGAACGAGACGGCTCTCCCGTTGACTCGAGAACTCACTAACCGAGCCAGAGAGCAGCCTCACCCAGAGATGTGAGAGGAGCGTATGGCTACTTACAGTGAAACCACCAAATACTATACATTGGCGAGGGCTCGGTATCCACCCGACACTCAGTAAGCTGCAGAGGGTGGCCTGGTGCCTCCTCCAAACCGCACCTATGCGAATCTGGTGGCCTACAGCCGGTATTACCCCGACCAATATGAGGGCAAATGTCAGTTATGTGGGGGACTGGCGGATCTGAGACAGATCTTGCGGGCTTACCCTCAGGTGACTCCACAAGCAGCAAAGTAGTTATGAGGAAAAGTGGGAGGCCGTACTGCTCAATTCGGACCCGGGAGTACAATTCTGAGCCGTCCAGCTGGCTAAAGGCGCCGCCAGGGCCCACGGGCATCTGGCCGCCATTTAGGCGGACGTGGGGTCCCCATATCACTGGACCCAATAGTTATTTCTCTCTCACTCTTGGTGGCTTGGCAGCGCGATCGCTTATGCTATGGCGGTGTTCTCTGCTAATTTGTGTCCGTAACCTGGATGTAATGGATATGACGCACCGTAACAGCAACAGTAGCGTAGCCGTTGAGAATGCTAGCAGCTGACACGCTTGCTTGCATTGGTGACAATGCTGCTGTCATTTGAAAGAAACGAGTTTTGTAGTAACACTTCCTCGTTTTTGCAGTGGGTTTGGTGGGCTTGTCGGACAATACACGAAGACGTTGGCTTAATGTGGACGCGCTGGAGATCGTTACAGGATGGAAGCTTTAGCGTAATGGGAGGCAAGTAACCCTGAAGCCTTATAATCGCCGTTCCTCGGGGTAGTATCATCTGTCTTTAGACGTACCAACAAATAGGCTTCCGACCTTCTTTACCTATAGACATTAATAGACGTCAAGGCCTAGCATGCGTAGCGGTTGCTTTTGCGAGATCTCGTACTTCAGTTCCAGATGTATTGCATATAAGCATCGTTGCAGAATATAACATGCCAAAGTACAACGTGCGCGAAAGCAAATAGGCTTCCGACCTAAATAGGCTCGGAGATATTTTCCTTGTGATTAAATCATTTTTAAACAGTAATGTCACTATAATATTATTGTTGCATCTGCATTTCAAGACAAGGCAGTGTGGAGTACGGTGTGTAGTGCTCTGACTTCACCAACAGTTAAGTTTTTTTTTTTTTTCAGTACGAACAGGCCCATAGAAATTTAGGATTGCTTATCTATGGGCAGGCCAACATTTGCAGTGCTCTAACTTTATACTAGCAGTTTCACTTTCTTCTCAGTAGAAACAAGCCCATAGAAACTTAGGATTCTTTATCTATGAGCAGGCCAGCATTTCCGAGGTTTCCGTATAGGGGATGACCATAGGAAAAAAAATATATTTCTTTACAACGACGATAGAAATGACTTGCGACAGCAAGTCCGGCTCCCTTTTTCTCACAGTGCCGTTGACGTAAGTGTCGTTGCTGTTTTAATCGCTGCCACATGTTACAGTTGACGAGGCTACGCTATTAAGGCGCTGATATTACGCATCTAGCTAAAGTATACGCGTTCGCGACGGCGCGGCGTCTTCTAGCATGCACTCGGAGAACGGCGGTTGTCGCCTTCGACCCAGGGACTCACCTTCGCGTCTTTTAACGTGCTTTCTTGCGTGCGTGTGATTACACTGTAAAATAATTTACACCCTAAAAAGTGAAAAAGGGTGTAAATATGTCTATAACTCACACCCTTAGGGTGTTATCCTTATAACGGACACCCTAAGGGTGGGAGTTATAGACTCATTTACACCCTTTTTCACTTTTAGGGTGTAAATTATTTTACAGTGTAGACCTTTTGCAATCTAAACTTTTTCAGGCAGAATGACCCGAACCAGTTGAAATACCAAGTGTATAACTCGCAATCGCAAGTCAGTTTGCCTGATCTCATGTCTTGGAGGCACATACGAGACACAAGAAGCTTTTGCCGAGAGGCTTCCAGAACCATACAGTACAAACCAGTGCAAGCAAGTATAACTTCCCACTGCGAGTAAGAGAAACGTGGATGGCAACAGTGCGCGCTGTCTTCGCACCTCCCAGGAGTCCCGACTCGGCTGCGTCCAACACGGAGATGAGCGCCAAGGCCCGCAAGCGGCCGAAGAAGAGAGGCGAGCACCGCGACGACGGTGGCGCGACAGATGCGCAGAAAAGTCCGGAGGTGCTCACTGCTTCACCCGACGCCCAGAAGGAGTCGCCGCCCGAGCTCCCGCCGGTGCTGCCTCCTCCTCCTTCCACCGACCAGATGCCAGTGCGCCTGGCTCCGCAGCAGGCTCCTGTACTGCACGTAAGAAGGCCTGTCTGTGCGGCCTTTATTTTAAAAGCACTTCTTGTTGGGCTAGTTGGTAGCTGTTCATTATAAAATATGAAGACGCCAAATAAACAGACACACACAAGAGAAGAGAACGGGACAGGGCGCCACTCGCAACTGTTTTATTTACAGAACGCAGGCACATATATACTGTGTGTCAACACATGCCCACAAGGCAAACATTCATGCATCTAATCAAACATTCATGACGCAACACGCTCAAGAAACCTCGTCTCGGCCTTATATAATGTTATCGAAGTATCGCTAACGCACAAGCTGCCTTTCTTGCCCATGTGATAGGCTTCAACCAGTTCCCTTGCTCTAGTATCTTTACTTCGGGCAAGAATCCGCACGTCTGAAAAACGTGGTTCACAAGAGCGTGTGGGACAGGTCCCGATGTCCTTAGGCAAATTTGGGCCCTCTTTCATTTGATCAACATTTCTTTCGTGCTCCCTGACACGCTCATTAACACAGCGCCCGGTCTGACCTATATAGGAACGACCGCACGAAAGGGGGATCTCGTAGACAACCCCTTCGGCACACTTCATGAAAGGTCGCCCATGTTTGGTTCCACAGCCTTTTTCACTTCTTTTTTCTTTTCTTTTGGCGATTTGGGAGCAAAGGCTTCCGAGCTTCCTTGGGGCTGAAAACACTAGCGGGACGCCATGTCTGCTCGCTACCTTCTTCAGATTGTGGGCCACCTTGTGCACATACGGCACAGCCACCGGTCTCACCTCTTGTCGAGGGGCCTCTACTCCCGCTCTCATCACCTTTCTCTTCATTTTCTGTAAGAGGCTTTCGACTACTCCTTTATTTGTTCGAGATGTGTTCTCGGAATTTTGCGAGGATATATACTGGCCTTGCTCGGCTCTGTTGTAACCCAAAGCTATGTTCCCCGTGCGTTAGATACAGATTTCCGAAGTAGAAAACACAAAGGAAGCAAAAAAGCATGAATATAGATCTTCATTTGCGAACGCTGAGGCCCAGTTGTAAAAGGCGTAAATGAAAGCTCATGAGAAAAAGAGCCTTCACCACGTGATAGGCTGTCGGCGATTGCTAGACAAAATCGCAAGTTGAGGAGAGAGCGGAGGGTAGCAGGTCGTGAGGGGGCCTAAATTCGCTCGAACCACAATCGGTGCCTCGAAAGGTTGGGAAAACACACGCAGGACCTTTTCTCGAGAGCCGAGGTGCCAGTAGGTGCATGGCATCCCAGAGTGTCATCAGCTGCTCGACGGCGAGTTTCGTTTCTTCTCTTTTTTTTTTTTTTTGCCTGTCGACGATTGGCTAATTTATCATGGCGAGTGAGATGCCGTAGAAATGCTAGCAATATGATATCTTATTGCCAGCGTTTCTAGAAAATACAAAATTCACAAGAAGTCCTGCAGACGACATGCGCGACGGGAAGGCCAGAAAGAGCGGCGTAGAGGTGGGGGGGGGGGGGGGGTGGAGGAGGGGCGTGCGTTATAGAACAATTGGCTTTCCGAGACCAGTCGCCTGACGTCAAGCTTCATTTTTGTTTCTGCCTCTTTGGTGAATATTAAGCCGCTGATGTACTAACTTATACCAACAATGGTTCTCAGCTGAGATAGTTGACACAGGACGAAACAAAGACCGATGCTTATATTAATGTTTCTTATCGCAAGAATCCCGCTAAAGCAATCATGAAGAACAGGTCACAATTGGCCAGAAAAATGTGAACTTGTTAAATATTTGCTTTGAAGGATAAGAAAGATGAAACGGAGCTAACAGGAGTCTTAAACACTTAAAACTTCCAAACTTGCTATTTAGAGACCCACTGAAGAGGAGGTCATTTACAGCACGAGGTCCAAGACTAGGAAGGACGTTGCGGCCCCTAAAGCACCAGGCAAAGATAGAGACGCGAAACCTGCATTGAACTTCAGGTTGATACTTCGGAAACATTGACAGACACTCTCCAAGATAACTGATCTTTCTCAAAGATCTCAGGTTGGTGAAAGCATGAACATAATTTAAAACGAAGTCCCGGCTTTGTTAAATGTTGATAAAGTACCCTGACCGCAAGCAGACGTATGTGTCCTTCTGAGTCCTTTCTTTATATTTTTCTTTTTTTTTTGTAAAATTAGATGTGTCATAAACGGCGACGGGATAAAAAAGGAACGTCTGAGTACAATGCTCTTTGATAAACGGTCGTCGCTTTATCCAGTATATCAAAAGACGTTACGCTTACATACAATTAGGCAATGGTAGCATCTAACTCTCATTTCTCTCGCTTCTCTATCTTTGTCTTCCGAAAGTCATGCATTCTTAAACAAAGGTGTGCAGTGGCATTTCTGTCCTTGAATAGAAAAATGGCCATTCATCGCGGTAATTATTTAGCCTTACACTGTACTTCCTTAGTTTGCCATTTTAAGAGACGTTCTCTTTAACACCTATATATATTGTACAACGTGATTATGGAAATTCCTTCACCAACGCTCGTGTGAATTCAGCGAACTGCTTCCATTGCCTCGCCGAGCAAACCGGCACGGTCTTGTGGCACTGATCTGTCAACAGGCGTTCCTTGCTCAGTGTTTCGGTGCTGAAGAAAGAACTCTCGCAGTAAATCGACGCGCAACCTTATTCAGACAGCACACCGTTCTATGCAAGTATAGCACAATCGTTTGCTTAACTGACAGCTGTTGAATTGAAATAATGTGGCTGCAGATCTCTGTACTTGTACTGGACTTAAGGAAGCCTTCCGCATCCGATATCTACAAGTAATTCGGGTACGCAGCTGAAAACAAACGCACAGACTGCATTTTTAGGTGTCTGCACATGTTTGATGTCACAACTTTTGGGGAAATTATCGGGGCACAAGTCAGCAATTTTCTCTTTAAAGCAGTTTGGAAGAGGCAGAGTTAAGGGATGGCAGAAGGGCTCGCCATACAAGTCAAACTGCACATCTGCAAACTGCAAGACATGTTAGGCGTATATAATTCAAAGGGTGAAAGGTTTCTGTCAACAACTTTCAAAATTATCCGACACTGAGCGAATCCGGGCTGCGTTCACAATGACTACAAACTGGTCGACATATCTGAAAACAAAAACGAAAAATCAGTAAGCTCACTCACTTTTTTATGCAACACTCTATAATGCTCTATAA
Source organism: Dermacentor andersoni (assembly GCF_023375885.2). Lineage (NCBI taxonomy): Eukaryota > Metazoa > Arthropoda > Arachnida > Ixodida > Ixodidae > Dermacentor > Dermacentor andersoni. Next base: position 66,091,844 of record NC_092818.1, read on the forward strand.
ACAGCACTATATAGGGTGTTTTTTTCGTTGCGCCAAGTTTTAAAAAACTGCCTTTGAAAAGTACTACAATTTCAACCCTCGAGATAAATTACTCAAGGAAGCCGCCATTACTTCTACAAGCAATTGAAATGCTTCGTTCAATAATTAACATAATTACGCTAACGAACTTTTAAATTAAATTACGGCACATATTTTAATGTGCGAATTGTAGCTAGTGAGATTGCAAGGCCTATCTGATGTGTCTTCAGCTGGCAACCGAGCTGCGACTCCGGGACTCTACACTCGTAACGTGTACGTGACGGACGTCCTATATGTAACCACGTGGAGCGAGCAATATGCGTTCCATTTCTGTGTCCACCATGTAGTTTTGTGTGCCAGGTTGCGACATATCAGCGGCGACGAGGAAGAAGGCGAACTCGTCGGATCCAAAACGCATTGCAGAACGAGCCTCGTAAAACGCACCTGTGCTCGACGGCTTCGAAAACGCATGAGCGACTTTCATTATTCGACTCAAGGCGTACCTGTTAGTGGAAGAGATAGCAGATGAAACGAAACGACACGCCATCTTGACATTATCGTTGCCAGACGCGCCAGTACGCGTCATTCAAAGACGATGTCACCCAGAGTAAGTCGATGCCCTCCCATATCAGGAAGCCATTGGGTACTTACAAGGCTACTATGCGCCGGAAATCAGTGAAATCTCCTCGAGTTCACGCACTTTTTTATGCGAACACAGCGACCCGGCGAAAACGTGCAAGACTTCATCGCAGAGATTTGACGTCTGGCCGAGCAATGAAACTTTGCGATCTCTCTGCTGCGCATGGTACGGTATCGAATGTGTATGCACACAGACGTTCGGCGTCATTTACTCACAAGATTTAGTAAGCTGATCTTGTCGGAGGCGGAAGACTGCCATTTCAGCTCAGAATGCGAACGAGAACGCCATAAACATGCATAACTCGGAACAAGACGCGGTTCATTTTACGAGAATGACTCTTGCAGAAGGAAGACCTCCACCGCGTCTCCGACGTTGCCAGAGATGCGGTAGTGACACATGCGGAAGAAGCATGTTAACAAACCATATGTCAGAAATGTGGTCGGCGCGGACATATCGCCCGGTTGTGCCGATCTGGAGACCGAAGTAATCCTCGCGGCAGCTACGCCATGTTGGCTGACACCGATGATCGGTTGCCCGACCACGAATCGCTTTGCACTCTCGAGGCACATCAAGACATTAACAAGTATACGGTGAAGCCTACTTCCTTAGTAACTTCAGTAACTTCCTTTTAAGGAAGTTACTGGAGTGGTGTACCACTTCGTATGCCGGTGGATACAGGATCGCCAGTTATCGTCGTGTCCACAGCGTCGTTTCGGCAGCTAGCATCGATACAATTGGCCACCGTTAACCACTGCGCCCCTTCTACTATACCCGCTTTTTTGGGTGAGCTCACCGTTGCGGGTCAAGTATGTACGGCTGCGTCGTGTGACGGACAGACCATAGCCGGAGCTTTAGTCGTCGTAGGCACTCCTGGCATGGCCCTATGTGGAACAGACATCATAAAAGCCTTCAGCCAATGTGGGCTGGCGATGCTGAAACCCAACATCGTATCACTGGCTCAAGAACGACCGGACCAAGCGGATAAGGCACTACAAACTGTACTTGCTGACTTCGCGGATGCATTTGCATCAGCACTTCAAAAATACACCGGCCCACCAATGAATTTCCAACTGAAGGAACACGCAACACGTCATTTCTGCAAAGCGCATTTCCTACCTTATGCGTTGGCTGACAAGGTTTCAGAGGCGTTGTATCGGATGGTGGCGGACTGTGTCTTATCACCAGTAGTGACGACGGAATATGCCACACCCGTCGTTCCCGTTGTCAAACCGGATCGCTCCATCCGACGAGATTTGCGTCTGACAGTGAACACAGCTACAGTTACGGAACAATATCCGCTACTATGGGCAGAAGACATTTTCGCAATGCTAAACGGCGGCGAGTTATTCACCACACTGGACTTGACACAATCCTACAAACAACTACCTTTGGATGAAAAGGCCAAAAAGTTAACCGTGCTCAACACACACTAGGACCTATCCTGGTTCAGCAGGCTTCCCTCTGAAGTAATTTCAGTGCCAGCCATCTTTCACAGACCAATGGACTTGACCTTCATTGATCTTCCAGGTGTGCAAGTTTACCTTGACGGCATCATCGTAGCGGAGAAGAAAAACGGCCTCACACTGCTAAGACAGGTGCTCCAACGTTTACGAGAGAATAGATTAGGCTGAACCACAACGAATGTAAATTTTGGCAAAAGAAATCGCCTTCCTTGGTGTCCGCATGGATGCTTCTGGCCTCAAGCCCAAGGATGACAACATAGCACCTGTCATAAAGGCCCCTACACCAACCTCGGGGGGACCGAACTCAAGGCACTTATGGGATTAATTTATTGCTATACCAAGTTTTCATGAGACTTGTCTACGCTCCTGACCCCATGTACGACCTTCTAAAGAAGGGAGCCACATGCGAGTGGCAGAACAAAGAAGAGGCAGCCATCAAGCACGTAACATAGGTATACAGACTTCAACGTTTCTAGCAAACTTCGATCTGAAAAAGCCCTTGAGGTTGGCATGTGGCGCATCGTCGGTAGGAGTGGGTGCAATCATCTCCCATCGCGTAAATAGACTCCCCACAGGATTCCGGTCCAGAACGCTAAACCAAGCGAACGAAACTACTCGCAACTGGAAGACGAAGCCTTGGCACTTGTCTTTCGGGCGACCAGGTTTAAAGATAATTTATACGAGAACAAATGTGTCATTGTGAGTGATCATAAACCGCTAACAGGCCTCTTCAATCTGAATAAAACCATTCCTCCCATGGCAGCGGGCAGGATACAAAGGTAGGCCCTCCATGTGGACAATTATCAGTACACCCTGGAGTGCCGTCACGGTGCGGACGACACCAATACTGATGCACTGAGCCAGCTGCCACTTCCGACCAGTGAAGCCATGTGTGCTGAAGATGCACCGGAGTATGAGCTCTACACTGACTTCTTAGCAAGCAATGCCATAACAGCACAGCAGCCAGTACATTTGACAATTATCTGTATACCCTGGAGTATTGTAAGGGTACGGACAACACCAATGCTGATGCACTGAGTCTGCTGCCACTTCCAAACAGTAAAGCCAAGTGTCCTGAAGGTGCACCGGAATATGGGCTGTACACTGATTCTTAGCAAGAAAGGCATAACAGCAGTGGAACTAGTACATCTGACGGACTCGGATGCTGCTTTGCAGCAAGTCAGACAGTGAATTGTTAAAGGTTGGCCCAACTGATCGGAGTATCAAGAGCGGTAGTGGCCCTAATTCAACAAAAGATGGTAACTAACGTTTACTGAGGATTTCATTCTAACAGACCTATCTTAACTCTATTACACGAGAATCACTCGGGTATGGCTGCTATGAAAAAGACAGCCAGATCGCTGTTCTCGTTTCGGAACGTTGATGCAGAAAGCGAACGCATGGTATGGGCCTGTTCAGTCTGTATGGAAGTCGCATCAATGCCTCCATGACATGCGCCATTACCATATCCAGACACATATTAAAGGTGGATCCGTCTGAATCTAGATTTCGCCGGACTATTGGAGGGGCACACGATATTAGTCGTAGTAAATGCAGCAACTAAATGGAGCGAAGCGCTTCCTATGAAGACAGCCTCATCACAAACTACTGTGGACGCTCTACAAGTCATCTTTGCTAGGTTCGGTCTTCCTAGCACCATAGTGACCGGCAATGGGCCACAGTTTACCAGAAGATTCTAACGGGAATTTGTGAATCAGAACCAAATGCATCATCGCAGCACGGCACCGTATCACCCACAGTCCAATGGCATGGCGAAAAGGACTGTTCGCATAGTCAAGGAAAGACTTTGGAAAACTGGATAGGTGAAACTACAGACGCCAGATGCTTGTGCACGTACCGTCGAACTCTACTCAAAGAAGGAAAGTCTCCGGCAGAATTACTAGTGACAAAATAAGGACTAAGATAGAATGTATCGCGCCGCACAAACAAACAAGGGGCACAGAGCTGCAGGAGAGGAATCCACAGAAATGGGAACAGGGCCAACGTGTTTGGGCACGAACCTGGGCGAGATCACAGTGGATACTTTCGACAGTGAGGGAACAACAGGGATCAAAGATGGTCACATTAGATACGCAGCAGGAGGTTCAACGAAGAAATTTTGACCAAGTACGACGACAGGAAATGTACCAACAGAAAGAATGAGTGGCCAACCGACCAAACAAGATCGAGAGCCAAACAACGTGGTACCGGGGCCATCTGGTGTTGTGCTGCAAAGACAGGAGCTCCCGAGTCGGCGGCAAGCAATGGTCGGCAGGTGGTGAAAGCCCCAGCCCTAGAGACTAAACTCCTAAAGTCGAGCCGACAACGCAGAGCCCCTGTGCGCCTCAATCTGTAGGGGGACAATAAGGTATCTTCAGCTGTAATCCCAGCTGAGATTCCTGGACTCTAGGCATATGACATGTACGTCACGGACATCCTATAAATAACCCCGTGGAGCGAGCAATAAACGCTCCATTTCTATGTTCACCATGTTATTGTTTTCTGTGCCAGGTTGCGGCGTGTCAGTATCCACTTGGAACGAATTCTGAGAATGGCCTCGGTTTAGAGATATGCGCCGTCAAACGCGCGGTAAAAATGCAGTGTTGTTCCACTTATGAAAGAAGACGTATTACGTATGTATGTCATACGTATGTATGTATGTATGTATGTATGTATGTATGTATGTATGTATGTATGTATGTATGTATGTATGTATGTATGTATGTATGTATGTATGTATGTATGTATGTATGTATGTACGTACGTACGTACGTACGTATGTATGTATGTATGTATGTATGCGTGTATGTATGCGTGTATGCATGTATGTATGTATGTATGTATGTATGTATGTATGTATTGACATACACAAGTAATTGTCGGAAACTTTGAAAATTAATATCGCAAAACTGGTGCAGTCCTGAAAATTTGTTCCAAGGGTACACGCCTTGCGAAGTCGCCGACAACTATCGGTAAATTGCAATGTGTGCCGTAAAGTAATTAATAAAAATAATTAGTGTAAATGTTAAATATTCGATTAAGTATTTTGCGTTCTCGTAGAAGAAACGGCCGCCTTATCGAGTAACTTAGCTGAAAGGTTAGAATTGTGGTATCTCCCACAGACAATCTTTAAAAATACCGCGCAGCTAAAAACACACACCTGTTTATAAAGCAGCAGTATTCACCTTTTCCTTCGGTTTTGAATTCACTTCATCATTCACATTTCCCATCACCATCATGCTGGTTCAACTTGCTTGTATGTTAAATAACTACACTCGCCAACTAGAAGGAAACTATTCAATTCACACCCCTCGCTCTTGAATAAAAATACAATCAATCCTCTTAACATATTTAGCATTGAGATAAAAGTGGCACTTACGACCATAATGCGAGGCATTGGCTTGTTAGCTGGCGCACTATTATATGCTGTAGGTTACGTACTGTTTTGCCTGGTGCCGGTTGGAGTGAACATTGGCAGATACGCGTGTGCAGTCAGCATTGCAGTAGAGAAGGAAACTTTCTGCAATGTCGACTCTAGTTCATGTCGTCTACGTCTGTGGAGGTGACATTGCCTGTCGACGTAAATCTGGAACGCGTAAATATGATGGTCAGGCCACCGCTGCAGAAAGCCTGCAATTAATTTCTTTTATTTAAATTAGAAGTAAAATTCGTGTCATAGTCTGAAGCGGTCACCAAATGTTTACAAGAGTGAACGAAAGTGCAAATTAGCGATCTAGATTGAAACAACGACGTTACAACTCCGCCAACTCATTGCATCTTGCCCGTATATAGTGTGTCAATCTCCGTCTCCGAATACAAGGTTAAACTCGTGCAGCATTTGGTCCTTTCGAAAACCGTCTATTGTTTGCAAAGCATGTTATCATCCTGCAGGCAATGACAACTGGGACACGTAGCCACCGCGGTGCGCGAACAGTTTATTCTAGGCATTTTCCAAAGACCTAATTACAAACGATAACGCATTCGCTACCATGCACTCTCCCTCGAGAACCTCGCACCACTCTTTGTTTGTGTATTTCATGAAAGAACATTCTGTCAAATGGTTCTCGCCTAGCTTTCGTGTTTCTTTATTTGCTTTCGCGAAAGGAAGTGTGTTACACTTTGCTTCATAACTGTAACTAACCTGCGTAAGATGAGTAGATCGATAACTGCGGCGCAGTTGCGTTTCCGAAATCAGCTGGCTCGATCGATTGTACAGCGTTTCCTGGGTTTCCTTTACCTTTAGTGCGGTAAATACGTGCCCTGGAATTTTCAACATTTCCCCTTCGGCGATCTGTCGAACTCAATGAGCAGCGTTTTCAAAAAAAAATTTGAAATTTCAGAAGGCCGCTCGAATTTCAACAACTTTCACTTAGCAACTTCCTGAAGGTATGCCCTTAAAAAACATCCGTATTCACTGCAGTTAGTCGAATGTCCTTGCTGAATTATAGCAGAATTTTCTTCAGATACAAAACACTGCTATAACGCAGAAGGTAAGTTATGAATAAGTGCCCTAAATACGCATGTATTTGAAAGGCGTACCATCTTTACATTGGCAACTGAAAGTTATCGAAATTCAAGCGGCCTTCTTTGTGCGTGTGTGTGTGTGTGTTACACCCAAATGACTTACGCTGGTGCATTGCGGTGAAATTTGATTGATGGCCGCAGGGGCAATTTCCAATTTTCCTGTGTATGCGATGGGTTCTATTCTGCAGTCGTTTTGATGTCCGCTGGTGGCGCTAATATCCGCCGGTGACCATCTCAGGAATCTTGAGGTGTTTTCGAAATAGAAAGAAAGTATCATTACTGAACAGCGAAACGCATAGCGCGGATTTTCGTCAGCGGAATCCAGACATGGGTATCACCTTTCAACTAGTCCGCTGATGCTAACACCGTGCAATTAGAGTACGGTTGCGCCACTACCTGATTTTATACGCTTATGCTATGCTTCGATGGGTACGCCGCCACGCTCTGCTGCGTACCCGTCAGCTAGCACCGAAGTGAAAGGTTTAAAGAAGTCAGGGGCTAAGTAAAGAAAGGCTGGTGTTGAAGCGGAATCAACATTCACATCAAGAAAAGTAGGGCATGAAAGAGAAGAAACAAGAAGACTGGTTTTCACCAACGAGGGCTGTATGCTTCACAACCAGGAAGTGCCACTTCCACAAATAAAGACGACATGAACTAGAGTCGACCCTGCAAAAAGCTCCCTTCATCTTCTGAAATGCAGATTGCTCAAGCGCGTCAACCACTGTTTCGCTCCAGCTGCTACCAAATAAAACAGTACGAGACGTCCTGCATAATTCTGCGCCAGCTAACAAGTCCATGCATCGCATTATGGTGAGAAGTGCAACTTTTATCTCAGTCCTAATTTTGCTGAAGGGACTGTTCGTATTTTTATTCAAGAGCGAGGCCTGTCTATCGAACCATTTTCTTCAAGGGGCCGATTGTAACTTGACATACAAGCAAGCGATCCAGCACGGCGGTGATCCGAAGTGTGAAAGAAAACTTGCGATGTAGTAAGTTCACAGTCGTCCTTTCTATTTGAACATTTTTGCACTTTCTTTCACTTTCGTAAAGATTTGAAGACTACTTGAGTACAAGACTATGATTTTATTTCTAGTTTAAATAAAGCACATTCATTGCTGGTTTTCTTCAGCGGTTGCCTACCAATTATATTTCTTCGTTTCAGATTTATATCTATAAAAATATGGGACTAGGCGTTGAGCTTAAGCTCCCTCTTGGGCAATAAGGGAAAGCTTATTTAATGCAGCCGGCTCTTTCGGGCGCATGTAGTGAGATCAGGTGCACTGGAAGCGAACTACCAGCAATAAGATCAACCGTCTAGTCGCGGCTTTCTTCGATAGCGCTTAGAAAGTTCAGTGAAAGTCAGTGAAAGGAGCATCGAAAATTTGGCTCTCTAAAGTGTACGAGGCATTCGGGATTTTTTTTTCCACGCTTCTTGCAGAAGCATCTTGACCCCTGCCCCCCCCCACCCCACCCCCACCCTCCGCTCCCCTCAGTCGGCACTCGCTCATTTTAGGGCTATTTTCGTCACGCAGCAACCTACTCCGACTCGGGTTGAGCCCCCGGCTCAGAAAGATGGCGCTGGCGCTCCTCCTGTACCGGCCACCGAAGAGAGGAAACCTGACGAGTGAGTCAACCCAGAAAACTTGTTCCGATCAAACACACTGCAGAAATAAGGAAGGAAGATTCGCACGATTCGCACAAAAATAGAAATATGTGTCAGGTGTGCACGCAAGTACCCCTCACGATCAAAATTAATCCCGAGCTCCTCATAACCCACTCTGTAGGTAAAGGAAGCTAAGCCCCATATAATTTAACTTGTATTTGTTCGAAAAGATGTGTTTCTATATTGTTTGTTCCTATAGGCACAGCATCATTAGGTGGTAAGTTTGCACTCATCTGTACTGTGTTACCTGGCTGGTGTATTGTGCAAGCTGAGAAACACATTCTCGCAAACAATGTTAGCCTGCTCGCTCGATTTACCGATCTGGAGTAACTCATTGACTAATCGAATGACTGCCAACATAGTCGGACTCGTCTAAACGACCGAGCGAATCAGCTACATACATTCACCCCGTCCGCCATCTCTCCACCGGCAAGCAGCGTCTTCCTGGTGTCCGCGGTGGCCTGCATCGTAATCATCGCGGGCCTCGTCCTGGCACTGGTGGGCATCATCCTCGGAATGTCCGTGCCGGCCGCCGAACACGGCTGCCCGCCGCTCGACAAGCCGCTTGCGGAGGGCAACGTCATGGTGCGTCAGTGGCGGTCAAGTATACCACGCGTTTCAGCAGCACCACCTAGATAACGCAAGGCCTGTTCACTACGTCATGCTATACTGGCCCAGAATTTTCCCTGCCAAAGGTGGCATGACGCAAGCGGTGACGTCACAATCACTGTTGCCTACTCGGGTGCAGCCCCGTTAGATTCTATGGCAGTCGGGCCACTAGCATGACGTCAAGGGTCGGAGTGAAAAGGCCTTGTGCTGTCTGGGTGGTGTCGGTTTCAGTCGCTCGCGACGCGCGCCCCGACACACGAATAGAGAACTGCGGCGTCACACGCCTGTTTCCTCCTGTCTTGTGTCACGCGACTCGTTAGTATTGTGTATCAATATTCGGATCACATGACGACTCGTTATTGCCATCGGATCAAGAGGCAAATGGTCGGCAGTGGACGTGCGAGAACAGAATATATATATATATATATATATATATATATATATATATGTATGTATATATATTGTCACGTGGTAGTGACGGTGAAGAAAGCAGCACTACGGTGGAATACAAAACTAGCTTTTATTGGGCGAACCTGTGCCCACAAAAACAGGCTACACTTATAGCACAACGATAGCGGCGAACACGGTCGGCGATCGTCGGAAATCTCATCAGCGGGTCAAACGCGTCGGCTTTTATACAGCAGTCATCGAATGTTCCAGAGTAATCGTTGGGACCCGCATGCCTTCCACAAAGTTCTACGCCATTCGAGTCACGCGATGAAATCAGATAACACAAGGTTCGGCGACAACAGACAGCGGATAGAAGCATCGATAACTTTCCAGAAACTTCGGATACATGCAGACGCGTGCCGCGCTGTGCGATAACATTTGTTAGGCGGCGAAACGTGATTGCCCGATAAAGATAAGTACACGTGTCAATATATATATATATATATCATAAGAAGCCAGCAAACACTGACACCAAGGACAACATAGGGGAAATTACTTGTGCTTAATTAATGAAATAAGAAACGATAAATTAATGGAAGTTAAAGTGGATGAAAAAAACTTGCCGCAGGTGGGAACCGAACCCACAGTTTCCCACCTGCGGCAAGTTGTTTTTTCATCCACTTTAATTTCCATTAATTTATCGTTTCTTTAACGGAACATGAACGAGGTGTTGTAAATATCACTCAGTAATAGAAGAGAAATCGTTAGCAAGCACTAGTTATCGGGTAATACATTTTATATAACGATGCCTGCGTCAAGATAATTACGAAAATTACATCAACTGTCGCATTGTGCATACGCGAACTTTTTTGTTGTTGTTGCTGCTGCTGCTGTTTCTTTTTTACATGTGATTCTGATGTCACGAGGCTGGATTTGGCAAGTAAACCACCGGCAGCTGCATATAGGGCATGGCCGCGCGCACCGTATATTGAAAGCGATCTGCGATGCGGAAAGAAAGCGTGAACTGCTGATAGCTCCACGCGCTGTGTTCTCGCCGCTTCGTTTGCGTTGAAGCGACAGGCAGCATGAAGGTTAAGTCACTGCTACGGGCTCTATCCTGAAAGGAATCGTCTTACAACGACGGACGGACGGACGGTTTTCTCGTTAGGCAAACATAGAACTATGCTTACGCATTTAAATTTCCCAAGACAGTCCCGAAATGCACATTGTTTGGCCGAATTCCAGTCTTCCGTCGAACGGCAGTTAGCGATCCTTTCAAGTAAAAAACAAGACGGCGCATTACGTGCAATACTGCGACATTTCGAGGGTAATATATAATCATTTCACTTCGGTCAGCACGTTTCATTACCATAAAATGGGGCCAAATCGGTCGCAGCGAAGCGCCAGCTTCTACAATTCAATGCGTGCCGTCGACCGCCTATCCCCACTAAAGCAACGACGGTGGGGCCACCTGTAGCTCCTTCTCGCGGCGAATAGTGTACTTGTTCTGTTTACCTTGTAGCACCACTCAAGTTCTTTACGTTTGAAAGGTAGCCTGAAGAATCCCTCTTTGCCTACTACTATATATATATATATATATATATATATATATATATCTACGAATATACGTAGTTTCCATGTTGTATTTTTGCCGACGTTATTAAAGAAAGCCCCGGTGCTCCAATTTACAGCTTGGCAGAGCAGCTTCCGCCACAGCTTAGACATTTATTTGATGCGCACTGATTATAATCACAATAGCCACCAACACCGTGGTTCAGCGAACTCCCTACTTGGACACCCGCCTTTCACCGTATGTTATAGGCGCTTTTTGAATGATGGAATGCCGTGCGCGTTTGCGGATGCGATCGCAGGCAATCTTGTGCATCGCTGGCGAATGGGGCACTATATCGAAATTTCTTTAGGCTAGCCGATAGCTGTATTAGCTCTAATTCACTGTATACACAGCAGAAATTAAGTATCCAAGTAGACACTTCAGCGTGCATCTCTTCAGCACTTTCTTTGGCGAGTAAACGCCAGACGTAGCGGGAAAAGGTTTCTTCAGCGAGCGCTTTCGACGATCAGCGAATAAACGGCTAAAATTGCGCAAGGGCGAAATACAATGCAGCTGCACTATACAAGAACGTTTGTAGGTCCATTTCGTCGCAACGCCGAGGCCAGTAATCTATCTGGCGTGCTTCAGCTCAAATAGCAGCGCTCCGTGACAACGCAACACCCCGGATGTTACAATGTAAAGATATGTGTGTGGTACAACCGTCATCAAATGTTTCTAACTCGTTAAATTTGAATTATCATCGCTTTGTCCGTTCTATATTACGAAAAAAGAAGGAAAATTTTCACGGTGGTGTTACTGGTGACTACAAAAAGGAGAAAAACAAATATCCGTATATACTGCGCACCTTTGCAATCTATGTGAAACGAAGCTTACCCGAAGCTGTAATGAAATGTTATAAATGTTCCCACTTCTTTCCTGCATCTTTTGGATAAAAAACTGGCGCACTATGCATGGGCTCTCGCGCACCCGTGCTACACAATGTAACTCTCGCAGTGATCATCTCTAAAAGCTTGTTGGCGTTGGAACAATAGAAGCACAGATGCGATGATCGTCTATTGGTTTACCCACGGGCCTGCCGTGATCGTGTTTCGGCTGACTGGTGAGACCGTGCTCAGACAAATAGGTGAAACATTCTTTTCTCTGGGGAAAAGCCTCCTGCCACTAGCGCCTTTACTACTTCGGCAACAGGAGTACTCTGTCATGTCGCCTTCTTTCCGTCCCTACGAATTCTGCGCCAAGTAGGGTTCTCCCTTTTAGAAAAAATGTCCCACCATCGAGCTCTTCGCCAAGAGCTATTCAGTAGTTTTGCGAGGAAAACTTCGTTTCAAAGCAGACAAAAAAGAAAAGCTCCTCTGGAAGGCATTCACTCAATAAAAAAGACAACCGTTACAATCAGCTGTCATCGTCTGCTCATGTGGAACAAACCGACGAAGCCCAATGGTGTCCCGCGAATCAACCTGAATCGGCAGTTTCGAAGCCCATACCGAAGCACGCAAGCATGGCGCCCGGTGTAGTGAACTGCGTTCCGTGCCTTTCGCACCGCCTTCTGCCCACTTTGAAGGCTATGGCCTCCGCTTCGCTCAGAATACGTAAACGCGATGAGGAGCAGTTGCCGAGACATGGCTTGTGTACTGACGACCGCGGGAACGCCGTTCTGTTTTTCTCAAGTTATACCATGCACGTTTGCTAAAAAGAAAAAAGAGCTGTCCCTCCGAACGCATGCGACAGACTGTAACGTATACTGCCCCCGCCTATGGTCGGGCTCCGTCTGGAACTTTGCACCCCATTTTGTATGCGGCTCCCGGTCCGTACCGTTGGTCACGACGTGATGACGTCACCGCCTTGCCACGCAGGCGGTGACCAAGAGCGGCCGGCTGGTCGGCAGCGAGGTGACCGTGGACGGCGTGGCTCTGTGGCGCTTCCTGGGCATCCCGTTCGCCCAGAGCACGGCGGGCGATCGCCGATTCGCGGCGCCGATGCCGCTGGCCGAACCCGCAGACAGGTGCGGGCTGCAGGAGTTCCTCGAGCCGCGGCCACCGTGCGCCCAGTGGGTCGACGGCAGCGTGGTCGGCTCCGAGGACTGCCTGCGCGTGAACGTGTGGACATCCGCGGTCACGATGGAAGACAAAGCCCACGGCGGAGGCCGCGCCCTGGTGGTCGCTGTCTCCGGGAGGTGGTTCGAGACGGGCTCCAACGACGACCCCGACTGGCCGAAGCTGGCCGCCAAAGGTGGTGTTCTCTGCCTGCCGAATTGAATATATATATATATATATATATATATATATATACTTTACACTGACGGTAGGACTAACACTCTTGGCATTTGTGTTGGGTGGTTTAAACAGATGCTGCTAAAACGCCAAAATACGTTAGTCCTGCCGTGCGTGTAAAGCCGTTAACCTCGACAAATACTCAAAATAGAACGCCGTCTCCGCTCGAGGCTTGATACAAATTTAGCGGAAGACAAGGATTGCATCGCGTTCTAAGTGAAACATTCCATCCTCGAACGCTAATGCACTTCCAAATCCGTCACATTACACTGGCGTACTGGAACTGCTAGCTGTTTTGGCAAAAACAACAACAAAAACTAGCAACAACTTGATTAGGGCGAATTGGTTCCTCTTGAAGGTGTGTATTCAATCAACGCGATGGGACGAGGACAAGTAATCAAACGCCTGTCCTGTCGCGGTTTCTTTCTTGTCCTGGTGCAATCGCGCGGCTTCAGTAAACCTTGACCAAGGTGCGAAACTATCGCTTTCATTTTCTCCGTTAATTGCCAACCCACCTGTTGGCATCAAATAGTCGGAACCAGACTTCTGAAAAAACTCAAATACTCGCTCTCTATCGCGAAATGAACATCCGCTCGTCAAGTCGTCACAAACACGACCAGCCGGCGATCCGTGCAGGACACGTGGTGGTGGTGGCGCCCAACCACCGGCAAGGCGTGCTAGGCTTTCTACACCTGTCGTCCGTGGTCGGCGTGGAAGATGACGTCGCGGTTGATGACGTCGTGAGCGCAGTGCAGTGGGCGCTCGACCACGCGGAAGGCTTCGGCGCCGACCCGAAGCAGCTGGTGCTGGTCGGCCACGGATCGGGCGGCTACCTGCTCTCCGCGGCCGCGCGCAAGCTGAGGAGGGACGCGGCGCGCCGAGCCTTTTACCAGGGCATCGTCTTCGGGTCCCTGCTGCCCTTCGATTCGGTGAGTTTGACCCACGGTGAAAGATGCCGTGGTCTTACCACGCGCGGTCACTTATACGATGCCCGCACACCGGAGTTGAATCCTCGAGCTCGAGGGACAGTGTTTTTTCAGAAGCTGGAGACTCTACAGACATGATACCGTGAACTACTAGCACGTTAATTTACAGAAAGCCTTATCGAGCGCCGATTCCTCAAGGGATCCTGGAAATTGGGGAACGTGCGCTACTTACTTACGGCGCCCGGCCCCCCACATCGACTCAGGAAAGGGCGTTGCAGTGCAATCCGTAGCGATGACCGAGCGAAACTTTTGTAGCCAGGAGCACGGCCGGACTCGACTCACTCGCTCCTCCGCGCTCCCTTGCGGCCTTTGCAATGATCGATGCTGCCGCCTGCCGCCGCAGCTCTGTGTTGGCGCTGTCAGCTCACCATTGGTAGTGTTCCTGCATGTGCTCCCTGCGGGAGCATATACAGGAACACTAACCATCGCCAATATGTAGAAACAATAGAGCACCTCATACTGGAATGTGATGGTACCCATCCCGATGTCGATGCGAGCACAGTCACGCTTCCTGAGGCCCTAGGGTTCAGAGATAGCATTAGTCAGGTAAATAAATACGAGGCGGAAATTAGCAAAAGACGATTGGAGAATTGGTAGCTCAAAAGCAGAGAGGTGACATAAGATTAAAAGAGTATAGGTAGACGTATTTAAAGAAAATAGCGAATTTGAATAACTTAACAACACAGTTAAACAAAAATAGAAAGCTGAGCAAGGTGGCAACTGCCATCACCCCGTTTCAAAGGGGACGCTCCTACCTTCCATCCATCCATCCATCCATGCCGCCTCCGCAAAGCGCATTCACAGATGCGCTCCGGCAGGCAGCATGCGAGTAACATCTGCGTAACGTCGGCTGCCGGACGCAACTTATCTTGAATGTATAAGCTTAATCATCATTTTCAGTGCCAGTAGTCAACGTCATAGCTTCATATGTGAATGAAACGGCTTACAGCTTCTGCTTGAAGCCGTAAGCCTGTAGCAGACGACGCTGGGTAGATTAAAGCAGAAGGTTAAGCCAACACCCACAATTAATGAATACACATGTCGTTACTTAGGGCAACTGAGTCTTTCAGTACACGCACTTCAATTATAAGGGAGGTACAGATACTGCGAGGCTACAACTAAAATAAAAATTTTACAGGTACAAAGTACTTATTTACTGATCAATACAGTGCACCCTTGTACATTTTCGCACCAACAACCTTCACATCATGTACATTAAAGCCTAAAATATTTTCTTGGTGGCTTATGTACATAAGCAACAGGTTTCTCATTTTTTTTTTTTTTTGTTACCATCTTCGTGTAATTTACTAGAAGTAGTCGGACAAACTTGTCAGCAATCACACCAGCTGTGCGCCTCGTGTGACCAATGCCGACATCTGTGGGCACTTTGAGATGGGCGATTGTTCAAGGTATGGTGCAACGAGAAGTTGCAGCACTTCGTGCCCTTTCGTTCGCGGGAGGTGCTTCGCAGCCGTTTCGAAGAAAGCCACAATTTTGTCCAAAAGTGCCGAGAACATGCGATTTGGATAGTGCAGTCCACTTTCGTCCTGTTCGTGCAATAGCTAGGGTGAACAAAGGATCCCCTTTGTAGGCAACCTGAGCCCGAAGCCTTTTGATTATGACGAGGTAGCGACTAGCTCGGTGAGCGTCGTTACTGTTGGTTTGTGTTGAAGCACTTTGTCTCTCCTCGGCTGCCTCGTCCCGGGCACCAAAATATTCTTGAGCAGGCAACGGTGACTGCTTTTCGCTTTGATGAATTTCCATGAGCTCCGGGGTCACGAGATGCAGGGTCCTTACGCGGTCTCTTTGCAGCTGGCACCATGACCACGTAGAATGGATAGAGTTCGAAAATGGTCGGTACAGCTCCCGCAAGCTACTTCCGTATTTGGCATCCGGGAACATAATCGCTTTCATTGAAATGTTTGCTACGCACTACAGTTGATGCGTACTTGTCGTTGATGACGAGATTCTCATGGGAAATGTTTTTTTTTTCGCCACTTAGAACACAGTTCCGCATCGCTATGAAATTCGTGAAAGGAAACCCTGGCCGTCTTCCCCTGCTGAGATTTGCAAAATGGCACGCAACAGTACACCATGGCTACAGTGGTAGCGTTTGAGGCAGCAGGAAAAAAAATACGCTTTCACGATTGCAACGATCCCACGGAGAAAGCTCACAAAAGCTGGCACACGACAGGCAGCACGCGAGGGATCGGCGGCGTAGGCATGCTGCTTCAGACGCCGCCGTCAAGCACAGAAGTGGTGAGGTAACTGCGCCAACAAATTCACACCAGGGTTGCAGGGAGGAAGCCAACGCTCATATCGTGAGCATCAGCGGACAAGTCGGACGAACGCTGTACGCGAAGAAAGTCACCAGTCGGGACAGGAGCTAACTCAAGAAGATGATATGCAGAACCACCGTGCGTGCCTTCGCGCCGCGGACACGGTTAGACACGGTGAGGTGGTAGCGACCTCGTGCGGCGAGCCATCGAGCTAATAGTCAAGAAAATGTTCGGTGTACTCCCGACGAGTTGCGAAGGCCGTAAGGTAGTGCGGAGGAGAGAGTCGAGTCCGGCCGTGCCAGGAGCTGTGTAGGGATCTGCTCGAACTCACCGGGGGTGAAGGCGGGTTCCTCAAACCGCTCCCTGACGAAGGAGTTAACCAAGGAGTGGTACCGAAGCACGTTGCCCTTTCTCGAGGGTTGGCGTTACCTTCACCTCTGGCCTTTACTCCGTACTAATTAGGCCATTGTAATGGGATGCGATAATACGTATTCACTAGGCTGTGGTGTACTAGAATGGGGGCAGGGTGCCATCCGCGCGGCACCGCAAAACACAATGGGAGAATTGTGGTGACTTCTGCGTCATGGCGCCACCACTCTGGCGCAGTGAGCAGCCAGCGTGCTTGTTGCGCAAAATATCAAATTTGTTAAGCGAACTTTTCGCATTCATAAACAATAACGCTGTTGGAATGTAAGTCCAATAATATAATTAGCATATAAAAGTAGAAAACGTCATCCTGGGGCTCATTAAAGCGCAGGGTAATCGCAGGAATTAAGCGTCGTCTACGCCCGGTTGTTTCCCATCACCGGTCAGAGTCCGTGTTCGTCTGCTCAATTTTGATTTCACTGCAGCAGGGCAAACAGGGCTCACGCTCGTGTGTCTGTTCCTTTGTTTTCGAATAATTTTCAAATTATGCGCCATAATAAATTACTAATGTATACGCGCAATGTGCTTGTTCATGTTGCCATATTACACAAGGGGAATGCCTATAAGGGGACATGGGTCAGGTGGGCTGCACGAGCATCCTCTAAAATGAATAAAGCAGAAGTGCGATCGCCAAGTTTCACTGATAAAAAAAACAAAAATTCATGCTCGTGTATGGTAACTGCTGTTACTACCGTGTGGAAAGCACTCTCACAGCGGAAGTTCACCGAGGGTGGCAACACCTGCGAAAGAGCCAGATGGGGCCGGTCTGATAGAGCCCGGACTCGCATTAATCATTCCGAATGAAACATGGCGCATATAAATCAAACAAGAGTAACTTTAGTCCATGATGAGCCTGCTGCACCCATGTAAAAAATACACACTAGCGCGGCAAGAAAAAACAACAGCATGACATCCGCGAGCTTCCGCATATGAACAATGCTACCAGGCTGTAGCGACAGATCACGCTACGATACACCGGTGCGCTTAGGCGCCAAGTTTTCAATCTGCCAGAGGGAACCAGCGGGGGGGGGGGGGGGGGGGGGGGAGGGGGGAGTAATTCGCATCCTCTCTTTTTTAAATCGTTATACCTCCATCCCCCCCACCCCCCGAACCCCCGTGCATGCTCCTTGGCAAGAGATACGCACAGGCGGAGAAGCAATATGCGTAAACATCAGTTTTGTTTGTTTCTAAAGTCGAGCGAATATGCTAAAACTAATGACCGCATGGTTCTTACGATGATAAATAAATAAATGAAGAAAGAAACTGAAACACGTGTAAACTCTTGGCAGACATTCATAACGCCCTCAGTCTAAGCGAGAAAACGCTGGGTAACACGAACAATTCCTCAACAAGTTAACAATTCAAATATTACAAACTGATTACAAACATTTCGCTTGTAAGACAATACCAACGTTTCCACAATAAGCTAACAGTTCAAAAATTAAGAGATTTCAAGCTTTTCGTGTCTAAGAAACACTGAGAAATACAAACATTTCTACAATAAGCTATGAATATAAAATCCAGACAGAACATAAAATTTTTGCCTTTCAATAATGTAAACAAACCACAAAACTCGATATAAAACAAAGACGAGAACAATACTCAAAGGGCAGAGATTGTAATGACGAAGGGGGGGGAAATGCAGATTTTATGGGAGGGGATAAATTAAGGTCAGGGGTTGTGACAGCTTGAATAAAGCTGGCGCATCATACTGAGATGAAGTTACTGTTCTTTCATACGAAGGCTACCGCACAATTGAGAATGTGTTTCTACGCACAGTCGATCCCTGAATAAACTCGTCCGTGATGTCTGAGCTTTTTTTTGCGGGCGAGCTCTTTGTGCCCACGGAGAACTGTAGTGTGATTTAACCGCGCTTGTCCCATTGTTGACCTCAGGTATGTTTTGACGCGACGGAGGCATGAAAACGATGCCTCAGATGTGCATTTTTGACAAGTTTAGCCACCTCGGACAAAAAGATGTCGCAGCTGCTCGCAGTTATCGCCCGAAAGAATCTCTACAACATCCCTAAACGTTTTCAAGGGTGTACTGAGCTGCTTTGCTATATCTATGAGCAATCTACGGTGAATGTTGAGCCGTTCAGTCTCAAGATCTTGCCCGTAGAACTTGAACAGGCACGTGCTGTCACCATTTCCAGTCAAAAACTGATCAATATGTGTCATGTGCTGCAACATTTCTGGTGGATTCCTGTCGTCCAGCGAGGAATCCACTTTGTCCAATGCCTCACAGAGCCACTGGCGGTACATGTCCTCGGCCGAATGAAATATACGTGAGGTACAGCTCCGTCGTCATGCCGTCGTGGAGTCTTACTTTGCCTTGGCGCAGGAGCTTCTTTCTCTTTAAAATTAATTTACAATTCGTGCGCCTCTGCGCGTGTCTCGTTCCAAAATCGGCAAAATCCTTCCTTCCTTATAAATCTGCTAAGGCTCTCCCTGACGGACTCCACTCCTTACGTGCAATAATATATAACCGAGAGCAGTTGGTTTCGTGCATGGAAGGAGGCGTTCACTGTATTCTTTTAGTCTTCGGGAACGAATATGCTGGACCCACGGGAATATGCCTCAATGATCGCTTACGGGGACATTCGAACAATTTATGTTAGCCATCTCGCAAAGACGGGTCATCTAGCCACACACTGCTTGCGTTGTGGCTGTAAAACCCTTGTTTGAAAAAATCACAAGTGGTATCCAAAGCCCGGATAATCCCTATCGATAATCTCTAGGGAGATTATCGAGGCGTTCGATATTATTGCAAGCAATAACTTGCAATAAACCACAGGGTTCGATCCTGGGTCCAATCCTGGGTCCAATATTGTTTCTGATCTATATTAACGACATAGGAAACACTTTATCTTCTACTATCAGGTTATCCGCAGACGACTGTATCATCTACAGACGAATTAGTAACGCCGAAGACGAGAACTCATTACAGGTAGACCTCGACAAACTCGCATTTTGGTGTTGCCAGTGGCAAATGGAAATTAACATTTCTAAAACTAAGGCCATGATGTTCACGAGAGCACATAATCCGGAATTGAGCCACTACACGATTCAGGGAATCCCTGTTGAGAAAGTATCCGCATTTAAATATCTCGGAGTTCATTTATCCTCCGATTTATCTTGGAACGAGCACATTACTACCATAACCAGTAAGGCATCCAAAACACTCGGCTTCATTAAACGTAACTTGGCAAACTCTGCTACTAAGTTATTAGCCTACACTACGCTTGTTCGTTCAAAAGCAGAGTAAGCATCCATTATTTAGAATCCGCATCAAACCTATCTGATCGATTAACTCGAAGCAATACAAAATAAAGCAACAAGATATATCACAAAGAAGTACTCGCGAAACTACAGTGTTACGGATGTCAAGAAATCACTTTCATTGCCATCTCTTCAAAACTGCCGTCATCATATTTTCACGCGCTTTATCATAGTAGATCCCCGTCCCGCGAATCTTACATCAATACAGCTCATAGTATTTTTCAGCGTTTTGATCACCCATTTAAAGTGCAACCCTTTTTTGCTCGCACTAACCTGTATCGTCATTCACCATTACTTTTGGCAATAGTGGAATATACTACCGAGGGACATTGTATCTGCCATTAACCATGATGTTTTTGTTAACAAGTTGAAGACTTTCCTAAATATGTGATTATTTCTGTGTTGAGTGCTTATTTGCGTATGTTATTCTTTCTGTATATAATTATGTCCCTGTATCTTACCAATGTTCTTTTTTACAAGTTTGTAATTGTAACTGCCCCCCCCCCCCTATGTTATGCCCGAATGGGCCTTTAGGGTATATGAATAAATAAGTAAGCTGCCCATCTGTCGCTGCCAAAAAAGAAATCGTGTTCCTATCACGGTAGCGGCCTGTGGTGGATGATTTTGCCGAAAAGTAGTCTATGCTGCGACGGCGTTTCTTTTTCCTGTTGTACTACAGTATGTACGTGTTAACTATGTACAACGAAAATTTAGTTAGTAGCGCTGCGTCTTCATCTCCTTCTGTTGTCCAACGTGCTCTCTTGCGCTTAACCTCACGTTATTCAGTAACAATCCGCCCACCAGTCTGCTCTTTTGACCAGGCATCACTCACATACCCGCAATTCGCTTGGAAGGCTTTCAGAGGTGGAAGAGTCACGTGAGCGCCGCCAGCCAGTGGGCCAAACGCGGCAAGTAGGTCGAGGCACCGGAGATGCGCGGGAAAGGCATGCGGTACATTCCTAACACTGTAAACATAAAAATGAACTTAGGATCGGAGGCCGTTCCTGCATGCAAGGGTTAATGATGCGGTAACAGGAGGAAGGTGAAAGGGCATTTTCTGCCATTGTCAGCGTAACCGTCTCGTTCGTGGTGAACTTCTGAACAAACATTGCTATCAGTCTAGTAGGCATCACAGTTGTGCAAGACACTTCAAAAATGTACTTAAGATGGGTCGCCGTGTATTGCGCGAAAAAGAATGGGTAGAGTACCGAACACTCATCAAAAGTATTTCGTTACTTCGAAGACACTTCCAAGATAAATTTTCTTGGGAAGTTTGAAAGAAAGTACAACAAAACGGTCTATGGCCAGAACCCTTTGTTGGGGCACAAGATGAGTTGCTGTTACGTAGAACAAATGATGTAACAGATGGAACAAATGCACGCGTACGTGCCGCGGGGAACCTGACAGCTTGATGGAACAAGTCTGAAAGTTTTAATGTACGCAGCCTTACAGCCTGCTTTTGTTGAAGAAAAGAATTGTGCCTGTAGAGGCCAGGTGGTGTTGCGTACTCCAGGGTAGCGTATCGTACTGCTGCCGAGTTGTAGCGACGCCTGCCTATCGAAGCTCGACCGACGTTACTATTGGGTAGCGTGGCGTTGTCGGCGGGCTGCAGGCATCCGGTAGACCATGGCGACCGGGCAAGGACGAGAGGTATTCTAGTGCGAAACTTGCGCGGTTTATTCAAAGGTTGATGAAAGATGATGCGAAGAGAATGATAAAAAGGTACATTTCGGAGCCCCTTAAATGGTCTCTCTACGATCGTGGGAGGGATCTTGCTTCCGTCGACGTCACGTGACCGGCACAGAGTCTGATTCGCGGAAAGAGGGCCCCTCCTCCTCCGGTTATACCGAGCCTCGGTTCATACCGAGCCTGCTGCATCGAGGTGGGCGTCCCCTCTCCGGCTATACCAAGCCTCAGGTCCGGGAATTGCAGGCGCTTGTCCTTCTCCTTTGGGCGTTGTTGGTTCGCGGAAGTTCCCCTCTAGAGCGTGACAGTTCGAGGAAGGGTCCCTCTAAAGTCGCACACACACACAAAAGAGGCCTGTAAACACTGCGGGGCTTCCGCCAGACCGGCAGACACTCGAGATGACCATGACGAATTAAGAAGTCACGCTTCGTTTCGACGAGGCATGGTGGGTGAAAGTCCTTTCTGCACAAGGTGCTAGACGCCAACCGTAACAGGAGAAATCACGCTTCATTTCGACGAGGCATGGTGGGTGAAAGTCCTTTCTGCACCAGGTGCTAGAAGCCAACAGTAACAGGAGAAGTCAGGCTTCATTTCGACGAGGCATGGTGGGTGAAAGTCCTTTCTGCACGAGGTGCTAGACGCCAACCGTAACAGTGGGTTGGACTTGTATTAACACGCCGCGGTTGCTCAGTGGCTATGGTGTTGTGCTGCTGAGCACGAGGTCGCGGGATCGAATCCCTGCCATGGCGGCCACATTTCGATAGGGACGAAATGCGAAAACACCCGTGTACTTAGATTTAAGTGCACGTTAAAGATCCCCAGGTGGTGGACATTTCCGGAGTCCTCCACTACGGCGTGCCTCATAACCAGAAAGTTGTTTTGGCACGTAAAACCCCCTAATTTAAATTTTTTGTATTATCTCGTTGAAGAAGTTGGATTTTCATTCTAAGTATATGAAATAATGACAGTAACATACTCTGAAATGTATTTAAAGGACAGCAAAAATATTCCTCTCAAGTATTTCAAAATATACTCATATACTCTGAAAGGTATTTAATATAGAGTAATTTGAGTTTAGTGCTATAGGATAGGCACTAGTTTGGTAGGTAGGCATGTTTTCATCAGGCAAGGAGGAAAAGCCTTTCCTCCTCTCTGGCTTTTGCGAGCCGGCGTGGAGCTGCTTGATTGTGTTGCCGTTGCATCCTGGGGAAAGACCTCAATATGTTTTGGCTCGTGCTCCGAGGAATTTACGTGGCGTCAGTTCACACAAGGTCGTCGGGGAACCGCAGTGTAGCCTTTCGGTGCAGCAGCAACTACAGCACGCGGGAATTTCTCTTGGCTGGGCTAACATGCGATGAGCATCAGCCGTGGTCAGTGTGCATCTGTTGCGAACTATTTTGGCTGAATTGGTTTTTTTTTTCAACGATGAGCAGCGGCGTCTGTGAATTGCGAGCGTGAGTTCGAAAATATTCTCACTATCTGATGGCTTGGCGTGGTAACTAAAACATAGGTGTTCTTGCATACTGCCAAGCCAATACCATTCCGAAACATATATAAGCACAAATCGGGACAAAATATTTGCGTCAGCCACCGGCATCGTTCTCGCACATTTTAAAGCCTAGTAGTGCTATGCGTATACGTTAGCCTCCTGTACGAGGCCGATGGCGTGACTGAACACGGCGATCACTGCGGCCGGTAAACCAGCATGATACACGTAAGCTTTGTGTCTCGGCGTTGCCTTTTTGCCTTGTGAAGCAGCAATCGAATAAAAAAGGAACCGGCGCCTATTTGTAAGGACCCAATTTCTGTAGGGCGGGTGAGCACATCGTATAGAATACGGGAATAACGAGACAGAAAAAAAGCGGTTTTCTCTTGCGGCACGCTTGTAAAGGCTGACTCACGCACGCTTGTTGAGAGCGACCAATTGGCCGATTCGGTCGCCATCTTTCACGAGAAAAAGAAAGCACGGGCTAACGCTGCAGTAAGACCACGCGTGGTCATGCTACAATCCGGACGCTCGAGCTCTCCTGCAGTCTGCCGCTCGACCTGTCAACTGTCATCCACACTTTACGGTATGCTGTTCGAACGCTTGGCAGGGTAAAGGGGAGAACTTATACCGTGGCGGAACGGTACCCATGCACACTGCTACGATCATCGCGTATGTTTCTAAACTACTCATTGCGCTAAACCACGGCTTAGAACTACAGCGACAATGTTGAAGTAAGGTCGCATTCGTGAAATTTATTTGCATAAATACACAACTGACCTCCGAGGCTGATTGTAGGCTCAAGCACGCGCCCACACATCGCGGCGGGTGCTCCATCCGCCTCAACACCGACAGAAACTCCTGCCATGCCGACTAAAATCTCTTCAGCACGTCTCACAAAACCGTTTCCCACGTGGGAGATGCCATGTCGTACTGAATAAACAGCTCTAATCATAAAGCTATATAAATATAAGTGAAGGTCTCACAGGCGAGCAGTAATTTCTAGTCGAAAAGCTCGTGCGTTGTTGGAGCGGTAACACTGCCGTCACTTTCAAAGTCACCAGTTTCGTTCAAGATTAACTTCTTATCAGGCTATTTTAGTGCCAGCGTAGATAAGGCAAATCGATCAATCAATTTCAGCACTGCACCGCAGTCTCTCTCTTGATGCATCGGTGCAAGCGCACCTCACATATCGCAAAGACATTTCGGGAAACAGCAGCGTCGATCGATGTGCCCGCAGGCGAAGCCGTACCTGCACCTAGCGTCGGCGCTGAACTGCAGCGGCGTGGACAAGTCGGCGTGGGTCTCGTGCTTCCGCGCCGCGCCCGTCGACGTGCTGTTGCAGGCCGCGCAAGCCACGTCCCACAGGCCACTGCACTTCGCGCCGGGCTTCAACCTGTCGTCACTGCAGGCGCCACCCGCCGACACGCCGCACACCGTCATAGCTGGGGCGGACGCGGCCGACGACAAGGCCCTCTTCAGGGAGCGCATCCTGCCGCTCGCACAGGTATACACGCGAAACGTGCGTGCGCGGTAAGGAAGGAGTGGACTCTTCGCGTGACTACTCTAGCAGTTCGGTTCCGCTTACGGATGCACTTAGTAGCTGGAACCCTTCTGCGAATGTTTTCCGCTTATGTAGAGAGAAAACTCCATTTGATGTAAGTGAAGCAATATGTTCAACAGAGTTACAGATCACTGCAATGGACGTAATGGAAACTCTGTTACGCGTAAAATTGTGTGGGACATTGTTATGGTCCGTTTTGTCTGGACCCTGTTCCAGACAAGGCATATCCAGTAGCGATGGGAACTGCGTTCCAGATATGCTGCAGACAAAGACGCAAACTGAATCGTGAATAAATGACGAAATAAATAATTTTCTCGCCTGTACGTATACAGCCAATTCTCAAACAAGCGGTTGCCTTCTGCCGTGTGCTTTGTTCAACAATGTGACTGATGGTAGTACGACCGTCTTTATTTGGACACACCTGTGCGAACGCGGCGTCGGTTCTATGAAGTGAAAATTTTTACTTGGCAGGCAGTGTTCGAGTTGCCGCCAGTGAAAATGATCTCAGTCTGAGAGCCAAGTGATGATCGGTTTAGGGCATAACACAACTACAACCGATCTATGAGTTAAAATTTGTTCCCAATGACGGAAACAAAATGAATATCCAGTTGATGCGACATCATATCCAAGCATTGCGGGCACATCTAGCAGTTCAGACATCAAAAATATTTAGTCATCACTTTAGTTATGCGTTACCCAGCGTTAAATATTTCCGTATAGACTGCAATTTAGGCA
Source organism: Dermacentor andersoni (assembly GCF_023375885.2). Taxonomy (NCBI): domain Eukaryota; kingdom Metazoa; phylum Arthropoda; class Arachnida; order Ixodida; family Ixodidae; genus Dermacentor; species Dermacentor andersoni. Next base: position 66,117,437 of record NC_092818.1, read on the forward strand.
TTAAGTGACAGAAAATGTCACTGAATCAGATTTTTTATTTTTTCTACACCTTCGGTGCGCCACTCAGTGGCAACACTTGCATTGCATGTGCACACCAGTGTATTTTCTAGTAACGCCTTTGGGACGTCTGATAACAAATCAAATCTTCAAGACAAAGCAAGTCCCACAGGAATTGTCCAGGGCATTAAATCGTTTCCTCCCGATTTCTAACTTATAATGTAATGGCTGTAATAGGACTTCAAAAATGATCAATGTGTGCTTGCACTGAAGCTGTATAGAACAAAGTTCAGAAAGTTACCAGAGCTTACTTACTTGAAATGATATTGCTGTACCAATTTGACTTCTGTAGAACAACAAAAAAGAAAAAAACCCTTATTCAGGTGTGCTAGTTAGCGTCAGGCATTTCTTTTTCATGCTTTCTTCTAATAGACTAATGAATTTCTAAAGAAAGTCGGTTCAAGGCAAATATGAGCACCCGAGTATTAGAAGATGTAATAAACTAAATACACAGCTGACAAAAGCACAAAATTCACGTTGTTCGGAGTTGAGACACCTTTTTTTTTTGTTAGGTATAAACTCCTTGCACAGAAAATTAGAATGGCACATATCTTTACTAGATTGATAGTCATTTACTGGAGGTACAAAAGCAAAATTATACTGCATTTTTTTAAGGCGGAAGCCTTTCTAGGCTCATGGTGAAGTTTGTGTCTGCAGACCTGACAACCGGAGTGTCCGCCGAAGCGTCAACACGCCATATAACGAGAGATTAAAGACAGATTAAATAATGAAAAATTATTGATAGTGACAGTTGGTGAATGATAACGTTATAATATAAATTGGTAGAGGTTAACAATGACTAGTAATGACTAATAATGACTACTAATGACTTGTAATGACTCGGAAATTACGAATATGTCTAACGACGGCTTGTAATGACCACAACTCATTACAAATGACTTAAAAATGCTTAGTAAAGACCATTAATGACTAATAATGACTGAAATGACTTGTAATGACTACGAAATGACCAATATGTCTAACGACGGCTTGTAATGACCACAATTGATTACAAATGACTAAATATACTTAGTAATGACCATTAATTACTAATAATGATTGAAATTACTAATGACTAAATATGACCAACGTGTCTAACGATTGCCTGTAATGACCACAATTTATTACAAATGACTAAAAACGCTTAGTAATGACTAATAATGACTGAAATGACTACTAATGACTAAGATATGAGCAACATGTCGAACGATGGCTTGTAATGACCACAAATGATTACAAATGAGTAAAAATCCTCAGTAGTGAGCAGTAATGAGCAGTAATGACTAAAAGAAAGAAGAGAAAGAGAATAGGCAAAGAGAAGGAGGCGAATGATAAGAGGAGGAAGAGTAGGCTTTCGCTGTTCACCTCTTAAGGGCAGTCTTAAGAGACCCTGTAATTTTTATAAACGTCCTTGCAGATAGCACAATTTTCTAAATTCAGCTGCTTTCAAAAGGGAGGTACAACTAACATGAAAAAAATTTTAGTGCCGTGCTCTTTATTAATCAAAGTTCCACTAAAGCATTTTCATTTTTTCTCACTTTAGGACACTTGCTCCATTTGCAGATTACAATCATAACTGAAGCACCATGAAACCTCAGCCACCTTGCACAAATCATGATAGTAGCACAAATTTCGAAGAATGCCCTCAAAATGTGCGGTGAAGTGCAGTAAGTGCCTATCGCAGCTAAAAAAAAAAAATCGTCAATCAACAGACATATATAACAGGTTCTTATGATGCTTCGCTGGCTTACAAGTGTGCTTCAGATGCACCTGAATCAAATGCCTGCTACTTTACATGGCGAGTGCCTTGGCAGATGGTGTGTCCACTGTTCAATGTTTCTGCTTGGAGCGTGTGCAGCAATTATCTGCTTGTAATGCATGAATAACAAGTAATAGAACTACCTAGATTAGCTACGATTATAAACAAGCCATGTAAAGCTTCCCATGTAATAGTTTTTCAAGCTACTAATTTCCATACTGGGTGACATTCCTTAACTGAGATTTCTCTTTAACTATAAGGATTAACCGAACCACTAATCGCTTGTTACCACTTGTTTCCTTCAGCGCGGCGTAGACTAGATGGGCAAGTAATAGCCGTAGTCCAGTTGATATTTAACTAAAGTTTATTGCTTATTTAATAGTGGTTCCAAAGCCCACGTTGCGATGGGAGTACTGCAGGAGGGAGGGCGCCGCGGTGGCAAAAGAAACTTACGCGATATTAAAGACGCCATCTACGAGATATCCGTGGTGTCAAAATTAACCTCTTTCACCTCCAAGTCACAAATTCAGCATACACAAGAGCGCCAGAAGCACTCCCCATATGATGCTTACCGCGTTGTTATTGTTGTTGCTGCTGCTGTTGTTGTTGTTGTTGTTGTGGAAGCCAACGGGTCCGCCCCTTGCGCACCCCCCTCATCTAACGAAGGTCATCTGTCGGCGACTGACCGTCGCTCTTGGCGCTTGCCTGCGAGACGACGGCACCATCTGCTTTTGCATCACGACAACGTCTAATAACGCGCACATGGCTTCACCAAGCTTCGTGCATCTTGCAGACGACTGCCCTCACGACTGTTCCCCGCTGTAGTCCCTGCACGCGTGCTGCGGGCCGAGCTCTTGCCGTAACCTCTCGGCTGCTTAAGATGCAGAATAGTAATGAGGAGCATCTGTAGCTCAGCAGCGAAGCCCGCATCGCGATTATACATCCGCGAGTATACAACGCCGAGATAAGCTCTCTCTCTCCCTTTCCGATGGCGCAGCGTGACGGCAATGCCTCGACAACGGAGGCTCTGGTGGACTACATGTTCAACGTCTTCAACGTGCCCGAGTTCGCGAAGTTCGTCATCAAGAGCCGTTTCAGCGTTCACTCGGTGGACGAGATCGCCGAAGGGTTCTCGACATGGGTCTCCACGTGCGCCACGCTGAAGGTCGCCAAGGCGGTGGCCGAGGGCTACCACTACCGGCTGGAGTCGGCCGTGGCCAGCGGGCTTTTGCGTCCGCCGCTGGGCATCGGTCAGGTGGCGCAGTTCGCAGCACACGGGTGAGTGGTGCCCGCAGGGCGCGAGATTTCACGTAAGTCTACACGGATCCAGGTGGTGCCAGGGAGAACTCTGTCCCAGGAATGAAAGATCGTGAACAACGGTAATGAAGAACGTGAACTGGAAGCCTTTATTTCGTGCGTAAACTTGTAATAAATTTGGCCAATATCACTCGGCCAATAAAGTTGGCGTAAATTTGGCCATTATCAGCGTGCGTAATCAAATTGCTTAAATGGCTTCTTCACCGTAAATTGTAGGTTTTTGCTTCCTTCAGGCTTACCCCGTTGTTCTAGAACGTTATACTCTATATAATTCACATCGACACCATTAACTGGAGGGCCGCTCCTCTCATCGACTGAAGTGGTCGCTGTGCTTTTCGTATAGAACTACTCGGTGATTCGCCACAGCTCAGTTCGTCATGGCTGGCTATAGGCATTCTTAATTGCGGAGTGCGCTTGCGAGCACTGGCCTATCTGCATGAAGCGCGCCCCGATGCGAATCTCCGTGTTGCTTTGCTGACTCCTTTGCTGACGTGTGGTGCCTCTTTTTTAACCTAAAACAAAAATGCGCCAAGTGTTACGCCATACGCATACCGTGGCAATAACGATTCAGAAGCGCAAAGCACTTCAAAAAATGTACAGCAGCTATCGCTGTAATAACGCACGACAAGCTGCTTTGTGTCATGACTCGGGGTAAGCAAATTAAAATGAGCGTAAGAGGCTGTTCGGTCAAACGTTATACGGAGGACCTTAAACATGGAACTTAATACGACTAGTATCAACCCTTATCAACCCTCATCGGTCGTTCGCTTATCACGTTCGATAGCGAGTACGATAAGGCAGGTTTAATTAAGACACAGTCCATTACGGCACTCGAACCCACGACGATTGGTGGTAATTAATACGAAGTTAATTAACCACAGTTAACTAAGGCACTCGAACACACGACCTTTGGTGTTAAAGTGAATTAGGGTTAACTTAGCGAAGCTGTTGCAGAACCACCGCTACATTTCCTGAGGGGAGTATGCAGTGTTCTCCTTTGTGGCATCGGGCGTCCGCGCGTTGTACCCAATGACGCTGAGCATTGCGCCCTCGGATTTGCTGCGCTTGTTGCGCGTTGCGGCATGGCGTCTTTCCTCTTGTTGGTGGTGCTCGCAAGCGTCTTGATGTAGTTCCCCGCTCCCCACGCAGAGTCACTGAGTTGTTTCTGGCGTAATCTGTATTGACGCCGATACTACACATTTGTGCGTCTTCATTCTTCTTCAGTAAGCGGCTGCGCGGTCGTCTTGACGCCATTACTGTAAATGCGACAGCGACGCGGCCACACTAACTGCTGCGGCTCGACTCTTGCTCATGTCCGTGCAGCCCGGTGTCATTGTCGACAATACCGAACGCGATCCGAGCCTTGTACATTATGCAATGCTTCATTGGTCGTTCGGACGCTTGTTTAGAGTTTGTTCTTTACTCCAGCATATTCTGTTCTGTATGTTGTATGATCGATTTAAGTGAATATGCCTGCTTATTGGGGTATATGAGCCATTGCGTTCCTCTTACGCGACGGACCGGTTTCTCGTTGGGTAGGCATAGAAATGCTTACGTTTTCTCGTTGGGTAGGCATAGAAATGCTTACGCATTTAAAATTATGTGGACTCCGCGCACTGAATGCGCACACATGACTAAATGCGCGCATATGACTATGGCGCGAAAGAAACAACCGTTACATTTTAAATTTGAAGTTAACAACGCAAGAAAATCACGCTAGTTACTGAATTCAAGTGTCTGGGTTTATACATTAGTTCAAATTTAAGTTGGAGTGTTCATGTAGACCATACGGTATCGGCTGTATCATCACAGAAACTGTGGCTGCTAAAGCACAGATGGAAGGCACCGCATGAGTAAAACAATATTAGCTGCCTACACATCCCTTGCTCGTCCGGTAGTCGAATACGCTGACACTGTTTGGGACCCGTATCTAAAAAAAGTAACACCGGCCGTATAGAAATGGTGCGAAATAAATCACTACGATCTATCTATACGTGTATGGTAAACATGTTTCTGTAACTAAATTGCGTAGACAATCTGGACTGCCCTCACTTATAGTCACGTCCCAAACCGTATAGGCTACAATTGCTTTTTTTTTTTTTTAATATCGTTACCAACAGAGCAAAACTTGCACCGCTACGCGCAGTACAATGCAGCACGATTGACGCGAGGTGAACACGAAATAACACTAACAATGCGCCAAACGAGATCAAACTCGTGTCCTCACTCTTCTTGTTTTGTTTTTTTTTCGAGAACGATTCCGGAATGGAACTCACGTCCGCGTGATGTGACGCAGACGACGTCACGGGAATAATTTTTTATCAGCCGTGACTCATCTTATGCATCGTTTGCAGTTAATTTTTTTGCTTCTAAGGGTCACTGATATGTGCTCTTATTTATCCTTTCTTTTTCGGGGGACTGCATTTTTACCCACTAACACTCAACGTTATCGCTTCAGCGCGGAACGTGCCTGCGTGATTCGGAACCCATACCCGAATGTTATCGTTGTTTCTGCCTGTCGTGTTTGTTGTCGCCGAACTATGTGTAATCAGCTTGTAACGCGATGTAGTGCCGTATTTTCTGGAAGGAATGCGTGAGCACCCGCGATTACGCTGGAACCTTCAACAGACAGTTTTAGTTACACGTGCGTAGAGGCTTTGCGTACGTAGAGCTTCTACGTGTCAGCAGTGCGCATACGTACAACGTAGCGGGCGCGCGGGCGTCTCACGGACGTACGTGAGATTCAATTCTTTGCGTGCGTTTCTTGCGCACGTAGACAGCTTCGCGCAAGAGTTCCGCGAGATCACGAACAAGCGATAGCGGGCCGCGCGTGCGCAGACGGCTCGCATGGAAACACGGCGACAGGATTGAACAGGCTACCGCCGTGTTCACATTTCCCGATAGATGGAGCTACGGGGTCCCTCTTGGCGTGCGTCGCGTACGTGTAGCTAAAAGCGTTTCAGATGGCGTGCACGTAAGGTACGTAGGCTTTTCACGTTTGCGTACGTGAAGCCTCTACGTACGTGTAACTAAAACTGTCTAACGAGTTGTGCATAAAAGCCGGCGCGCTGAACCCGCAGAGATCAGGGTCGGCTTGCACGAACATTTAATAACAAAAATAGCAACAAATTTAGGAACGCGTTCTTGTGCGGACTAGGCGTTGTCTGTAGAACGTTTAAGAACACGTTCTTAAATTCGTTATCATTTTTGTTATTAAATGTTCGTGCAAGCCGTCCCTGGTTTCGACGACCGTCGACTGCGTTCGTCGCTGTAGCCGTGGTTCGAATGTCACTTGCTTTTTGTGGGCACAGGTTTGCCCAAATAAAAGAGCTCGCTTTGCGATTCACTGCTTTGCTTACTGTGTTCTTCACCGTCGCAGCAACGTGACAGTATCATGTTCGGGGTTTTGTATTCTTTCTGATGGTTTGTTGAAGTGCGGCCCGATCTTGTTATGTGTGTTACTCATTAATCTGCTAATTAATTACAACACTTGTTACACTAATGACTTGAGTTAATTTCTTCCGTACTTGTTCATAAAGCTGTACCACTTCTGCTCTGGCTACCAAAAGGCTCCTCATCATTGAATTAACTCATTAAGAGATACTAACGAGAATAATTATTTTACCCGTATTAAGTATCCTACCCTTCCGCAATACCAATAACGCCACTTTCACCACGAGATGCGGTTTCCCAAGCGCGAAAAGGGAAGGACGGGTAGAGACGCCACCTTGAAGTTCCCGCACCAGTTAAACGCGACGTGAATGATTTCCATGGAGTTTGCTAGAGCCTTGCTCAATTGTTTATCGGTAAAAATGGACTGCGTTGCGTCCTAAAGGAGTCATAAATTGAGCACGGTAAGTTTCGGGAAGTTTTGCCGAACAAACGCGGCCGAAATACGCAACAAAAGTACTCTGAAATCCGTGACGTTGCACTAACGCACGGGTTCTGATATTCCGGCGCGAAATTCAGAAAACGAAACTTTGTCTTTCATTTTTCTATTCTGACAATCAACGTATTATCGCAAAAAAAAAAAACGTAACCGGGAAGTTAAAGGAAACGGAGTTTTCAGAGTGTACTTAATCAAAATTTATTTAATGTGTCTTCTAAGCGTTCCCTAAAGTGAAGCCTTGCGCTAATAGCTGCATTGTTATCTAGTGTCCTTTGGGCTTCTGCACAACGTTAAAAGTACGAACAAACACGTTTGCGTAAAACTAGTAATTGTGAGCGCGCTACGCGATCTATTGCGTGACGACAGCAGCAGGGTGACGACGACGGCGCGATGACCGCTGTGACGGATTACGTTGTGCTCTGACGAGCAGGCATCACGGTGCTTGTGTCACCACAGTGCTCTCGCGCATTATTTAGCAGCGCACCATTCGCAATCTACGCGCAATTTTTTTTTTCTAATGGTCAGTTGCCGTTGTCTAAAAAAGCCACCCGATTGTGCCAGGACTGAATTTTCGAATCACTAATCGTTACCTTTTATTTCCTTTTCTTTCTCCCTTGTTTTATTTTTTTGCTCGCCTATAGCACGGTGCCACCGTTGGCTGACAAGAGTCCGTGGCTTCCCCTCGGCAAGATGGCCGCGACGCGAGTGGTCGGCGAGGACGGCCACGAGAATCTGACAAACTACGACCGTCAGTGCACAGTCTAGTGCAAATCAAGGAATAGTTCATTGTGTCATAAAAAAAAGGAAGCGATGAAGGCCCTTGCTGTCCTTTGTAACTGCCTTTCACACAAAGTCACTCCCGCTGAACAACCAGCAGCGAAAAGTGCCCGTCCGAGTCAGGGAGGACGGTCAGGTATAAAAGTAGGCCTAACTGAATTATCAACACATGGTGCTGGAGAGAAGCCCTCGAAGGATACTTCGCGAATGTATCGTGATACAGATAGATGATACAGAGCCGATAAAATAGATGAATTGATACAAACTTCGCCATATAACAGGAGTACAAGGTAAGAAGGGTGCAGACGAGCGCAGACTTGCAACTGAGTTTACCATAAAAAATGAAAACAAAAAAAAAACGCCCTCATGTGTGTTCAGCCAATGGGCCCTGTCGCCATCCCGGTGACTGTGATATAAAATGACGGTGATGAGTAGCCAACAGTACGATTCATGTTCTTGTGTAGCACGTGGAGTGTAGATAAGCGTACACTTAACCCGTCTGGCCGATTAATCGAAAGGTGGTTGATGCACCCATCTCCCCTCATTTTGATAAGGAATGCCTCGATGATCGCCCTGCGAAACCATTCTCTCTTGAGAGAACTACTGCGCTCTCGTAATGTGGCTCGACACCCGCAGTCTCCGTTGCAGTGAACGCTGTTGCAAGATACATATACAAAATACTAGCAAACTGTATCCGATAAAATATTTGCCATTTGTATAATAAGACACGTCGATACAATAGTTCATTCCTCGTAATTCGACTAAGGGTCCGCTGCTAGTTTGCAGGTATTTACTTCCAAATTTCCCACCCGCAGAGTGAGTGAGTGAGTGAAACAACTTTATTTGGTCCACTATAGACGTAAGCAAGCTCAACGTCACCTGGCTGGGCCCACTCAGGGACCATCAGGTGAAACCTGACAGCCCACCCCCAGACCTTGTTCCTTTCAAATGACTTCTAAACGTACGAATTTTTTCTTTCGACATTCTAAACATTATGCATAGTTTAACCTTACGTATTATATCGATAGTCTGCGGCAGTCTAGGGGGCCGGCCGCACTTGCCTTAGATCAACGCTGTTACTCTGCGCAATCGGACATATTTCAATGCCACCTGTACACTGTGTGCGATGCGCTGGATTGTGATCCCATCATAAAATTAATCGGCGTGTTATTTTGCTTCATGTTCGTTTGTACACGTCCGTTCGTTTGTACATGTTCGTTTTTCGCAGTTGTCCCCACACTAAACTTCACTGGGTAATCTGCATATCGTGCACTGAACAAGCTGCGCGCGTTCTGCAGACATAACCATGTAAGCAATACATCGCGCTGTGATTTTTTTTTTCTATACACTCTTAAAATGGTTGCACCCTTTGGGGTGTATATTTGTCCCACAACGATAATCGTCATCTGCCTTGCTTGCGTTTCCTTTCTTGAAAACTCTGCGCTCGCTACTTTCCTGTCGAGAATTCTGTGTAACGCTGATAACGCGCAAGCCGTTCGTGACTGGGAAGTACCGGGCTCGCAGCATTAAAGAAAGGAAATGCGGGCAAGACAGATGACGATTATCGTTGTGGGACACGATAAGCCCCAAAGGGTGTAATTTTTAAAGAGTGCACTCTAAAAACAGTTGCACCCTTTGGGGTGCATATTTGCCACACAGCGATAATCGTCATCTGTCTTGTCCGCATTTCGTTTCTTTAACGCGGCGAGCCCGGTAATTCCCAGTCACGAACGGCTTGCGCGTTATCAGCATGACATAGCACTCCCGACAGGAAAGTAACGAGCGCAGCGTTTTAAAGAAAGGAAATGCGGGCAAGACAAATGATTATTGTTGTGTGGCAAATATACACTCCAAAGGGTGTAAACTTTTCTTAGAGTGTGCATAACAGCAAATGTAGCGTACACTGCAAAAGATCTTGCGAAAAAAACTAGAAAAGTATAGAAATTTTAGTAACATACCTTTCTTTTTTGTTTTCCTCGGTTTTGTGTTTCTCACTTCTTCTGTAGCTTCACTAGCACTCTCCGTTGGTGTCTTTTCCCGTAAATTTACGGGAAGAAATGGGGGAAACAGTTTACTCCCTTATGGCTGTAACCTTTACACCCATCACCACCACTGCTTTCATGACGCACGAAAGAGTCAAATGCTGGGATGTGACTGTTATCATACAGGTTCAGATAAGCACGCTACACCGAACAAACGAGATATGACAAGACACCCGGTGACACGACACCAGGCGCTGAGCGACACACCCGAGTATCCACTCTACGAGTTTAAATAGCCATGCCCTAATTGCATGACTAGACCGGAGAACAGATGTAGCTTCTTCATAAATGAAGACCCGTTGGCTCGTGCATATTATATATATCTGCCTATACATGTGTGGCTGATGAAGCTGCACACACGTGTCAATTGAAGATAGTGAACAGACGAAGAAATCTCATTTCGCACACAATATTCATAACACATATTTTTTTCAAAACTCTCTTTGCTCTTTACGATGCCCGAATTAGAGGCTGCTCTTGCGTCGTGTCGGCATTCATCTGCTCCTGGCCCTGACGGGATCTCGTACTCGTCTCTGTCTCACCTTGGCAGGGCTGGTCGCACTGCACTGCTCAATTATTACAACGACACATGGGTCTCCGGTATTGTTCCGCAGCAGTGGAAGATCAGCCGCCTGGTTGCTCTCTTGAAGCCTGGAAAGACTCCTTATGAGCTTACCTCATACCGCCCAGTTGCATTAGCCAGCTGTGTTGGAAAAGTTATGGAACGAATGGTCCTGGCGAGGCTCGAATGGTTTCTGGAAAGAAATGATCTTTATCCGAACATGATGACCGGTTTTCGGCGGGGTCGTTCTTCAATTGACAGCGTCATTGACCTCGTTACGACAGTGGAACATGAAAAACGTCAACGCCGACTCGTCGCTGCTGTTTTCTTAGATATCAAAGGGGCCTACGACAACATCCTTCATGAAGCCATTCTCGATGCCCTAGATGACTTGGGTATTGGCGGCCGGCTCTACCTGTGGATTGTGAGCTACCTCAGCGGCCGTTTCGTTTACATGTCCACGCCTGACGGAGACACTAACCGTCATCAGGTATGCCGTGGAGTTCCGCAGGGAGGAGTTCTCAGCCCAACATTATTTAATGTGGCACTGATTGGCCTGATGAGCGAGCTTCCACCTCACATCCACATCAGTGCATATGCAGATGACATCTGCATCTGGGCTTCTGGTACAACACGCCCACAACTACGTGCGAAATTACAACGGGCTGTGTCATCTACTTCACGATACATACGGCGTCAGGGTTTGCGCTTAGCTGCCGAAAAATGTGCTGTGGTTGCATTCACGCGCAAATCCGTCTGCCGCTACCCGATCTCCATTAACGGTGTCATAATACCTTATGTCTCCCACCACAGATTCTTGGGCATTATCATCGACCGCGGTTTGTCATGGACGAGGCATGTTAATATGTTGAAGCAAAAACTTAATCTGTTTTGCCATGTTCTTCGCTTCGTAACAGGCATGAAATGGGGCCCCACGGAAGGCTCATTACTAAGACTTTATCAGTCTCTTTTCGTAGGCTACATTCGATACAGCCTTTCGATACTCTCAAACTTGAGCATTTCCTGCTTACGGACATTAGAGAGCGTCCAAGCGCAGGCACTCAAAATATGCCTCGGGTTGCCACGGCGTGCCTCCAACAAAGGCACAATTGAGGAAGCCCACGTATGTCCATTACCGATATACCTGTCCCACGAACCACTTCGTGTGTATCTACGCTTACTGACACGACACCATTGCCATCCATTGACGTCGGTTCTACATGAGCGGCCGGACAGCAGTTTCTCAAGTGCACTCCGCTGCCATCTACCCCACATAACATCAGGCTATGCCCTTCCATATCACCCCGTCATACCACCGTGGGTGATGGTTCAACCTTCCGTATGCGTACATGTCCCCGGCATACTAAAGAAATCTTTGGTTCCCGTCAGTGGACTACAACAACTTGCTCTCGCATACATCTGGTCAGAATACCAGACATATGTTCATGTGTACACAGACGGCTCCGCGTCACCTAGGGCATCGACAGCAGCTGTGGTGATACCAGCCCAACAGATGACTCGAGGTTTCATACTAGACCATAATTCAACATCAACCGCTGCAGAGCTTGTGGCTATTCGGGAAGCGATTCGCCACATCTGCGGGGAAAGACCTCAAGAGTGGTGCATTTTCACGGACTCAAAACCCGCGCTGCAAATTTTGGGATGCTTCCTGCGCCACACCGCATATCAGGTTCTGGCCCTGCAGATCACCGAGCTACTTTCATACGCTCAAGAAAAACACCACCGCATCGTGTTCCAATGGATCCCGGGACACTGTGGGCTCAACGGTAATGAGATGGCCGATGCTGCAGCAAGGCGCGCCCTCAGCAATGGCCTGCGAACTGTAGTACCATTCTCCAGGCCGGACATCACATGCCTCCTGTCGGAATTAATGAGGAGTGCGACGAGAAGATACTGGGCCCAGCCAGACGCTCGTCACGTCCGCCTTAAATGGCTGGATCCCGATATGAAATTTCCGATTCTGCGTGGAATTCCACGCCCTCATACATGCCTGATACACAGACTGCGATTAGGCGTCGCCTTCACGCGCAAATATTTGCACATTATTGGACGGACAGACTCCCCGGACTGTTCAGTGTGTGGCGCTGTAGAGAATATAGAACATGTGCTCGTGGTGTGCCCTGAGTATGCGCGCGAAAGACTGACATTGGCAGATACATTGAGACACTTACACAATGGACCACTGTCGGAGGACCTCTTGCTAGGCGCGTGGCCACAGAGTTGGCAGACGACAGAGACAATGCGTGCACTTTCACGTTTCCTAGGTGACACGGGCCTGGACTCACGCCTGTGATACCAGTTGTGTAATGTGTCATTCACCACGTTCCTCCCATTATCATCCCCCATTGTGACACTTTTTCTCCCCCTCTTCCCCTTCCCTTACGTAGAGTAGCAGGCCAGATGCTCCATTATCCGGCCGACCTCTCTACATTTTCCAATCATTAAAATACTTCTTCTTCTTCTCTTCCAGCATGGACAAAAAAAATATTTTTTTATAAACCAAAAATCTGTCCCTTGTTTTTTTTTTCATTAAAATAAATGTTCCGTGGCAAAAATAGAAGTTTTCCGCTTATTCTTTGTTTTTCACATTTATTTTTTACAGTGTAGGGTATCAAGACACTTAAAGACATAGAAACACCACAACAGTTGAATGAAACAAACTTGGCGATATCTACCACTGTTCCGTTTCAAACGTCAATTCCATATTGCAAGGCCACCTCTTCTTTAACGCGTTCATCAATGTCTTCACTGCTCTGTGCTCTGTGAGTAGGCGCTCGATGAATAGAATCAAATTATCCGCCACATAATCGTCAAGACAACAGCCAGCTGCCACAGATTTGGGAATAAGGACACAGATAGCTTCGCTTTAAAAGTAGTACCGTGTTGAACCGAGCTCATCAGCCATACTCCACTATATCATTTGGCCAACGAGAACAGTTCAAGCCCAGGCCCCTAGTGAGACATTACGCACGACAACGGCCAACAGTCAACACCCGCAAAGCGGGACCAAAGGCAATGTCAGGTTCACTGTAAAGGAAGAGAAAGATTTCTCGTATACCAATCTAGGTATTCTAATATCTCCTTTGTTTTCGTTTTTTTTTTACTTTGAGTTTCTCGTTTTCAAGTGAGAATTTTCTTGCGCTACCTCTTGCCGCCCGATTCTCGGCCCATCTCCGTTAGTGGGCACGAGCCGTGATAGATCATCATCATCATCATCATCATCATCATCTTCATCATCATCGAAATGTGTAAAGACGACGTACAGTATTTGATCTATTCTCTCTCAAAATTCAGTTGAGCCTTCGCATTTCCACGTTTTCCTCTAACCTCTCATTTATGCTTTAATACGACAAGTGTTAATTTCCAAGTAAGAATATTCACTAAAAAGAACACTCGAATAACCGCCGGCTGCATGGTCTTTTAAAGGGCACAGGAATCGTTGTTGGGCAACAAGGACAAGAACAAGGAACTGCGCTACGAACCAACCAGTCGGAGCCGACGCTGACCTCGATTCAAGGTCAGTGTTCTTGCGCTAGGTTCCACTCTCACTCCGCGTATATCGCGGCAGCAGACTCCCACGACGATTTGAAATTTTAGGATAGGCACCACAGAACACTGAAGGACGGTGAGGCGATGACGTCGTGCAAGCCGGTGGGCAGCTATAGCACTAGTAGCGGCCAAAAATGTGGCACTGGCGCGGATACCTTCCCAGAATCGTTCGGCTATTCGATTACCTTGACAATCATTCTCGATAGTTCCTGCACAATTGTTTGGCGGGAGCATCCTTATCTTGCATCCTTATCGTTTGCCACGGTCGCGGTGACCTTTCCTTAACCACCAGTTTTGTTTGGTTGTGCAATGATATCGCACCGCAATTGCCTGACAAGATTCAGACACTTTGCATGAACTGCATATGTTGCATTATACTTACCTACCGTGGGGGCGTAGCGACTTTGGCGTTGCGGTGCTAAATCCCAGGGCGCAGGGCCAAATACAAGCTGCGGCGGCCGCGCATTTCGATGGGGGCGAAATGCAAGAACGTCTGTGCACCGTGCATTGGACGCGCTTGAGGAACCTCGGGTGGTCAAATTTAATGCGAAGTCCTCCGCTACAGCGTGCCTACTAATCATATCGTAAAATCATATTGCTCAATCATATTGCTAATCATAATGGCACGTCAAACCCCAGAATTTATTTTTCTAACACGGCACGTGTCAAACGGATGTAGCTCATATGCCAACAGAGCATAGGAGAATGAGACATATAGGCAGGTACGCATGCGATTCGGAGATTATACAAATGATGTCTATTAGCCAGCATAAAGAGGATGGAACCGTACAGTCAGAAACGGCACAAAGTAAGGCGGTGGTTTGAAGTTGTTCATGTTGGCAACTGATGGAGACAGCTCACAAGGGTGATTAAAGATTGCGGAGAGAGGCCTGAATATTACCTTGAGTAAAATATGCAGATCCCACGCGCCGTGCGAATCGATGTAAGCGAAGCTTTCTGTGCTGTTTCATTTACGGTATTTGGCGGTGATGTTGACGGCATTCGACCGTCGTGATAAATGTTAACTTGCCTGCACCACTTGCTTTTGTCCACGTAGTACATCGAACACAGAAATACGTGTCACAGAGGGGCGTGTCAGCAGCAGCGCGACGCATTCCTTTGCTGAAGAGAGCCCAAATGAGCTATGCATTCTGGCAACGCATTTTCTTTCTCCCGTGCCCTGTTAGGTGAACTGCCACGAGCGCAGAGGAGTGATGTTAATTACCCGCTTCCCGACTGCGTCGGTACAGGATACGGTTGTATCCATTCCCTGCCCTCCTCATTCTCCCTATACCTCCTCCCTGGAGCTGTTGCGCGTGAGTACAGAGGCAAGCGCGGCAGCTCCTGCAATGCTTGTACGGTGGGTCACGCCCAATTACGGCGTCCAGAGGGCATTGTGGCGCCCCACAGGCCGTGCCAGAGGGCACTGTGGCCCCTTTCTATCGAAACGTCAACGACGCCGCCTGTCTCGTCTCCCGCATCCCTGCCGTGAGCTCTCAACCACCTCCCGACGCGGCGTGCAAGGCAGCAGCAGCGGCAATGAAAAAGTCGAAGAAAGAGGCAAAGAAAGATTCGCTTTAAAAGAAAGGTGATCACGATGATCAGACGGTTGGTGCGTTGCTCATGACGACAGATGCAGGAAGCCACCCGCAAGTACTGCATCTCGTATATTCTACCTGTACGTGATCAACGCTCAAAGGTGTTGTGTGCAGTGCGGAGCCGCCCGGTTCAATTTCCAGCGTCCTAACCCGCCTTACGAATATCAGAGTGAGGTCATCGCGTGCTTCTGCCGTCCGCTACGCCATTAGTAAGCAAGCCTTAGCGCTCTGCGTGCCATCGTGACGGTAGTCGTTCGCGCTGTAAATCTTGTTCCAACGCGTGAAATGCTCGCCAATAAGCGGTAAATAGTATGCCTGGTTTAGATCAAGTGAACAGCGATGGAGCGTGTTTTTGTGTGTGTGTGTGTGTTTTTATGCGCAGAAATCGTACATCAGCAGCGTGCCCAGAGCGTCAACAACCCAGAGAGATGGTGGGCCTCTACATCCGGGAGTACACGCGAACGACCAACGGCTGGCTCAACGTCGTCGAAGTCGTGAGTATGAAGCACTTCGTGGGAGTTGACCCGCGTCATTCCGTCAGAGTGGAAAGAAGAATGATGGGTGTAACGTTAAGGGATAAGAAAGGAGCAGATTGGGTGAGGGAACAAACGCGAGTTAATGACATCTTCGTTGAAATCAAGAAAAAGAAATGGGCATGGGCAGGACATGCAATGAGGAGGGAAGATAACCGATGATCATTGAGGGTTACGGACTGGATTAAAAGGGAAGGGAAGCGTAGCAGGGGGCGGCAGAAAGTTAGGTGGGCGGATGAGATTAAGAAGTTTGCAGGGACGACATGGCCACAATTAGTACATGACCGGGGTTGTTGGAGAAGTATGGGAGAGGCCTTTGCCCTGCAGTGGGCGTAACCAGGCTGATGATGATGATGATGATTCCGTCAGAGTGCGCTCACGTCGTCATGGATTCGTCGCTGCTGGCGCGGATCGAGCGAGCCCGTTGCGCTCTCATAAAGGGTGCCGGCACGGGGTCTGTTCAATTCGGCAGAAAGCTAAGGTGCGCGGATCAGACGTATTCGTGAAACACGTACGCGTAAGGGAGCAGGAAAAAAAAACGACGGCTCACTGCTACGAAGAGGAGGCTCACAAGGATGCGTCTATAGCTATTCGTCGGGACCCTCGAGATGCCACGTGAAGTCGAGAAATTCTCGCCAAGAGTTCTCCGCGCGGAGAATTTCCAGAGCAAAAAGACAGTATTTTCCAAAACACGCCATCCGAAGATTACCTAGCTACACGGGCTCAGTCATTCACGCTCTTGCCGTCCAGGTTGTCGGGGCTCTCCTGTGGCTCATGTTCGCAGCCCTGGGCGCGAGCACGTGGAGCGAGCAGCTGCTCTACAGCGCGGCCGTAACCTTCACGACGAACGGGAGCCTCTTCCTGCTCGGCTGCGTCCTCAGCATACCCACAGCTCTAATGCTACCCAAGCTGCTATACGTAAGCTGTGGCAATCTTTCACGTGTCTTCGCAGCTATCCAGGTCACGCGAAACTACGGTGCTGAGAGGAAGCTTTTGCTCGGGCCCAACTTCCACGCGGCCTATTCAAGTACATGTAGAACGCCGAAACGTTTTTCTGAGATAATCCCTGGACCGATCTTAAATAAATTGTTGCATTTGAGAGACAAAGTTAAGTTCTAGTGACTGTTGGAAGCGGAATTTCAATTTAGGCTCTGAAGTTTGTTAAGATTTTCAAAAATTCGAAACTTTGAAAAAGAAAACATAGGAGGACGAAGTTTACAAATTAATAGCTCTGAATCAAAAACAGATATAGTGGTTCTGTAAACGGCATCCATTAGACCACTGAAAGCGCGCAACTTTGATATGTCATTTGATATCTTACATGAATTTGTTACGTAGTGTACAAGGGTTCTGCAGAAGCTGTATTTCCACATTACAAAATCTTTTGAGATTCATGTGTAACATATTGAGTTTGTCCGCTTTAGATGTTCTATTAGATGCAATTCATCTAATTGCGATATAGCTTTTCATTGCCGAATTACACAGTTCTAAACTTGATAGTGTCATTTTCTGAAAATTTTCCATTTTTGCCACTTTTTAATAAAAATTGACGACCTAAGTCAAACATTTGAAACCAGCAGTTACTATATTTTAAGTTTTTCTTTTAAATGCATCACCCTCAACAAATTTGGTACAGTGGTTGCCGAGAAAAACGTATTCTTCTTTTACATGTATTTAGATAGCACCCGAGCTAAAGCTTCCTCTTAATTGAACAGCACGGCGCCATAGCTTGCCGCTGTATACGTCTGACCCACAAACGGGATAGTATATTTCCAGGCATATTATTTCGCCAATGATTTGTCCCGAGCAGGTTCAACATTGGCACGTGAAAACTACGACCTCGGTAGGGAAAACAACAGTGCGTTTTTTTTTTTTTTTCTGGTCCGTTAAAAAAGGTGAGGCGTCACGAAAGTTGCGGCACAATAAATTACAAAGTATTTGTGCTTCATTCACTCAACCGATAGACATTGAATATAGTGCAAAGAGGAGAGCGTGATATTTACGGTCTAGCTCCTACAAGATAAGCAATAGCGTACAAAAGAAAACAGTACAGCTTGTGCTCGTAAATATTGATCGTTTAGTAAAAAAAAAAAAAAAAAAAGATTCATGGCAAGAAGAAAAGTGAAATTGAACGAGGCTGGCCTGCAGCCACCCTAGAGGCTGTCAGCTTCCTCTCCCGACGCCCATCGGTCTGAGCAAGCGTTCAAACTGCATCAAAGTGAGAGCGTCCATGCACTACACGACATAAGCTTGCAGCTTTTTTTTTTTTTTTTTTTTTTAGTGCGTGCATTGCACCACAGTTTACCATATTAGTGACAACGATGCCACGTCTCTATCTATAGCACTTTCCTCATTCTACTCCCCCCCCCCTCACCCCCCCAAAAAATTTTTTTGTTCGTGGAACGACTCACAGGTCACGTGCGTATTGAGGGAGTGCAGAAAGGGAGAGGCGGGCATGCGAGGAGTCAAAGTTGTTAGCACTTGTGAACGCACAAGTACCGCGCAGCGGCGCTTCAAGACACTGCGAAGACCAAAATCACAACAAAAGCTAGAATACCACAGCACAGTGTGAGCATGGCGCGAATACAACGTACTCCTTTGGGTGAACAAACACGTAGGACAAAAAGAGAAAAGTTAGATGGGAGCTGGCGAAGCACCAAGCGACAAAGCTGCGGCAGGAAAACGAATACAGTGGTCGGAGTACGAAACTACGTGAAAAGAACGTCGTATAGAATGGGGAGGAACGCAATGCGTAGTACCTGACACGGGTGCGTGGAGATAATAATTTTATTCCTGCTTCTTTCTGCATGCTCTTTCGCTTGAGCAAACAACACACAAGTTCACAGGAAGATGCGGGCTTGAAGTGATGAGTCGAACAAGCAGCGTTCATCAGAGCAGCAACTGCCCCGACGAAAGACAAGTCCCCTTGTCGAAACGTTGGCTTCGGCGACGCTTCTTGTTCGATCACCTGCTCGTTGCTTCACTTGAACAACTCCAGTCTGACGTTACCCATCGTGGTTGCTTAGTGGTTATGGTGCTGGGCTGCTATGCACGAGGTAACGGGATCAAATCCCGGCCACGGCGGCCGCATTTAGATGAGGGCGTAGTACGAAAACACCCGTGTGCTTAGTTTTAGGCGCACGTTAAAGAACCTCAGCTGGTCCAAATTATTCCGGAGTCTCTCACTACAGCATGCCTCATAATCATATCGTGGTTATAGCACGTAAGACCCGATAATTTACTAATTTTTTAAGTGTGACGTTCAGTTGCAAATAATTCCACAATGTATTTATCTCTTCGAGAAAGGCTGATCGATTTCCGCATGACAAAATCTGGCATTGCGCCGAGAGTTGACCATAGTCTTTCGTGTCTCTTGTGTTGTGTGTCGGCCCCTTTTTCATCTCAGTTCACAATGCTTGCCCTTACAGAGCTACTTTTTTGTAATGACTATAACGGCAGGATATATATATATATATATATATATATATATATATATATATATATATATATATATATATATATATATATTCTGGCGCTGGAACGCTCTTGTCTTGAGATACCTGCGTATACAACGAATACATGTTTTTCCTCGGACGCTTCAGAAGGAACGTGTTTTTGTGTTAAAAGCATCGCTGTTTGCTGAAGCAACATTGACTTTGATTTAAAAGCTGCAAATTCTAACAGTTTGAAATTCGCATCTCTAAATGTTTCTATATACATTTAGATGACGGTGGTAAATTTTAAATTAGCCTAAATTAAAAGCTCCAATTTATTACGAGTGTACAATTACTGTGCGCAAGAGCTTCTCCAAATTTAGATAATAGTGCATTATAAAATCGCAATCAGTGGGTGATAACGTTTTTACTTCGCTCTTACATGTTAGAATGGCCTTAGAGATCGGCATTCTTTATGCGTGTGGGAAAGGTTTCAATTGAGAGGCTTAAATTTGGCATATGTGCTAGCGGTGACGTGTGCTTCGGATAATCATTTTTAATCCGCATGTTGCAAATATCATGCACTGTGCTAACTGGTACGAGTGAGTACTCGTATAGCTTCTGTGCAAAAAGTTGTTTTCAGATGTACACTATTAGCATTATTGCTTGCCCCGTGCGCAGTATGAACATTATGAAAACTGTGTATGAGATTTACAAAAAATATAATTAAAAATATTTGCTCATGCAACACCTAGCTTGTACGCACTGATTGTTCAACAACAGTTCAGTCATAATTTCATATGTATTTGGTCTATATAGCAATTCGCTCATTTTTCGCTGCATATTATCTTGCTTACAAAAATGTTCCACCTCAAACAAAATATCATTCTAATCATGCTTTCGCGTTTGCAAGTGCGTTAGTTTAATTTCTGTGCATTTTCACAGTGTGGAAATGTATTCCAATCCTCAAAATTGCATGTGGTAAGAACTTTGTGGAAAGTTTTTCTTTTTCTTAATCATCTTCATTTGCTATCCATGTTTCATGGGGTCTACTTGTTTCTTTTAGGGAGATAAATGCGAGGTATTCAACGTATACTTTTCTGAATAAAATTTATCAATTTATTTAGTACAAAATTGTGAGGCAAAACGAGGACACCGACGATAGACCCTACACCAGGAGGCACACACTTCTAATTTATCTCCAATATAAACGGGAGATTAAATGTGATTTAAGATATGAAAACTGCTACTCACACTATTCTGCGGACTTCAGAGAAGCACTGTATGGAGAGATGAAATATAAACCCCTGAACTGTTGATATAGTGTCTTGCAAATCCTACATTACGCTGTTGTTTCTTCGCGAATCGCTCTTTTCTGTTCAAACTTCTTAAACGTTTGACGAAATATTCAGGTGTTTGTAATGTTCAATGCATTACGCGTGGCTGAGCGAGTAGAACCTGATCCACCCAAATTGCTATTGTTGTCTGTTTTACTAATTATTGCATAAAATTTGTATTTCACGTTACCGGCTACTGAAGTCGCCACCTGGTCACGTCCAGATTTATGCTCATCTACAATGTGCATCACGTTAGTTCCACCATAAGTGTTGAGTTTCTTTTTTTTTCCACCCCGTGATGATAATGTCCTCACTCTTATAGATGAGCAGAGGGCGGAAATATACGCCAGCGTCTTACGGTAATTTATGACTTGCACGTCTGCCGTACGTCCGTACCCACGAATTTCGACATTGCCCCTACGCTCTTCTATCGAACTTCGCCGCATTGCGCAAGCTCAACTCAATGGGCAGCGTTTCTTAATATGGTGTTTCGTGTATCCCGATGTCTGTCACTACTATGTTGCCATAATGTATTAATTACTATATTGTTAAATTACTAATAGGTGATCCCCCTGACAGTTTTTGTGACCTCCTTCTGTACTAATGATGAATGATGAAAGCCCGCCCGATGAAAGCCCGCCCGATGAAAGCCCGCCCGTTTGTCAACAACTTTAAGTCAGATGCGGTGAGAGGGTACGCCCTTCTAATAATACGCGTATTTATGACACTTATTCGTAACTTTCCTGCTGCATAATAGCCCTGTTTTAATCCTGACCAAAACACTGCCATAACGCAGCAAAGGCTTACGACTCAGTCCCGTAGATACGCACCGTTAACAGAGACGTACCCTCTCCACGTACCTAACTGGAAAATTTGAAATTTGGGTGGCCTTCCGAAATATCTTATTTTTTAATTGTTAATGCTGCCCACTGAGTTACGCTAGTGCACTGCGGTGCAGTTCGAAGGACAGCCGAAAGGTACGAGTCCAAAATTCCTAGATATCTCCTTGCACGTTTCTCGTGCTTGAACGTTCCTTGCGCGTACCTTGCAGTATACGCGTGGATTTACTTATAAGCGTTTATTTATTTCAGTTCACCATCTACCATCTCGTTGCCGGTGCGTCCTACCTGTACGGGGGCATCGGCAGTGTACGCAATACTTCCTACACAGATGGCGTGAGTTGTGCTTTACTGTGTTGCCGTTAGGGGGTTCCAGCACTATCTGTTTGGACGCAAGTTCACGGTTGCGGCGGGCAATGCCAACGTCGCATGGATGTTTACAAAGCAACGCCTTAAGCACAAATTTGCACGCTGTAGTATTCGGCGACAATATTATAATCATGATGTTCGACACCGTGATGGAGTGCTAAACCAGATTTCAGACGCTCCGTCGCGAAACCCAGATGATTAATGCTTCCCGCAAAACCGAGAAGGCTGGATCATGTTATCCCAATAACAGGTGTTAAATGCCCAACGCGTCAACAGAGATTTGATGCCCGCAATGAACTACCTTACGGATACAGGGAGCAGTTCCACGTTTGTTTTACGTGAAGGTAGTCTACTGTCGACACTACATTAATATGCATGACGAAATCCACATTCTAGTTATTCGTGGCATGCGAGGGTTTAATAGCCACGTGCCCACTCACCTAAGATCGCGTGTTAGGTGACGCCATCGGGCAAAAAAGGATGTGCCACATCCGCCTCCATGGCTCTGAGTGGCGCTGGCTAACACTCCTAGTAAACGTAAATACCCAAGTTAGTGGATGGATTCAAGGCCGTCGCCGCAGCACAATTGGTACGGCAACGCATGCGTAATGCGGAGGTTATGGGTTCGGCTCCCACGGGCGACAAGTTATCGTTTCGTCCACTTTCATTTCCCTTCATTATTGTCTACATTTAAATTTCAACTTCAGCCGATTTCCCCGATGCTTTCCTTGGCTTCATAGTCTGTTGGCTTTATGTGGTCATGATTAACAATATCAAGCTCCTCGGTTCCCCTCCTTCTCTCGTTCACACGCACGCGCGCACACACACACACACACACACACACACACAGATGTACATATACATATATATATATATATATATAAACGACAAGAAAGGGGGTTAACCGAGGGGCCCGATATTTATTAGTCATATCATAAGAAGCCAATATATATATATATATATAACATTACCTTACCAGCAGGCTTACACTTTTTCTGCTTACTCTATTTGGACATAGCTGCAACTTTCTGGGCAATTACATTTTGAGTTCAATGACATTGATACCCCCAAATGACGGATCCTTACGAGGCAGATTTGAATACATATGTTTGGGTTTGCCGCGACAGATTATGAGTGTGTGTGTTCATTCCCTTTGCGATATATTTCATTCCCACTTTAGTCCCGCAGGAGCGTCCAGTTATTTCTATAATCATTTCCTTTCTGTTCTTTCTTTCTTTCTTTTTTCTTCTCGTTCTCCAGATCACGGCCATCGTCTGTGGATGCTTCCACATTGCTCACTTCGCGTACACCATGTACGCGAAGTGAGTGCTACCAGCGCCCGTCTATACCATCAGCCAAGCGAAATTCAAGGGTGCACGTCTGAAACCGCGACCCAGATTTTTCGTGCCTTCGCGAAAATGAATAAAGCACGACAATGACGTCCCTTTCAAACATAGCCGAAAGCCAATGTTACGAAGTAACAACATACTGTACGCGATACGGAAAGTAAATAACGACTTCATTCGTTTTCGAGTCAAACGCCGGCGAACCTTCCCATGCAATTCTGATTTCTTCGTATACACTTAGCGTGTAAACAATGAAACGTTTCGGCTAAAAGATTTGCAAAAGCTCCCGAAAGCAGGGATCACCAATCACCTATTAAAAATGATGTAGCATAATGTTGCATTGGATGCACATTGTTGAGGGCGAAGGAAGCGAAACAAATACAGAGTGCTTAGAAACAAAAGTGGCTTCTATAATGAGATGCTCATACCTTGTTTTTGTGTTTACGGGTCAAAATGCGCATTTAAGTTTAGGCTGTAGTGGATGGATGGGTGGAAACAACTTTATTTTGAATCCGGCAAATTTGACGACCCGGGCTCAGGTCTCCCATGAGGGGACTTCGAGGCCTTGCCTCGTCGCCGCCTCTCGGGCTTGTGCCAGATGTTTTATTGAACGTGTGGATTGTCATGTCTTCAGAATAGCAAACAGGTCTACCAGGGAAAGGAACGGTATAGAGCAGCCCACAATTCCCGATGAAATGCTGATCTCCTTTCTTCAAGACACCCATGCCCATTGTTTAGGGCGAAGGAAGCGTAACAAATACATTCAGAGTATTTCGGAACAACATACCTATAGCTACCTACCTGCCACAAAGCGCCAAGAATGAGACTTCACAGTGAGGCTTCACATTAAAAAAAATTATCCGGTAGTGGGCGGAGTCTCATATGCAGACAATTTCGCCTGAATACATATTCGCACATGCGGAAACTTTGCTGTGGCGGCGCCAGATGGCGTAGTGTGTCTGGAGGGAAACAATAAATAATATTCCACGCACCACATCAGGTTCATTAAAAACGCGACACTACACAGTGCATTTGTGGAGGAGTCTGTCAATGCTTCAGGTTTCTGTGCTTGTGAAATTCTTGTGCTGGGGGTTCGATTCCGCTCAGCGTCGGAGAAATTTAAGGGATCTTTTTCGTCATCATAGAGTGCCACATTCCCACCACCACATACCTCGTTGCACAAGTTGGGGTCAAATACTTTTATTAAAGAGCAGCACCACACGCTTACTGGTAGAGGGCATAGCCCCCGCCAGTAGGAGGCGCACCGCCTCCCCCCCCCCCTGCGCGCGCACACATACACACACACGCGCACGCACACACACGAATGTAGCGTGACGAATTGAGAATAAAGGAGTGCTGTCAACACGCCGGCTGACACGCAGGCGTTGACACGATTGACAGACGGCCGGGTCCCTGGCCTTCCCACGAAACACGCAAGCAGCTATTTGATGTCTAAAAGATGTCTTGAATGGCTAATTCAAAAGCCTAGTAGCTGTCTTGATCAAGACATTTTGTAGCCATGGACGTCTAGAAGTACTTCAGTAAGCCCTGCTAACGTTACGCTAAAAGTTGGCTAATGGACAGCTTGACAAGAACAACTGAAGACATTTATTAGACATTCCCTCAAATTTTTGTGGCAGCTGTTACAGTAACACGACGTTTTCCCACAGTTACAATTTATTTTAAACGAGGCATGGACATCAGAAAAAAAAAGTTTATGTTGTCGGATAGAGTGATGCTCAGGTACTTTTTCCAGATGTGAATCATGGGAATAGTGTAGTAAGACCTCATTGGTCAATTAGTGCTTTTTAATTAGACCAATCAATTGAATGCCGCCTGTCAGAATTATTTTGCAAATGAAACAAGATCTGTATTGTATGATGATATCGTTCCAATGTTCACCCATTGACCTAAACAAGAACATCTCTGCATGAAACACGTCATTATTGACAAAACTTCGCCCTGCTGGGTTCCACCAAATTGAAATAGCCTCTAGCAAAGAAAAATTGTCAGTGATGCTGCAGTTCAGGCAAAAATTACATCCTGGTTTCAGCTACAGGGGGCACAATAGCATTACACCAGTATACGAAACAGAACACTGTGCTGCAATGAGTTAAGAAATAAAGGATAGTACACATCTGGAAAAACACTCTGCGAACCACTCTAACTAGCAATATAAATATATTTTTTCTGATGTCCATGCTTCATTTAAAAGTAAATTGTAACTTACTTTGTGGGTGCCTCTTGTAAGTAACGCCACATGCTTGCACAGCATCACGCAGAAATAATGGCCAGTTCTTCGGCATATCATCCATTAGTGAATTCCTTGTACGTTGCATGTTACCAGAACTGAAAGATAAATCATAATATGCTGTTATTTTTTTTCATAAACTGTACGATGAGCTTTTCATGCATAAAAGATGAGTGCAAGCGAAAATGCAGCAAGACATCAACTTCACACCATGTCACATACTCATACTTTATTACCTAATAAATTAGAAAAGACGCTGAAAGTGTAATCAACAAGAGTGACAAAAAGCAGGAAAGGTGATTATGGATAAATCTTGAAGATGATTGCCGCCGCTGCCAGAGTAGGCCAGCCTTCGTAGGAGAGCACTTGCTGCCCACAAAAGCTTGCTGTCACAGGCCACGCGTGACGGTTCTTGTAGACATAGGCAAGCAATACCTGCACAGAAGAGGAAAAAGAAGGCGAGGGAGGAAATGGGAATATTGAAATCGGAACTTCAATTAGTAATATGTGCTAAGTAAGAAGTTTGCTCACATTAAAAATAAATTTAAGCACTTTCTCTTAAATTATGGGTATCTTAAGGTAAAAACGTTAAAGGTTAAGGTTAAAATGACTAGTATATTTCCTATCATAAGAAGCCAACCAACACTGACACTAAGGACAACATAGGGGAAATTACTTGTGCTTAATAAATGAAATAAAGAAACAATAAATTAATGGAAATTAAAGTGGATGAAAGAACACCTTGCAGCAGGTGGTAACCGAACCCACAACCTTCGCATTTCGCGTGCTATGCTCTACCAATTGAGCTACAGCGGCTTCGTTTTCCCATCCACTTTCTTGAGTATTTATGTGTTCTAGTAGAACCCTGGGAGTGTTAGCCAGCGCCACAACTCAGAGACCTTGTTCCTGCCATATAGTCATTAAGTTGCATAGCAGAGTCAGCCTTTAAATTATTATATGGTGTTTTGTGGCTAAAAAGCCACTTATCAACCTGTGAAACAAGTCTGAGAAGCTTCCTGCAAAATATAATCAGTTTAAGACAGTAATTCACTCTGCAGGTAAATGATGTACTAACTTAATTAAAAAGTTAAATAGCATTTTATATTGTTAAACTAAAAGCAAGTTTGACATTTTGCACTGCCTAGCTGTTGCCTTCTTTTCAAACTTGAACATGACACAGTACAGAGTAAGCAGGTAGCATGCAAAGGAGGACTGGTGATAAAATAGTGTTCCAAAGCAACACTCCTAGCTGGATCAATCACTTTTGTTGATATATTTTCATGTGACCCCAATTGGTTTAGGGCAATACCTCACACAAATGATGCAACACCTTGGATGATGCGTCACACAAAATTGAAAGTATCTCATGATGTGATCAAACGATAACATTGCCCACTGTCTTGGAAGTGTTAACATGCTGTTTGCGCAAGAAAGTGCAAAGTGATTCATATAGGTAGCAAATTCATCAGTGCATCTATAGCCTCAGGTAATTCTGAGAATCTATGTTGACTCGCAGTTGAGAAGCCACTGCACACAGAAAGGTGTATTCAAGTAATGGTCCATGCTGAATAATTTCCCACCTAGTGAAAAGGCAAATGTGGCAGGCTAATGGGCTAGGGCAAATAGATTGCTAAATTTTGATAACACCTCCAATGATATTATTGAAATAGGTGATAAAAAACAGCACAGGTAAAATTGCAGTTATGACAAAATTTTAAAAGCACCTCTGCAAACTGCTGGAACCCTGAGCATCATGCCTGTTCTACACGCACATATGTTGCAGCGCAATCTACATCTCAGACGCAGGCGCCTCCACACATCACTTTGTGATCTCCTCACAATAAGGTTAAAAAACAGTCTGGCACAAGCTACCTGATGTGATTCATTTTGCAAGCGCCAGCCAAGTGCTGATGGTGGTAGAGCGAAATTGAAGTTTGTCTTTGTATGGAAGCCTCGGCCCATGTTTTATCAATTCTAGCAGCAAAGCACACCTTTTACAGCACACATAAATCTTAAATTACACTGCTTGCTGATGCTGTACAGTAAATTCCTGTAAAGAAACTAAATCACACAGAAAACATTTAGAATACCAAACTATTCAAATACTGGCTTGAATACATTTGTGCATTAGGGAAGCAAGGTGTAATGTACACTGTTGTAGCAAATTTTTACTCATGTATGACACAGCAGAGTTAATTTTTGAGTTCTTACATAGCAATGACTACCTACAGGTACATTTTGTAAGGCTTAGGGAAACTAATTATTAGTAGAACTGTGTATGTACACTGGCACTGAGAAATTGGTTATAATAGTGGCAGCTTATAATGGACCAGCGCAAAAAAAAATGCCCGTTTGTGAGACACCAACTAGCTATTTTACCACGAAGCACTCCCTGGCCTTAACCCATATAAAAAGCACTGGGAGGACCAGAGAGGGTACAGTACATTGGCTTACACTGATCATGATGTAGAAATTGGTTATAATAGTGGCAGCTTATAATGGACCAGCGCAAAAAAAAAATGCCCGTTTGTGAGACACCAACTAGCTATTTTACCACGAAGCACTCCCTGGCCTTAACCCATACAAAAAGCACTGGGAGGACCAGAGAGGGTACAGTACATTGGCTTACACTGATCATGATGTCCCGTCATCCAGCTAGCGCCAAGGTACAAGAAGGATGTCCAGCTGTCTATAGAGTGAAAGGAACAAAATAAGATAGCATCAAGTCAGTTGAAAGGCAGATTTGCAACTACAACTAAGGTGACCCAGTCACAGTCATTCAATAATAAGTGCCAAGCTGTCGTGTTTTCACTCCCAGATGAAGCACCTACTAGGTTAAAGGTTTTGCTGCTTATTTAGAACAAAACACAAGTGAAATTTGTACATCAGCAGACGATTTAATTTGGAATTGTATAGATGAAGTAAACATAGCAGTTATATTTTTTGTTTTGCTATAAAGTGGGAACGCTACAAACTGCATAGTCACTGACACACACGCGCGCACACGCAAGAACAAAAGGACACAAAATAGGGCGAGTTCAGCCTGGTTCAGCATTACAGCCAGCGCGTCGTCTTCGATTGCACTCCTTTCGGTTGGTTCGTGCTACGTCAACCACAAAGACTAACAAGCAGGGCAAAGTTCTGACTGTTGTTGCGGAAGTCGTGGAGCGCGGTAGTGCTGAACGGCTGAACACAAGCAGAACCCTCGTATAAAAGTAATGACGAAAACTCGCAGGGCAGAAGAGCCCATATATCAAGAACTGTCGCGGGTAACACCTAAAAATATTCACATTGTTGACGAAAAACGAAGTGCAATGTATTTCACTTACCGGAAAA
This sequence comes from Dermacentor andersoni, assembly GCF_023375885.2. Lineage (NCBI taxonomy): Eukaryota > Metazoa > Arthropoda > Arachnida > Ixodida > Ixodidae > Dermacentor > Dermacentor andersoni. The sequence goes on from NC_092818.1 coordinate 66,146,453, forward strand.
AGTGTTATCCGAACGTGCGACGTACAAAGACGCACCGAGACACGAAGGCGGCGAACGCAGATCCCGCCATTGTGGTAGTAAGCCCAGTAAGCCGTCGGCGAAAACACGCAATACAGCCGATGTCACGAAGCACTGATGCAAAACACACGGCAAACAGCATCAGCACAGCTAAATGACTCCAATTAATATCCAGTATAAATGTACAGAACGGCTTAGAATGACGCACAACTGGCATAACGAACCCACGGCCAGCCCACGACCGAGACATTGCGGGCGGCAGTGGCCGTTTTTTCAAACTTCCTGCCTCCCAGTGTTTCCAGCACAGAATGAGATGTCCGACAAATTTGGATTGTGTCGCCGAAGTGATCGCAGCGCGGTGGCTCTGTGACACCGCTGTGCAACGCCGGCGTTTCGCTCCTGCTGCTGTCAGTATGGGGCTCTTGCATTGCCCAGGGGGCGCTGCGAAAAAGGTGCTAAAAAGCGCCCTCTGTTCTAAAATGGGTCGTACCAAGCTCGGTCGTCTGCTTCGGAAAGCACGTTTACAATATGGACCCGCCACTTTCGGTTGTGTTTTATCACGGCCTGCAGCGAATATCGGGCGCCGAAGATTTTTTCAGGGGTGGCACGCTGCGTAAAGGCAAGAAATGATGCAGTGCCGAACACGTGTATGCCGTTCAAGAATTAAGCGGCGAAGTTTTAGCGCGGTGTCGAGCGCAAGTGAAGCGAGTCGCGTACGAAGTGGAACTTCAGGTAAGGTTTGCACGCTGCTAGATTCAGGCGCACAAACGCGAGGAAATGCTTGCTATAAATGAATCCACAGTAGCGATAAGCAGACATCATGTGTACGGAACTTCTCGAGCACACGACGGTACGCGCCGCGACGGCAGCGGTCTTTCACCATGCCGCGATGTACGAACTGCTCGAGCGCACGATCGTACGCACCGCGACGGCAGCGGTCTTTCGACACGCCGCGAAACGGCGGGTCTCCTGCAATCTTTGTTGACTGCATGCCGCTAAACAAGTAGTTTTAGTAACTCGTGCAATGCATGTGAGCTCGCACGTACGTGCGAATCGCGCTGCAGCGCGAGCTCGTGCGCTGCTCGCTTGATGTAGCTTTTAATGACAACGCTAGAACATCGATCTGCTGTAATCAATACTATCTTGCTGCGCTGCCTCAACATGCTGGCTTGAGGTCAAGTATGAGCACATTTAACTCTCTAACCTGTGCTACTCGTAGTGGGGTAGTGAATTGTCACCGAATCAGCCCGGCCATTTGTGGTCATTTGCGCACACCTGGGCACTTCACCACTTCGCACCGGTCGAATTGTTAATTGTCGCTGTGGCCGGGTTTCGAATCGTGAATCACCAGCCATGCCTGCTGCTATGTCGGTCTGCCGTCGGGACTGTAGGGGCAAAAGACCGAATTTTAGAACGCAGATCTATAATCAAGCAAGCTTCAAGACAGGTGAAGCAGTCAGCATGGCGCAAAGTTTCGCTTACCCAGCGCGACGAACTGCAGTTAATTATCCAGCGCGCCCGACGCTCCGCTTCGTGAAGCCTTGAAGGGAAACGATAGAATCGGATGTTGGGATTCAGGCCTTCTTGTTCATGGCAGCCCACGACGCTGCAGTATCGACGGTAACGCTTTTTCGATGCTGAGCTAGGTCCCTCCGGATCGGCATCGCCGATTCCTTCTGCTTCCAGCATTACGTCCCACGGCCCACGGAGAGTCCGTTTTCGTTAAACTATAGGCTGCGACCAGCTCGCAGCGTGGTCGACGTGGTCTGTGAGAAGTGACGAGCCTTTTCTCACTCGCAACAGGGCAGAAAAAAGTGCGAATCGACGCAAAACTCGGCCTAGAAACGTGCTTCGCCACAGCCAGAGCTCAATACGACCCAAGCTGGTACGACCCAGATGTCGTTTCCCGCGCCGCCACCAGGCGCCGCTACTATACCTCAACCTCCAGCGCAAGACGCCCATACCTACAGTGCCACTGTAGTATACCTGCTGCGCGAGCATAGAATGGCTTCCAGGCGTCGTGTGCGCGCCCCGTATGGAAAACAATAACACGCCCTTGATTGTTGAAGTTCTGGTGTGAAATTATTTAATATCAAAGCCAATTAACTTATGTTGCTTCCAACGAGTTCGATTTGTCTGTGGCGTCTTTTATTCGCTAACGCCGACGGCCAACGGTAACCGCACTTTTAACACGCCGTTTGGCATTTTATGCACTTTTAGACAAAAAGATCTAGAAAAGTTCTTGAGTTAGACATTCTGAATGCGTTTACCAAAACAGACTCTAGTGACACCAGTAGTGGGTTTTGTCGCAGATAGAATATATACTAGCATATTCCAAGTGCTGAGGTTATGTTTAGAAGAAATTCTATTTTCAGTCTTATCATAGACCAAGACGTCTATAGCCGTTTGTAGCCGTTTCAAGAAGTTTTTAAGAGGTTCTGTGTTTCGTGGGTTGTGCACAGCACTTCTTTATTCTCAATTCGACACGCTAACACACCTTCGCTCATGGAGGAAGGAAACTGAGGAGAGGCCCTACCCCCTCCGCGCGCTAGGAGAAAAGTGTGGAGGAAATGACGTAGTAGGTTCTCCTTTGTTTTGCTGCTTTTTTTATTTCTTTGCTGTAGTGGCCCCGCATTTCGGGCCACAATGGCGGCTTTGTTATTGTTCTGTGCCACATGTTCTGTGCGCTCACACGTGTTGCTCCGTAGGTTTCGTACCGTGGCAAAGGCGCCGTGCGGGCAGGTTTGCGTTGGTCTCCGTGATTTGTTGCGCTGCGTTATCTGGACCGTGCTCTACCGCATGTTGCTGTGGCCAGGTGGGACAGGAGGAACTAAAGTTCGTGAAATGAACGCGCATGCAACGCTGTACGCAATGTACTGCGCCACGGCAATGGCTACGGACGAAGGAATATCCGCGGGAAATGTTGCCCTCTTTCGCGGAATCATGCTAACGTGCTAACGATTGCTTAGTATTGCTGCGGAGCGCGCGGGTGCGGGCAGCACGGTTGCGCGCAGCGCGGCGTGGTTTCGCGAGAAATGTAAGCAAGAGAGGAGAGCTGGCCCGATAAGCGGAGCAACGCCATGAGCAACGCCAACTTCCGGCTTCACTTTAGCTTCACAAAGAGTGACGTCAGGGCCTCTCCTTAGTTTCCTTCCTCCGTGCCTTCGCTCGTTGCCGCACCCACCCGCCTTACGCACTCTCCCCTTTAGAAGAACCTCACCTATATATACTGTGGCGAGGAAAATGTTGCCTTGAAGAAGACAAGTCCACTTGTCGAAACATTGGCTCCTGCTTTGACTTTCCGTGTTCTCGTTTTGCTCATCGTCTTGAATTTCCCCCACCCCATCTTCCGTCTTTCCCGTGTTTTCCGTATACCCATCTATATGCTTCTGTCGTCATGGTACGTACGTTAATGCGAAGAATTTTTTTGCCTGCCTTAGGCACATTGAGTCTATTCTCTAACACAGACGTGATGCTGTAGTGGTTGTTTTACCTAAATCACGTTTAACTGGAGTTCATCACTATATGCATAATGCATGACATGAGTTCAAAGCGCCATGTATTTCCCATTCTCAGTGTCCTGTGTCGGTAGCGCTGCGTTCAAACATGAAGGCAAAATCTACTCTTAAGCTGTCACGATGCCATCGTGGTCTTACTTTAACCGTATCATATCAGGATGTGTATGACGTGCATTCATGACAAAACATGTATATTATGAATGAATGACAGGACATGCCTTTCATGACATGCATAAACGATGATATGAATACATTACATGGTTTTTTTATCACATTATTTATGTGACGTCATTCATATCAGTCGTGGATTGCTAGCTTGGGCTACTGGGTATGTGCTCGTGCATGTAATGAAATCGCATTCATCACGGCATGCTGCAAGTCCCTTTGGTCATGACATGACATGGTACGTCATTTGTTTTATGCATGCATTTCAGGACGTGTCTTTCATGCCATGTTTTATGTAGGTCCTGACATGTCATTCATGTTAAGTATGCCATGTCATGAGTGGAGGAAACGGTATGCAGCACGACTATGCTCCCTTTAGGAGCATATACAGGGACACTTAAGAGAAATGCGTCAGAGAGAAGAATCGCTGCACGCATGCCTGATACAAGGCACGTATCGGCGGTGGCAATACGGTGTGTCGCTACATTGGTTTACTGCTAATCGCATTAGCGTCAACATTCATATAGTGAGATGGGTTCTGCTGGAATTTTCTTTTTGCACCTTTGTGGCCGTGAGCACAGCCAACTTTTTTGATGGAGCGGCACGCCGTACGTGACATCAGGACAGACTGAAGGCTGCTTTCCTTCCTTTTTTGTCATAATTATATAATGACATATATGTAAGTTGTGCTAAACAGTAGTTGGGGCGAGGAGTTACGGAGTCGCCATCTATCGGAAGCGCCTCCCTTGCGTAGTACGAGGGATCACGCGGCGCACAGGTTTGGCTCACAGTGCTCCATAAGAAGACCACGCGGCAGCCCACCTGGACATTTATGCAAGTACTCTTAAAAGAGGGAAGTTTTTTACTGTCGAAATAATAATTTTGGGCAAACTTAAATCACAGAATCGTTTACAGACGATATCTCTTTACCGAATACGAACAGTGAACGTCACTGCGCGCGGTCGCGGCAACGGAGTCTCCCGAACCGACCTCTTGCGTGAAAGGTAGGCAAACGCTGAGACCAAACTATGTGAAATATGTTCTTATAGTCGGTTGCCTGTATAATCAAATGGAGCATAACAGAATGAAGCCTCATTGCAGCGATGGCACGGGTTCGCAGCGACCGACTGCGCGTCTGCATGCGTGTTCGCGCACAATGTTTCGTTTTCGCTGCGTGCGCGTTTTCGCACCGTGCCGCAAGTTTTAGGCCGCAGAATACAAGCATCTGACAGTACACAAGCAGCCATTGTTACATGGACACTATCAGATCTGTTCCAAAATAATTTTGTTATAGAGACTTCAACGCCTACGGCGACTGTGATGTGCCGTCGCGGCGGTTCAATTTTTTTTTTCTTGGAAGTTCTTGGACGTTTCAATATTACTTCTCAAGTTGCGTTGCACTACAGTATGTTTGTCGGTCTTTTCAGCGTGCGATTTCCCGCTGCTTCGTTTTCGTAATCCAGTGCAGTAATTCATAACACAAACATATGACCATATGCCATGCCGTTTTTTAATGTGCTTCTTGCCGCTCTGGGCTTGCCGCTCTGAGCCAGACTGGGCATTGTATCAATGACCACCTGCGAGAGCGAGCTCTATCAATCAAGAATGCGACTGGCTCGCATTTGCCGTATCACTGCAGAGTGTGCACTTGTAAACCTTTGCTTGAAAGCACATGCATATTACGAAAAAGTAAGGATACGGTTTCATGGGAACTAGCAGAGGCGATGTATATCAAAGTTTGGTGACCAATGTATTAGCGTTCCGTCATTGTGTCTTCCCGAGAATGAGTTTAGGTTCCTGGTTGATAGGATATGATTAGGTTTGGTTTGTATCTCGTGTGATCTCACCCGTGTATGCTCTTGTTTGCATGCCTGAGGGTATATAAGTGAAGCATCGGGGGGGGGGGGGGACAAAAACCAGTTGCGAGGGTGCGTCTGTCCGTGTTCCTTATTATGTTGTTCGCGTCCTACTTTTTGCGCCTAAACCATTTCTAAAAGCTATGTACCAACTAGCCCGGCAGCAGATGTTAATTAACCTGCCAAACAAAGAGCTAATGTTGCTGTAACCAAGCATAAAACACTTTAAACATTTAGAAAAACAATGTGTTCATGATTACACAGTTGCCAAAAAGTTATACCAGCAGCAAAGTAGAATACACTTCGTTACTGCTATATTAGTTTTCTGTTTGGTTGAGCTCTGTGCCACCAGGTGGCTGCACCGTGCAGGCCATTCACATTCTGTAAAACACCCAGGCCCAGTCCATTTGCGTTTACCCGAATACCGAACACACGAAACACTATTGTGGTAGTAATCATTCGGCGTCAAGTGATGGCCGCAAACGTGTAGATGCTGGTGCCGATTGGATATCGACAACCAGTGCTGCAGCCACTCCGCTTGCACGTTTGCTTAAAGAGGGGCACAATGTTGCAGCTTGACTTGTCGCCGATCACCACGTTTGCAGCCCATGAACCATCGTGGTCGCGAAAAGCCATATGGAGACCAACACAGACCATGCAGCTCGCATCAACAGGGAGCATGTTGCAACACAAGCAGATGACAATTGCTGTGTGCTGGAAGTGCTTGAGTGTAGTGATAAAATGTCCTTGCTGCTTCTCTTTCTATTATCTTATTTTTTTTATAGACACAAATGAACTAACATTCCAACTACTAGGGCCAATCAGAGAGTCGTTGCCCCTATTTTTTTTAGCCAAGTTACGGCTGTAAATGCAAAGTCAACATATTCATTCCCAGCGGTGGACCTTTCATGGATCGGCCTGGCTTTAGCTGCCATTAGCTCTGCTGTCAGTTGTTGAAGATGGTGGTTGTGCTTCACATGTCCATAGCATATAAACAACAAAGTGGGATTAATATTCTAGGGAGTAAGGGAAGAACCCCCATCGAAATCCACAGGGAAATGCAGCACACGTATGGGGAATGGTGTCTCGTCTTGAAAAGTGTGAGGTGGCGGTGTTTCGAGTTCGCAAAAGGCCGTGAAGACTTCCATGACAATGAGCGTTCAGGGAGGCCACCTGTGTCGCTGCCTGATGACATTTGTGATGGGACAAATGTCCGACCCCAGTGTGGGCACTATGTGGAAAAATAGTGTAAGGTATGTAGAATAGTATGTATATTTGTAATTACCTGTAGGTACCTTACTTTGGCTAATAAAATATAGGGGCAAAGACTTTCTGATTCGCCCTCGCATTACAAACAACATTAGTTCTCCATAAAGTTGAAAAATCATTGATGATGTGCCCTGGACAGCCAATCAGATAGCTCGCTGTAGTGGCATCATATGGTTACCTTGCGTCACTTGATCAGGGGTGGCTGAAAACTTAAGAGATTGGTGTGCTGCGATCGGTAGCGAAGTACACTTTTAAAACCTTATGGTAAATTACATGCTTTCCGTGGTATCATAAGAAGCCAACAAACACTGACACCAAAGACAACATAGGGGAAATTACTTGTGGTTAATAAATAAAATAAAGAAAGGATAAATTAATGGAAATTAAAGTGGATAAAAAAACAACTTGCCGTAGGTGGGAACCAAACCCACAACCTTCGCATTTCGCGTGCGATGCTCTACCAATTGAGCTACCGCAGCGCCGTTTCCCCATCCACTTTCTTGGGTATATATGTGTCCTAGTAGAACCCTGGGAGTGTTAGCCAGCGCCACCACTCCCAGATCTTGGCGGCGGACGTGGAGCATCCTTTTTACCACAGGCGTCACGAGAACGTCTTTTTGGGTGAAGGCAACTGGTCAATAAACCCACACATGCTACCTGAAGGCATCAATGTTGCCGGATTCGAGACCCTCATTCTAATAACGAGGGTCGCGAATCCGGCCAGTTGCCTTCACCCAAAAAGATCACGTTCTCGTGACGCCTGCGGCGAAAAGGACGTTCCATGTCCGCCGCCAAGGTCTGTGAGTGGTGGCGCTGGCTAACACTCCCAGGGTTCTACGAGGACTCGTATATACCCAAGAAAGTGTATGGGGAAACGGCGCCGCGGTAGCTCAATTGGTAGAGCATCACACGCGAAATGCGAATGTTGTGCGTTTGGTTCCCACCTGCGGCAAGTTGTTTCTTCAACCACTTTAATTTCCATTAATTTATCATTTTTTATTTTATTTATTAACCACAAGTAATTTCCCCTACGTTGTCCTTGGTGTCAGTGTTTGTTGGCTTCTTATGATATGACTAATAAAAATCGGGCCCCTCGGTTAACCCCCTTTCTTCTCGTTTATTCCATAAAGAGGGTCTCGAATCAAGCAACACTGATGCCTTCAGGTAGCATGTGTGGGTTTATTGACCAGTTGCCTTCACCCGAAAAGATCACGTTTTCGGGATGCCTGTGGCAAAAAGGACGTTCCACATCTGCCGCCAAGGTCTGTGAGTGGTGGCGCTGGCTAACACTCCCAGGGTTCTATGAGGACACATATATACCCAAGAAAGTGGATGGGGAAACGGTGCCGCGGTAGCTCAATTGGTAGAGCATCGCACGCGAAATGCGAAGGTTGTGGGTTCGGTTCCCACCTGTGGCAAGTTGTATTTTCATCCACCTTAATTTCCATTAATTTATCGTTTTTTTATTTCATTTATTAACCACAAGTGATTTCCCCTATGTTGTCCTTGGTTTCAGTGTTTGTTGGCTTGTTATGATATCATTAATAAAAACCGGGCCCCTCTGTCAACCCTTTATTCTCGTTTATGCTTTCTGTGGAGCACTTAGAAGTGTCAATTAATAATTGGGAGGACCTACCTTAATGGCTCAATATGTTTGCACAACATCATCAAAATCGTTTCAGGGTCCCTTTATCCCTTTAAGGACATTATTTGCACATGCAACGAGGTGGCATTACAGCAAAACATATTTTGACGCTCGCACTGTTTTCTTTCCACACGAAGCGAGTGTTCGTGGGACTAAGTGGGACTATCATGATTGGGCTCAACTGTACCTGGCTCGTTAATACTCCTAGTTTCGAGATAATGGTCTAATGGTGGAGCATTCTCTTCCATGCCACCATCACACCAGTGCTATCTGTCCATCCAACATTATAGTTGGTTCGTAAAACATTCATGACAACTTATTCAATTCATTCATGACAATTTATTCGTAGCAGTTATTCAATTACTAGGGGTGTGCAAATAGTAGTCTTTGAGACAGAATCGAATAGGGCCAGAAGCAGATGGAATCGAATATAGAAGTTTTCGAATAATGAACAGCCATTTCCACAAATAATATATAAAATGATGTTCACATCCTAGTGCTAAAAATACACGATTTCAATATAATGAAATTTCGCTGCCGCTGCAAAGAAATACCAGGACATTAAATAAAAACTTCCGTGGATACAATGGTCATACGGTTGAATTACAAGTGGCTGCTTCTGAAGGCACCTCTCAAATTGCACACCAAGCGACCAAAGGCGATCGCTGAAGTGAAGCAGCGACATGTCCAAGTGCAAGAAGATCCTCTTGTTCCCCCACATGCTGTAGGCTTTGGGTGCGAGTGAAAGTGTGCGAGGGTGCACCAAGAAGGGTGGTGGTTTGGCTCCCATACGAGCAAGGAGAAATGGGTGAGCAGAGCGAGTTCGGGGTAATGCAATCAAGCGAGCGCGAGGGAGGGAGGGAAGGGAACGCGTGTCATCCATCTACTTCTCTAGCATGGCCATGGCTGCACACGAATGTCAGAGCAGCCGAGTGCATATGCAGCCCGTGCGCCCTCTTTTGGAGGTCATCTGCCAGATGTGCAAAGAATGGGCGTGCTGAAATGGCGCAGCATCATGCATGCCGTCTTCCTGTTCGTTTAGTGCTGGAGGTTGCACAAACTCCAAGTTTCAGAGACATGCGGAAGTGAGAGACAGATAAAACATTTGCTCCGCACTGCCGACACTTTTCATGCTAGCATCATCCTACTCGTGTCTATGCTATCAGCCGTAGGGGCAGAGTGGACGCGAAAGTGTTGCTGGCTTTGCTTTACAACGCCGACATGAGCATATCGTCGACATGGCGTGAAACTGATGGTTAGCAGGTATGATGCAAGTCCCAGCATGTCACCTCCGAGATTTGTCAGTGTGCCACGCTCAGTCACAGGTGGTGCCTCATCTCGGAGGTCATGCCAAGGATTCGTGGAATTGGAGCTGTGCGTCGCTTCTGGGGAGCGGTAATGGTGGCATTTTTTCAATTTCAATATCAACAATGCCTACTTCAGCGAGCATTTAGATACACATCCACTCACTCTACAAGTAACAAATTTTGCAAAGAGGCTATTCTGTATCTACGATTCTTAGGTGGCTCAAAATTTCGTTGCTTTTGCCCTTTAATCCACACACCCAGTCCTTCCCAGTTTAACAGCTTGAATTTACTTCTCAATGTAGTGTGAATATAATTTTAGGATGTGTTTCTACTTGCCTGCGTCAGCATGTGAATTAAATTGGCATGCAACAAGTGCCAAAGTTTTGATTGTACTGCATGGGTTCCATGGAATAGGCCGCAGTGTTGAAGGTAGGGTAGAACGATTCGCACGCAGCAATTTCGCACTACATTTTTCACAGGTGTTATTTCTGCAAATGTGAGCCTAGGATTGCTGTTTCACATGCACCAACCATGACAGCTGCGATTTTCGCATCTGTGAGCACCTACTGGAAGACAGAATTATTTTGACATGAGCTTATTCAGTCTCAATATTCTCGCCATGGTTGGGCGGCAGCAGAAATGCGATCCACCACCCCGGTTTACTGCCAACCGTTCTGAGTGACGGGTCAAAATTTAAGATTTTTTTTTTCACGATGCTTGAGTGTCACTTATCACGTGCGGAGATGTTCAAAAGAAAAGTGGCATGGAAGTTGAGAAAGTTGCACTTTTCTAGCGCGCTGTTAACAAAAATGGCGCAGAAAATCGGGCATCGGGAGATGCCATCGCACACCAAAGTGTGCAACTTTCTGTTAAAACACTGCTGCCATTTTGGAACCATCGTAAATAGGAGAGATCCGAGCTTGAGATAGCCACAGTGCTGCATTTCGCCATGCACAAATAACAGCAAATGAAGTGAACGAAAAAGGAAAAAAAAAAAAAAAACGAGAAAAGAAAATAAATAAAGTAGTGTTGTGATTAGTTACTGCTGCCACACAAACACGGGAACCGCTCTTGTTGGCTAATGCAGATTTAAATGGCCGGTGCATCTTTCACGCGCATTTTGACAGTGGTGATGTGCACATTTTTTTGTCCTGGCGAAGTCTGGCGATTAGGATGCGTCGCTGGCTTGTGTTAGTTTTGTTAATGTATCCAAAATGCAAAACCGGTGAACTTGGAATTAAAAATGGTGGAATGGTCGTATCAGAGGTGGAAGGGGGGGAGGGGGGAGAGAAAGAGAGAGCAAGGGGACTTAGCAAACACATTTCTCCTCAGCATTCCTAGCACAGATATTTCTTTGCACCTTTCTTTTACGACTCCACTGTAAATCAGCCCATTCACTTTTCAGTTATCTTATTGGTACACAATATGGCAAATCAATTCTGCAGAATCCTACAAGTTGGAGGAAGGTTCATAAAACAGAAAAATACTAGCCATCCACCTCATTGTAACGCAAAGTGACAAAGGAAACTAATTTGCATTGGTCCCTCGTTCAATTCCCTGGCGGGGACAAACTTTTTTTGAATATGCAAATTTTTCTGACAAACTAGTGTGAGTCTCCTTTGCAGCTTCATGCTACACTGGGGTGGATGACTATTCTTACCTTTCATAAATTGTACTACTAATACCATGACGTCGAAGGAAGGATGATGCCATTCCAGTCTGCTTACATAGTGAACCACAGCTGATCACCCCTCGTGGGCACGTGCCAAAGTTAGCAAGCAATAACAACCTGAGAAAGCTTTATGTCCACGCTACCTAATGCTGCCTGCAAGTGCTGACACTGCCAAAGATGTATATCTTGCCATTTAAATAAAGGAGCAGCAGACACAGCCCTCTTCAACCTGAAGAAGCTTTATGTCCATGTTTTCTACAGCTATCCGACAGCAACGATGTTGAAGATCTATTGCAGGTGTGCTACAATGTACCTCCAACGGTTATGAAATGATGGACCGCAAGCCATGCTTTGCAGGGCGCCTGGGAAAGTCGTCTTCCACTTTCGGCGTCGCAGGGTAGTCGTCACGGTAACCCTTTTCCGGCCTTGGTCGCTCAGTGTGGTGAACGCGAGGCATCGCAAAGTACCCAAGGTGCGGCCGTTGAATGCCCAGCTTGTCAAGCATGCAGCCATCCAATGCGGCCTGGGTTTTCCGGCAGCTGCAAAGGAACAAACAATCCATTTAAATTAGAGCACAGACTGAGCATGGTAAGGAAACATGAGAAGGCTGACTGAAAAAAAAAACAGCCACCACTTTGGAAACCGAGCACTGGTGTTACATTTTGACCACAGTAACAATTTTCCACAAACATTTGTTGTCACACATTGTTGTTACAGGCATCTGTTACACTGGGAAGCTCCCATCTTGCTACGATGGTCTCTACAGGGTGTTATGCAAAGTCGCCGATGTTAGTGGACTCAACCATTTGTTACAACTGCGCCGTCTATGTGGCTGACGAGTAGGTCATGTACTGTGGGTCTCCCATATCATACGCTATTGTACACATTGTGCAACTTAAGCCACACATCATGGCTAACTTCCCAATCACGGTCAGATACCGTGGACGTTGCTGTCGTGGGACAGTAGAGGAACAGATGCGTCAATCAGCTGATGAAGACATCTACAAAGCAGCCTCAGGTGGGCTCAAGCTTCATATCCGTCACTGCTGCCCGTGGTTTGCCTCAAACCCAACTAGGAACAATGCGCTATCAGCATTGAAAACACAGTGGAAAGGAAGGGGCTGGTACATTAAAGGGGCCACAAGACGGTCGTCCGACAGAATGAACTGCGTTATTTCCTGCTTTGGTTTTTCACATGACGTCATCATGCTTACTGATACCTGGTATCCAAGTGAATGTGATATATACTTAGTCTTTCCGGCTATCATACCTATTAACTGAACCGCTCTGAAAAGAAAGGTGGTGGTGTGCTAGTGTTGATGAAAGATTTATTTGATGGTGACCTGTATCAACCATACACTTTTAAGCAACACCGATTTCAAAATCTTAACCGCTGTCTCTAACAATAATGTTTTCTCCATTTTGTATCGTCCACAAACTGGCTACACATTGACTTTTTTTTAATTCTTAGACGAGTCCTTGAGCTGGGCAAACGAAAATACACAAAAAATAGTGCTAGGTGGCGATATAAACATTAACATATTACAAGAATCAGTAACCCAGTGTGAGTTCGCAACACTGCTGGAGTCAAATGGCTGCTCTCATCCAATTGCTGCACCCACACAAATACAAAATGGCTCTGCTACATTGTTAGACATTTTTGTCACTAATCTGAATGCTCATAATACTGCCTCAGGGACTATTGGTGTACAAATAAGCAACCACTTACCAATTTTCTATTTTACTGAATCAACTGTTGAAAATAAACCTTTTAAAGGCTGACAGTCTGTAATAATTCAATATATAAACCCATTAACGTTTGAGGAACTTCAAATGGAATTGCTGCAGACTGATTAGGAAGCAGTTTACGAACAAGCAGACCATGATGACACCTATTCCACTTTCCTAACGCTGTTCAAATCTTGTTATACTAAATGCTTCAAAAGCAGAAAGGCTAATTCTAAAAAATCAAGGAAACCTTGGGTTACCAAAAGCATGTTAAAATTGATCAAATGGATAGATGCACTTTACAGGCATTTCTGGGAAACATGAGAGCTGGACGACTTGTGGACATTTAAGGAAATTGGAAACAAAGTGACCGCAGTTCTTAGACAAGCCAAAAAGCATTGCGTTCACAATCTTCAACACCGAAGTGGTAAAATGTAGCGACATTCTTCGGAAGAGCCTTAACATGATACTCGGCAGGACAAGCACAAACCACAATCGTGTTTCAAACATAACAGTGGTTGGTGCATTAACATCGGGAACCCCCCCCACCCCCATCTCTAGCTAACTCTTTTAATTCATTTTTCACAACTTTAGCTGACAATCCTCACGATTCACATAGCTTAGATTATCTCAAAGATCCTAACTGTGATACCGCATTCCTGAAACCAACCATTGCAGATGAAATCCAAAACAGGTTTCTAATGTTCTGTAACAGCAGACCCCAAGATTGCAATGATATACAAATTGGACCAGTAGAATACATCATACATCTCGTACCTCCTATCCTTGAGCACATCTGTAATATCTGCTTTGCACGAGGCAAATTTCCTAAGCAATAGCGAGCGTCCTCTCTAAAGGTCCAACAAACACTGACACCAAGGACAACATAGGGGAAGTTACTTGCGCTTAATAAATGAAATAAAGAAACGATAAATTAATGGAAATGAAAGTGGATGAAAATACAACTTGCTACAGGTGAGGAACGATCCCACAACCTTCGCATTTTGCGTGCAATGCTCTACCAATTGAGCTACTGTAGCAACGTCTCCCCACCCACTTTCTTGGGTATTCATGTTTCGTAGCAGAACCCTGGGACTATTAGCCAGTGCCACCACTCACAAACCTTGGCGGTGGATGTGGAACATCCTTTCTGCCGCAGGCGTCACGAGAATGTGATGTTTTTGGGTGAAAGCAACCGGTTAATAAACCCACACACGCTACCTGAAGGCATTAATGTTGCCAGATTCGAGACCCTCATTAAGTAATAAACGAGAAGAAAGGGGGTTAACCGAGGGGCCTGTTTTTATTAGTCATGTCATGAGAAGCCAACAAACACTGACAGCAAGGACAACATAGGGACAAAACTACCTTGCACTGCAAGCAAAACGCGAAGGTTGTGGTATCGTTCCCCACCTGCGGCAAGTTGTTTTTTCATCCACTTTCATTTCTATTAATTTAGCACCACCATATCACCTGTATTTCTAGAACACGGGGAGAGAGCATCTCATCAGCCGGCTGCAATATTAGCCTTTACATATTAGTAAGGCAGGTAATGTGTTCGAGTTTTGCAATAAACAATGCCCTTGTGACAATGCCCATCGCCAATGACAATGTGAACGTGAGTGGAAACGGGAATGTGGGCAGGCTTATTGGGTCTGTCAGCTGCTGACATGATGCTGTTCCCACTGCAGAAACAGAATGTGGTAGGAAAGCTATCAGTGAACATAACAGCACGTCCTTTTACACTTTGTTCTCAATGGCAGCCACCGTGTATGTACCCTAGCTGAGTTTGAGGCTATTTCACATGCATGCCTATGTGCCTTTTCATATTGCTCACGATACTAACTACATGCATACCAGCCAGCCCGTGAGCTTTAAAATTCGTAAAAATCTCACGAACTCAACAACTCGAGAAAGGGTCCTTCAGAACCCCTTTAAAGGGGCCCTGAACCACCCCTTGGGCTTAGTGAAATTAAATACCATAGTCCACAGGTAGCATATGCTGCTGTGAACATCTCAGCCAAATTTTGCTGTCGTATGCGGTGCGTGGAGCTCGCAAGCGGATCGCGAAGTCACTTTTCTCTGAAACACTTTCTTTTAAACAGAAGCCTGCACCTCATTCTCTTCTGGATGCTTTATTTCGTAATAAAGTGGATCCCTATACGTGGCTGCTATTGGCAGCTGCGGTCAGCTATGTAGCGTAGGTACCGCGGCTACTGCGGGGTGCCGCCACGAGTCCACTGGCTAAGTGCCCTGTGCCTTGCTGAGCACAACAGCGTTTGGCTTATGTTTAGTGCATTGTAGGCACCAAAACCAGAAGTCATGACATCTTAGTTAACAACCAAAATGAAATTTCAACTGCGCACCATGATGACATTTACAGGGCGAAGCAATGCAGGCACCCCTCACTCCGCTGTCGCCTTCGCAGTGCAAAGCATTGAAGAAGGAACAGGAGCACAGCGGAGGTCTTGTTTGATTGCCAATAACTCTGCTTCTTCTGAACGCATTGAAGTACTTTTTGCGAAAAAGTATTTCTGAAATAGCCTATTTTCACTCCAGATGCCCTTCTTCACTTCAACAGAAAGTGGTTCAGGGCCACATCCAATTATTATTGTGAACAGGATTTATTTTCCATATGAGCTGATGCAGTATATGTAAAATCACAAAAGAAGCCCAAATTCGCAAAATTGACGAAACATTCAGGTGAGTTGGCAGGTACGTAGAGTCATGACCAAAAGTTTGGGGACCAAAGGTGCCGTGATTTACTCTTTTTTTCGCAGCCTGGGCATTCCAGCTGAAATCAGGAGTGCACGTATATGTGCGCATGTTTGACTAATACGATGTATTAAACCATCTCCAGGCTGTGGAGCTGCGCTTGAATATATTTGAATTTTTTTGCTGGTGCCTTGGTCCAAAACTCTTGATCGCGACTGTGTGTGCTACCCCCATAACAACATAAGGTGAATTTGAGGGCTACATTAGCTAAATGCTCTTGAATGGCTCTCACTATGCTATTAAAGGAACACAGAAAACAAAATAATTAAGTTAAGCTGTATTAGCAAACTACGTTTCCGCAATAGCGAACTTTCCCCTCTGTTTATGAGGATAGGCTCATTATGAAAGATTGGCAGAACCAATGCTCTAAAGTTCCGGCACCAGATTGCTGAGATGTCATTGATTTTGACATTTACGTGGGGCCTAGTTAATTTTTTATTATGAAAGAATTAACACTGGTTCCTAGAGGCACCGAGGTCAACCTAACAAGTCTTGCAAACTCTTCCTGCACCAAAACAGCCCAAATCGAATAAAGAAAGAAGAAAAAAAGATATCTTCAAGATCAGAACGACGTTCCAGCTCTGTGCTTTTGGCACAAAATTGAAGAAAGGGGAGGCCCAGCCATCCACTTTCACTACTAGAAACCAATTCCTTTTCAAGAAAAAACTTAAGGAATACTCTACTGATATAAGTTGTAGTGCCCCTTCCAATTTGATTCCATGGTTCTCGACAACTGCTTTAAGCTTCGTAAAACACAGTTCATGGTTATCCATAACAGCAATAAGCATACTGTGTTGAAACGCGGCTCTGCCTTTGTGCAAACAGATGGGTTCATCAATAGACTTTCAAGAATTTTGAAATGATGACTTAGAAAAGTGTGAGTCATGTTGTGGGAGTGACATGAAGGCCGCTGTCTATTTCAGGATGTTGGAAACGCATTGTGCCTTCAACCTAACACCAGTGCAGCATGCTTACTGCAATCTTACAAAAGGCCGTAGTGTCAACCGAGACGTACACATACTACACATACTGTGCCTGTCGGAAATGTGCTAGATTAATGCTGACTCGGTAAAAAAAAGGCATAGAAGCTACTACTTATGCAACCGATTATATGCTGAGGATAGCTAGTAGGGACATCAGTGTTCAACACAAAGCAACCACTCTTTCAGAGGCCCTGTGTGCTTCCAGTTTCTCACATTTACCGGCATGGTATTGCCACTCTGTCCAGTAACCAGCGTTGCAAGTGTTCGTTACAATTCAAAGAGGCTGTGCAGACTACTGAATTCTGTTCTGAAATTTACTGCTTGTTTTCGAAAGAAACCACATTAAGTATAGACACTTTGAATGGTAGGCTTTCCATTACAGTATAGAATAGGAGGTCTTTGAAAAATTTCCTTTAAAGAGTCAATGCAAAAGAAATCTGCTTAAGACGAACCACAAGACATACTCTTCGGTTGAGACGAACATTCGGAGTGACTGCCACTGCTACTGATCCTGGAGCCTAAGGTGCCTCGATGCGCCGCACCCGGGGGGCGCGCATTGCGATTCTTCCCACCAGCAGCAGTGAGCGAAGTGACTTTCAGGCTGTCTATCACTTCAAAGCAAATTGAGTGGTGAGAACACAGCGCATGCAAGGTTACGAGCCATCAGGCCACATAGACTGTGCCCCCCAAGCAGATCGCTTTCAAGATAAGGCCCGTGCAACCGTGCATGGCCACAGTACAACAATGCCCTCCCTCCCCTACAGTGCCATGTGCACGACGGAAGACAGCGTGCTTCTTCCCACATTTCTTCCTCTGCGCACGCGAGATTGGGCCGCCATTGTCGGCTCCCCATCACATGCTTTCACTCGCACACACAGTGTATGGCGCGCCAGGACGATGTTATCACAAGATGAAGCCGGTACGTCTGTATTGCAATCAAAACCTGTAGCAACTGCTAGAGAAAGTCAACCCAATGCGCCTCCGCCTACCTTCCTGCTCCGCGATGCTTTGCTTCATTTCTCTTTCCCCACCTCACTCAATGTCACCTAGATTTTCCTCTAGGTGGTGTTGCTTTGCCACGTGCTCAGCACGTTCCTTCACACTTTTGCTAGCTCGGAATCTGCCTCAACGACCTACGAGGCAGCAGATGCCTGATTGAACTCCCTAGTGAACTTTTTCGAGCAGCACGAAGGCACAGAAGGATTTTTAAGGTCATTAGGTGAGATGACGTTGTTTGTGCCTGCTCACTGATTTGCACAAAAGCGACAAACGCTCATCGTGGACTGGATGAAACAAAGCAAGAGTACTACTTGAAGACAGTTTTCTATTAAGTTCAGCCAAATAAATGCTTTTAATGTCATTTTTCCCCATTGTAAGTTTACTTCATTTACTTAAGTAAGATATATGGATATGCCTGATCATGTTGCCAATTATTCTTCTGATGAGACGAACAAATTTTCATGGTCCCTTTGAGTTCATCTTAAAGGGAGTCTACTGTATTAGCATGACGATGCCCAACTCTTCATTATAATTGTGCCACTAGTACTCAACCACTGATACTAAAGATATCATTGTATTGCATTATAAGATTAAAGAAAATGCTACTTGACCCCTTCTATTCAACTCTGGAACACGCCGAGTAGCCAATGTTTTAAAGAGAGGGTACCACACATCTAGCTTTACTATGCCATCATCGCCAGTAAAAACGCATTTCATGCCGCCCGCAGTACATGTTGTGGCAACATCTGATAGCTAGAAATCAAAACACTTTCATGACTCTGGCCTCCGAGATTGTCCGCACTTGTGCAATCTCAGATGCTTTGTACTCAGTGTGAAATGAGATGAAGCGAAGGCTCACTTTACCATTTATTTCTTGCTGTCATGGAGAAGAGCAAGGAGCAAGAGTGATTTCAGATCAAAGTGGGCAGACTAGTTGTTGTCATGTTGTTACGCAAACATGCGGTAATGGGTGGGCTGCCATGCGAACTTCAGGACGACAAGCAACCTGCCGCATCCATGTAACGCCTTGGGATGCTGTCTGTTGTGTCTTCACTCGGTTTCTGGCTGGGCCGTTGCATTTTACACGAAATACGATAGCACCGACTGTTATTTCACTCACTGGTGGCTGTAAAGGGTGATGATGGCATATGCAGCGTCGCACCTCATCGCTGGTGGTGGGGAATTTGAGCCGTGCTAAAGGAATGTTGACCCTTCAGACGCAATATTCTCTTAATGTAAGCGTTCTCTTAAAGAAAAATGAACTGCGGGGTTCCTGGAATGGAATTTTAACAGAGGAAGTCAACCCAAGCTGACACAATATTTGCTTTTAGTGTCAATTTAAAGACTCTTTTTATAACATCCAAGGCAGGTTTTCTATTAGACAGCAGGCTCCAAAAATAAAGTGCGAGACCTAGCTTTAACATGATGTGATGCATTAACATTTGTGAAATTTCAGGGAGAGCCATATTTATCCATCGCACTAAGTTGACAAATTATGAATTAGCAGTGCTGACACTCTCATTTCTGAAAATAGCTTCGTTGTTTCTTTTTTTTGATGTCGGATATTTCCTGCAAGACATCACGGTTTGTGCAGGAATTGTTATAGACCAGAAAGGGTTAAAGGTCAACTGCAATAAAACTTGACACCGCATAGCAAGCCCAGTTTCAAATATTGTAAGACACAAAGCAGTCTCCGTGCAAAATTTTAGATTAGTAGATGCATCACAAAAATAAAGCAAGAATTAACAGTTTTGATACTGAGACTAAAAAAAAAAAAAAAATTCGGGCAGAACCCCATCTCAGTGATGAATGTCTATGTTAATGAGATTACTATAGGATCGAAGCAATGTAGCGACACTTGTATTGCCATCAACAAATTGCTTCATGTATGAGGCATGTATGCAGTCGAGTTCCCCTCTCGCCCTTCCCAATGAACACGCTGTGCTAGCATAGCACGATCATTGTGTCATGATTGACGAGCGGCACACATCCAGTGATACATGCCCAGTGACTCAACAACTTGAACCTAAATATTTTGACAGAAGTGCCTGTCTTGTTGGGTTAATTCTGACTTTCAAGTGGCTCCAACTAAACAAATAGGTTTATTTTCCCGTTGTTTCGGAATGAACTCAGCTCCTTCTTCAAAGGGGATGATGAAAGAGATGTCGAGGCACAACCTTTAAGCTTTTCTTGACTGGTGGGGGAGGGAGTGTTGAATTCTTCTTGGCTACTTGAGGGTTTCAAGGAAACCAAAATTCTTACAACTGAGACCAACCAACAAAGACGACAGCCTAAACCATTACAAAGGAAACCTGACGTCAGGTTATATTCATGATAAGCACAGAACCATCCCAGACAGTGCCCGGCCTACGACCCTCAGGTAGCCAACAAGAACGCAACAACCCCTCCTCCACCTCTCCCTTCCACCCGTTCCCCCACCAGACCATGAAAGTTTAAAAGTTGCGCTTCGACATCTCCGTCGTCATCCCTCCTGAAGAAGGAAGAAAGTTGGTTCCAAAATGTCAGGAAAATGAACTTTTTTGTTGGGGCCACTTCAAAGTCATAAACAAGTTAGCATGAAAAAGATTAAATGAAGAGCGGCACATACCCAGGGACCCAAGTTATGAACCCTGCTCCTTCAGCAAAGCAGCCAAATGCTGCACCCATTAGACCATGAACTACCCAGTGATCCAAGTTGGCAGGAAAATGGTTGGAGACCCAGCCCGACAGATAGATTGTCGGTTGTTCCCTTAAAAGCATGTGAAGTTCCCAAAGAATGCTAATCGCATACAAAATATAGCACCACCATTGATGTTGCAGAATTCTGCAATGATGCCGAACCTGCAATGTTGAAAAATCACTGGAAACGCCTGCTCAGAGCCTCCTAGATCTGGCACTGTCCATTACGCGCTCAACATTTCAGAGGCCAAGCACAGCTGGGATCTGTGCCACGTCTGCTAACCACAATGTACTTGCACCATCTGCTTAGTTGCTGTATAACAGCTGTTAATAATAAAAAATACTTCACACTTACAAAAATTTGTAACTGCATTCTGGGGTTTTGCATGCTAGAACAAAGATGTGATTGCGAGGCACACTGTAGTAGGCACACCAACGAGCATTTTTACATTTCACCCCATTTTAAAATCCGGTCGATGTCAAACCAGCAACATCGAACTCAGCAGCAAAACGCCATGGCCACTAAGATATTGCAGTAGATTTAGACAATTACCAGTCTTGCAGCTCTGCTTCAGCAGTACACACTACTCATTTATCACCAATTTATCCCAAATTCGCTGTACTCGGCCTTTAGGCACACATCTGTCGAGGAACTTACTGGTGGTAGTGCATCTCACTGCTGCTCCACTCGAGGCAGTGTGCGTAGTCGTCATACTGCGGTCGGCAGGCTTTCTTCGCCTTGCGGAAGAACTCGAGGGCGCACTTGGTCACCTGCCTGCCTTCAGCGAGGCACTTACGTGGGTCCCTCTCCTCTTTCCGGCAAAGCATGAACTCCTAAAGGAAAAAAAAAGAAAATTGATGCAGCACACACGGAGTCAGTGTACTACGATTGGTTCAACAAGACGCATCTTTGGGCACGTTTGTTCACTGCACTTAAGTGAGTACTGACATGACATTTTCGACTTCTCATTTTCTTTTTTGCTTTAAATGAAGGTCCTCGGCCTCGAAACGTCAGAAAAACTACTCGCAAGCCTCAAAGCGGCCTAATTAATTTACCATGATAGCTTTTCTACTAACCACTTTTGGCTTCATTCCAGGGAGCTGCATAAGTTGTGGCGCAGAAGGTCATCACGTGGAAGCAGGTCATTACAACATTCTGGTTCTCGCTCGGCTGTCTGCTATGCTATTGATCGTGTGTCCCGATGTAGCAGCATAGCAGACGACAGAACGAACTGAAGTGAGTGCTAAGAGATTGCAATCTTCTGCTACCCTATGACCATCTTCAACAAGATGACTTATACATCACCGAGGAATGAAACCGGAAGTGGTTCGTGGAAAAACAATCATAGAAAATTATTTAGGCTGCTACAAGACTTGCGAGTAGTTTTTCTAGTGTGTCGAGGTCAAGGACCTTAATTTAAAGCAAAAAAAAAAAGGAAAAAGAAAGAGAGAGAAGTCAGAAATGTCATGTTAGCACACCTTTCAAGGGGTACTGCAAAACTTTTTGAAACATGGTAAAAAAGCATTTGCAATCTGTAAACAATGCTGCCATGTGAGCTAAATGTTGTTCCACTTCAGGGAACAGGGAGCCTGCACTCTTGCATAAAGGTTTGTTCACTCTCTCCTGTAGCTTTCGAGGCTCTCTCAATCATGCCACAATATTATATGGCGTAATGACACATGCAACAGTTCAAAGACACCAGCCATTGGATGAACTACTGACAAGTTACGTTTAAGTGAAAGCTTGTGCATGCACATGCGCATCTCTCCGTTGTTCTAGTCAACTGGAAAGCAACGGTTGTTAACACGTCCTGGTCACACGGCCACTGATTCTTTCTTGCTTTCAGGAATGCTTGTCAGATGGCAGCCTTAACAGGTTACCATAAATGCACCACAGAAAAAAAAAAAAAAGAACTACAAAAAGAGCAACAAGCAGGGCATTCACATTGAGAGTAGAATGGAAAAAATAATAAGCATAGAGTTTTCATATATTTCTGTTACTGTTATGAGCTCTTCAAAAATTTACGTAGGAATATATTCATTAAACACTCCTTCTAGTGTGTTCTCAAGTTTGACAAACAGATATGGGAAGGGCCCTTTAAAAAAATTAAAATGGCAAGAGAAGAAAAACACTGCCAACACAGATCACTCTACACGCGCTCAACTACCAACTGAATTTGTTCAATAGTGGAGAGTAGTGGGTTATAAATACATATATATATATATATATATATATATATATATATATATATATATATATATATATATGACAAACCGCACAATAGTACGGTACGGTGCAATAGTGGAGAAAGAGGTGGATGATGAATAAAGGTAGTGTTCGGGTGACCATGTTTGTCTCCATCCGCAACCTCGTGCTCGCATCACACAAGTCGACAGGATAAAGACCTGGCAGCCACCTCATCGGCCTAACGTCATCATGCAAGTACTCAACACCACGGCGTGAACCAGAGCGCACGGCTCCAACACCGACACCAACCAGCATCAAGACCGCATCACTGCAAGCCTTGGACATACCCAAGTACACCGGATCAGCAGACGAAGGGCCTGTGGAAGATTGCTTTCGTGTCTTCGAGTTCCACGCATTTGCTGCATCATGGTCGCAACGGGATATGGCCGCAAATTTCAATGATTACGACACCACTGAGGCATTTCACTTTTACCTCACGCGCATATTTGAAAACGATGAATCACGGAACAAAATCAAAGACAAAATGATCAGCCAACTTAAAGTTTACGACGCCTCCATTATCCACGAGCTGCAGACATTTCAACTGGGTCGCCACAGTCACACACAGTTTCCATGTAGCGATCATCATTATTCCGAAACAAAGCCCCATCTTAGCAGATCCTTGGCGAATTTTCCTTGCCGTGATTTTCCCACGAAGAGGACGTGCAATGGCAGGTTTAGCATGAACTTGACATCCCCAATAAAAGAAAAGCCACTGCGCACTAAACGATCAGCATGCCTATTCGTTCCTTCGAAATCCAACGTCAACCAGGTTTGACCTCCACACATCAGTCAACATTATGTACGTCTTCAGCAAGCTGCAGTGCTGTTGTCGTCGTTGAAGCTTCTGACGGATTCCATCGCTCGTCTCGAATGCATAGGCCACTACGCACTTTCAAGTCACACGACTCTTCTATAAACATTAGGCCGTAATGCATGCTTTACACGATTGAGCACGACGCCAAGGCATCGCAGACAGACGACCTTTCTTTGAGAGAACATGATCGAGCTGCATCCACTGTGACATCCTCCAGCACTCAATCACCAGGAATTCGAAACAGCATGGACACAAACTTCTGTATCAGCAACACGAATCGAGAAAATACTACAACAGTCAGTTGTTTTCGTGAAGCGAAGCCAAATTGCTTACTGCTAAGACGAAACCAGAATACGAGTCGCAGCACCAACGTGTGTAAGTTTCAAGGTGAAGACAATTTGGAGCAATGTACACATAGAGATTAAGGTGCTCAGAGACTCTCAGGCCTTCTTCTGCTTACTACACCTCAACAAGCCGCTGCCACTTCAGAAGCTTCGCATGCACCGAACAGCATTGCACACTGTCAAATGACAAAAGCGTGCATTCCGAATGACATCGCAGCAGTCTTGAAGGAGTCTTTTGAGAAGCCTGGCACACTGCGTTCGCCGCCAGACAAGTCTCACAAAAAGGAGCGGTGTACAAGCTACCCATTCATCGCCATGTCAATTTGCGCAAGCAGTCAGAGGCATATTCCAATAGAGATGCTACATCAACAACTGTCGCAACAACATCAAGAACAGTTGCAACGAGGAAAACGTCAGTGTGCAAGTCAACTAAGCCCAAGGCCGACTCAACAAACACGACGTTTTGCAAGAAAGAAACATTGTCGAGTACACCTTCAGCACCACCTATCTGGACTGGTCCCACCACAGGGATTCCTGCGGGTATGCTGTGCATGACGACGAAAACAAAATGGGCGCTTCCCTGGCATACCTGACAAACTAAGATTTCGTCTGCACTACTCAGACCACCAAATGTTCGGGCGAGAGATCCCGGGTGTCCACAGGATGCGATGAGTAAGCCGACACCTACTACATCCGAGTACCCACAGCTTCCATGTGTCCAAACCTTCCTTCATCGCACTGCATATTCATCCGGAATGCAACAGCCAGCCTCGGCTGCCCGAGTTCGGCTGGACGTCACCGGACTACCTGACTGACATGTGAGGCACTGTTCATGTGAGAAGTAAGACGGTATCATTGGCCCCTGTAGCTACGGATCTCTTAAAGGGAGGGGGAAGCATATGATGAATCACACAATAGAACCTCTTTCTCCACAATAGTGGAGGAAGAGGTAGACGAAGAATAAAGGCAGTGTGCGGTCGACCATGTTTGTCTCCGTCCACAATCTCATGCTCGTGTCTCTCTCTCTCTCTCTCTCTCTCTCTCTCTCTCTCACACACACACACACACACACACACACACACACACACACACACACACACACACACACACACACACACACACACACACACAGATATATATAAATCTGCATATATGCAGAAGAAACAGTGCCATAAGGCATTTAAAATCAGAACTTGGTCAGATCTTCGCCACGTGGTGAAGTGAGATGTGAGTAGTGGATTGCTAATCCATTGGGCTATGCCCATGTGGGTTCAGATTACATCCTTGTCCTCAACTGTTTAAGCAAAGAACTCAACAGCGACCAAGCTCAGTTACAGAAAAAGTTCGGCTGGTAGCTGCCAGTTTAAGTTGCGAGCTGCTGCTCTATGTCCCGTGACCTTGTTGTATGGGCCACACTTCTTAGTCGCTGCCGCCGCTTGGTCACCGTCACACCCAACGTCACACTGTACCACAGAGGCGGGCTGATGATGATGTAATTTTAACAGTGGCATGTCGATGATGGCAAAAGGAAATGGATGGGCACAGCCAACTCAGTTTCCTGCTCTCAACTGCTGTCGTAGTAAATGGTTGTTTTTCCATGAGGTGCTACCTGATGTTGCACACATTATCTTCTGAGCCTTTGAGTTTTACGCAACTAGTTTCACTTCGCATTTCATTAAAGTTTCTCATTAGGACACTTCAAATTGACTGTAAGTGCAAGTCAGCATGTTACCTGATGCCACATCTGAAGCATTCGCCTTTTGCTTAGTCTTTGAAAATGTTTCTGCAAAATTTAGCTCCCCGCCCTTCTTTCTTCCTGTGCAAAATTTGGTCTCAAGTAAAACTTAAATTGGGCTTGACTTATGGCTTGGATTCCCACTCAGCTTTCAACAAACCTTCAATAGAGTACAATAAATACGTTCCGTGTTTCTTAAAGAGACAAGGTGAATCTAACTGTGTTTTCCCATGTAATAAAAAATATTTGAACATAACGGGATAACTGTGGACGGCATTTGAGGCTGTGAGAAAGGCGAAGACCAGTACGTAAATGTGCCTGCCAGCCAGTCAATTATAGAGGGTCCTTCAGCTAACTGGGACCCCATGCGCCCGCGCGAAAAAAAAAAAGGAAAAGGAGAAAGAGAGGAGCGCGATTGGGTGCGCCAGTAGTGACGTCGTTGCTCTCTGTCGCAGCCGAGCGCGCGCACAGCAGGTTCCTTCCGGCTCTGAAATGGGTAGGACACACGTCACACGTACTCCTGAGGAGCAGGAAACTTTCGATCAGCAGAGCCGCGAGCAGAATCGGGAACGAGCTCGTCTACGCCGTGCCGGTGCTGCAACCCGGGCACAAGAACAGGCTCGTGCAGGCGAGCGCAAGCGGCAACTGCGTACCGAGGATCCGGCAGCCTACTAAGCCTTAGTTTAATGAAACGTCGGTATTAACCCCGTGATAAACACAGGGGCCGCACGATTCAGCCTCGCTGGTTAACCATCTGTACGGTGTGCTCGGGCAGCGATTTTTTAAATGCTTCTCCCACGTTAGCTGAAGCACCCTGTATTAATGCGTAAGGCGATTTAAAGATTGCGCGTAATCAAACAAACAATCTGAAAGACAGCGCGTGCAGGAAGTGCCGTAACGTGCACTCCGGTGGTCAAGTAGGCTGGCGCGACATGTGGCAATGCACTCGGCACCGCCGTACGCTCACAACAAATAGCTTCATTAGTTATAGACGATATAAATAATGTTCGCAGGCTTTGAAAGATGTGTCGAGCAAAATTTACTTCAGCAGTAGCGCCAATGCTTGGTTTCCTAGCGCGAGGCTGTCGCTTCGCTTGCTAACGGCGACTCTTATGAAACCACTGTCTTGGATTCGCAGACGACATTCAAGAGATAATCCGACCACATTGTCCAGGCGAAACCCCCGTTGCTTTTGCTGCGCCCCACCTTATGCGGTGACACGCACTCATCGCTGAACCATCCTACAAAAGCCTGAGATAAATTCTATGTGCCAGTTTCGGCCTTTACAGAGCGGAAGGTCACATTAGGCAGTTTCGACTTCTTCAAGGTGATCTAGTCAACTTATGTACATTCCAAGGCGACAGTTGCGAAGCTTCAACATTACATACCATTCGGTTTATATAGATGCTTTCGTGAAATGCCTAATATTATGAAAACTTGAGTGATTGAAGAATGCACACGGCCGTTGCATCCATACTACCTTGCTTGGCTCTTCGCAATATTTTCCAAAATAATAAGCTCCCGCACGTAGTGCGGGCGTCGAGATGTTGACTTCTTGAACATTTAGCTCGTCGTCACTTGGAAATTGATATCCATCAGTAATAGGCATCCCGAAAATAGTACAGCAGCAGAACTTGCCGACACAGAAATCACAAAATCCCCTTTCTCGAGCACAGCGAGCTTTCACCGACCACCTAGACCGAACAGTTAAGCAGCTGTTACAACTAATGGCAGCCCCATTGAAGTTTCCAATAACACCGAGCATGGTGACTAGCGCCGCGTTGTACTGCCGCTATTATATTTTTGCATTAATAATCATTTGAATAAAAACAGTACGACTAAAAGTTAAAATTTCGTCTTACAATGTTGAAATATTAAATGTTTAGTTTGCAAAAAGTATTACGTAATGTTTTAAAAACAAGCGCACCAGCGCCATATAAATTTTCGCTTGGCGTTCAATTAAAAGTTTGTTTAGGAACGTAGGCCAAAGGCGTTGAGCGCCTTTAATAAACTACAAGCTTTATTTGAAGAAGCTTGATAATAAACATACAAAAACAACTCCATTAGCAAATAAAACAAACAAACAAAAAATTTTGGGCAGCCATCTTGGACGTTTTTTGATCAGCAGCGACCTCTACTCCGATTCTCGCACTTGTTTAGGTCGAGAGTGTCAATGTTGGTGTTATCATGGCGACAAACGACGATGAGCCAATGCATTTGTATGAAGTGTTTCAAAATTGTTTCAATAAGATAGCGAATAAACAGCCAGGTGAGTAGGCCAATGCTCTTTGTTCCTATCGCGCTGCTAACGGTTTCACGCGACCCCCGCGCAGAGCCGCACGGATGGTGCATGCACGGAAGACGCTCTCTGCGGACAAAAGCATCACCAGTGAGGCTTAACGAACGTATTAGTCGAGGAAAAACCGTTAATTGGCGATGGAAAGCGTCGTGGACCGTTGCGTTAGCTAGTGTTTTGTCTCTGAATGCAAACATGAGCTCGAGAGCGGGTCATCCGGTGACGTTGTCTTCGAAGAGACGCGCTCAGGTCGGAGCTTCGTGTGTCCGATCTTCAACGCCGCTTGGAGGAGACAGCGGATAGCGAAACTTTTTTTTTTTTTCTTCGCGCCGATGTTTTTCATCGGCTTGTGCTATAATACCGACTCAACCATAAGAGAAAGAAAAACGCTTTAGCCTGCGTCATGTCGGCTTTAGCATAGTAGTTTATGGCATGCTTAACACGCAGACGGGTGTGTTTGTAGTAATGTTTTCATGTTTACACTTGACAGTCGGTATACTTTTTTTTTTTCTGATCTCGCCGTCCAACGTTGACCGCGGTATACTTTTGCGGTTTCGTAGTGCCTGCCAAGCTATTTCGCAGTTGGTAAAATTTCCTAGGAAGAGAGCATGATGTCCTCTTCTCAATAAACTGCTACGTCTGCGATCGCTTTCGCGACCCACCGCGTGCTTGCCTGGCGTACGGCTATCGCTCGCGCGCGTTTTTACACTCCTTGTCAGCGCACGCTAACTTTGCCAGTTCAAAAAGACGCTCGGCGTGTTTTCTTTTGCGTATTTTCCGCGAGTAATTGTCTTTAGTGTACCTTAGCATCGAGGATTTGGAGAACCGCTACGAATACATGGTGGAAACTTGTTGCCGTTTCAGAAAAAAGTCGAGAAATGCCTTATGGAATGCCTTACTCCAGTCAAGGGGAAGATGCACTACAACCTGTAAGTATTCACTGTCGCTTTGCGTTCTGTAACTTCGGTGCGAGGTTCTGGCGTCCTGCGCATTATAAAAATGTACAGGTGAATTTACCATGCCGCCGTGCTCGAAGCTGACACTTAACTTTACCTATGTTATGACGTCCAAAATTTTAGGCATTACTTTCTTAAAAAGACACTGACAATCTTGTGCAACGTCAGGTGAATCCAGTTCTAGCTGCATTCCTATGTAAACACTGGGCGATTGCATGTTGTTATTGAGTTGTTGAAGCTCCTGTTCAGGAGGAAAAGGGGGAGCTTCAGGAGTAAGCTCAGTGTGTGAATTGCAGCACTGTTAATTTACTTGTGGATGAATTTTGAGTTTTAAATTCGAAAGAAAGGAAGTTCAGCGCCGTACCTTACTTTAGGAGTTCGTAAAGTGAGTTGTTCCTAGCAGCTGTGTTGCTTTACATTGCTGTGGTACTTCCCACAAGACAACATCAGCCCATAATACGCTAGGAACTATAGCCAGTGATTGAAGGCTTTTATCATAGAGAGATGTTCATCACGGGCACATTGGAGCACGGTGTATTTTGCACGCCTGTTTGGAATGCAGCTTACTTCCTGCCCTTTATGGAATAGATGCTTGTTGTGACAGACAAGAGCCAAATTTTGTCTCCGATGAATATTTCTGTCGCATAAGATCTTCAGGAAATGACGGCAAGTGCGCATCTCTATTTGGTGAAACAAAACATTGCAGAAGTTTTGAGTGGTAAGCTTGCAAAACATGCGACGCCTGAATTATTTGTCTGCTCTTCAGATGACACGGTTATATTGAGTCTGAACTTCTTCTTTTTTTTTTTTTTTTTAAATATAGTATCTTGTGCAAAGAAACCTCTTTTCCTTTTATTTCTGGGTTGTTCGTTTGGTTTATAAAGGGGCAATGCCATTAAAATGCCAAGGCCTGTTCAACCACTGCCAAGGATAAAAGAGCGGCTTGGTGATTGATGAGGGCAGAACATGAAGTAAGCGACACTTGAATGCAGGCCAGTAACAGGCTGCATTTATTGCTACACGTCTTATGCCCTTAGCACTGTGTGCGCACATGTGTAGACAATTATTATGCTCTTGCTTTTGGTGTCAGCCATTGATTACTTTGGCATGTGCTACTGTTTTGTAGTGCTATTAGTCCATTATGTTGTAGTGTTCAAGACTTTATTCAGTGCTTGCTTCGGCCTTCACACACACCTGCACATATATACAAGACTATTATGAAGGGAAAGAGAGCTGCAGCATCTGTTTCTCATGTAAGCTATGTGCGGTGAAAATAAGTTAGATATGATGGCAGTAAGTCATTTCACAGCAATCTGTGTTGATGGTGTGGGAGTACAGTTTATTATTGGAACTTTTCTTAATTGTGAAGGTAGCCTTCCCATGAGGCAGTTTGCCATGCTAACGACATTGTAGTCATTTTTGCCCTCAGTGCGAGTACTGCTTGCTTGTTTTATGACAGTGAAAATTTAGGCGTCTCTGGTTACTAAGCACAACAGGCAAGACCTGGCATGTGCAGAAAGTGACTTCCTCTTCATTTGAACCATAACTAGTGCTGCCACTAGTTGAGCAAATATGCATTGCTAAGAAGCACACATTTGATTGTGGAAAAAAGGTATTAGAGGAAACTCAGAAAGCACATTATATGGAACTACCTTGCATTGTATGCGTAGCTGCGAGTAAGTAGTAGCTACTACATTTCATTGTCACTTTGCTAACTGGGAGATTTGCAAAACTCTCGAAGTTGGCAGCCCCACAAAACTTCCTTTCACTGAAAAGCTATACTACAGACCAACTTTGCCATCTTATTTAAAAAACAATGTTTGTGCTATCTGACTTCCATGTTTCTGAGCAACTTGAGGTCCTTGCCAGTTCTGAGGGCCACGCGCAGCTTAGTAAGAGTGGTAAAAGGTTGTCTGTGCATGTGAATCTTGTCGTGAAGGGGCGTTACTGGGCATAGATGGAACCCAATTTTTGATTTAGTGGTCTGAAGACAAAACAGTAACAAATAAGGAAGAATGTTGCTAAATATGCCACTGACCAGCAGTGCTTGGTTGCAGTGGATGAGAGCTTTTCGTTAGCACTAGGCCTTCTTGCAAGCCAGCCAACATACAGAATTTTGCTAATCGTCCATTTATGCTTAAAAGCTTTCTATCAGCTGACAGGTCAGGCTTGGCTGGCACCTTAGAGTTCAGCCCTGAGGCCTGTCTTTCCTGATGACAATAGTCAAGTGGGGAACAGATGTGTAACTGTAAATAAGTATGTTTGAACAACAACAACTTGCTATTGGCAAAGGGCTGAAATGCTCAAATGGTAACCTTCTCAGTGCCTGCAGTTATACAGAGCCCACCATGCTGTCTCGTGCTTTCAGCATGTCACTTGTTAGTTCTCAGTGCTCATGGTTACATTAAAGAGACGCTAAATAGAAAAAGGTGATTTTACCCGTATTAGTATATTACCCTTCTGCAAAATTAAAAACCCTGCTATTACCCTGAGAAGAGGCTTGGTAAATAAAGAAAGGCAGAGAAATGAAATACTGGTGGGGACACCTCCTTGAAGTTCCTGCACCAGTTCACAGTATCATCATAGTTTTTGACATCAGCTAGGACCTAGTTTGTTCATCTGTAAAAATTAGCTACCTTGTATTCTGAAGGAGATAAGGGTCGAACTTAGCCATCAAGGCCCAAATGCAAAGAAATACTGTGAAGTCCGTGATGTTACACTGGCATACTGACGCTGGGGTTCTGGTGCGAGAAAGAAAAAAGAACATTGAAGTTGTGCCTTCATTTCCTCTTCTAATAATTAACCTATTGTCATGAAATTAGGCAAAATATAATGTTTTCAAATACTTCATCAGTCTAAACTGCTTCCCTTTAGTGTGCTTGTGAAAGCACAGTTGGACCATGTTATAACGAAGTCGCGTCTGAGAGGAGAATACCTTCATTATCTGTCGCATGCTAGTATCGGCAAGATACACATTATGTTTACTTTGTTCTTTAATTTGTTGTATTTGTATTCTTTATAAAATGGTTCAACCGTGCTTGCAGGTTCTCATTTCAAATTATGCTTCTGTTTCAGTGGATCTCTTAACCATAACCATTCTGTGTTGAAAGTAAAGTTTCACTTTACTGAGTGTAAATCCTTCCCCCCTTTCTTTTTTCTCGTGATGCAGGACGGCCTGGGCAACTTTCCCGGCGCAGAGCCAATAGCATCGAATGACCCAGCCTACTTCCAATACGGCAATGCAGCTCAGCAACGGTTACTACCACCGGACACCAGCAGAGGTATGGCGACCATTATGTATTTGTTGCAGTTGAGAGCAGTCCAATAGGCACAGCCAGCGATATACGAGAATGGTGGCTGCACAGGCCTCCTCCTTGAGGCGCGGTGCGTGGGGGAGTGGCTCAGCACCCTGGCCCAGGAGTTCAAAAAAAGTGTTGTGCGGAGCCTGTGGAGTGCAAGAAGCCGCGGAACATCTAACACTGCAATGCGTGAAACTGGTTCCGCCTGCAAGAGAAAACGCCACTGTTTCCGGATGCACCTGGACTCGCAAATGCAAACACCTGGAGCTACTGCCATCACCAAAACCGGACTGCGAGAGCGATGGAGATGGTGCCAGCAGTAAACATTTTTTTTTTTCAGTCATTTTTATTAGGACGCCAGGTACACAGACTACGAAAGGGAACTGCTTTGTGTGTAGAATGTGAACAAGGAAGCAGTTTGCTACACCCATAGCGATAGAAAAATGATCTGCTGCTCGCAGGAGTGCATGGCACATGTTTTTGCCTTCGTTGTGGAATAAGTGATGCAAGAAGGTGCGCTGCTCTGGGATTCATTTTTGTGTGCGGTGCTTCACTTCTCCTGAAGCCTGGCCAACACGGGACACAAGTTGGGCCACAATGGCCTTTCCAGTGTCATTGCCATGCCATCATGATAGTGATGGTAGGTAAATGAGGCAGCTGTATGCAAGATAGGATACGGAGCACAGGCCTGTGGTTTAACAAGATATACCAACCAGCTCAAATGAACAGAGTATTAATGACTAAAGGACTTCACAAGCCTGCTTGGAGACTGCCTACTGCGGTGGCTTTGATGCCGTGGCCTGCTACCGTGCATCAGAATGCGGGTTCGATTCTCAACCATGGTGGGTGGCACTGTAATGTTAAGGATGGAAACGGCTTGCGTACCACGTTTTGAGGTGCACAGCGAAGGATGCCAAGCTGTCAAGATTAACCCTGGGACCCCCCACGGCATCGTCTCTTACTGTGTTGCTCTGGGATGTTAGACCCCAGTTATAATGAGGCTTGAGGATTTTGATTGCCCATGTGTGTTGTGCTTATCATCTGGTTATGGCCATTTTGACTAAAAAGTTTCTGGTGCAGTCTACTCGGCCAAATGGTACCAATGCTTGCTGCCTTGCCGGTAACCTGTCATGATTGTGTGTGTGTGTGTGTGCGTGGACAAGGCGCAGGACAGCAAGACGGGGTTGGGACCGTTACAGAAAATGACCGTGCAGTTTACCAGATTGTACCGCAGCTGTGCAGACATGGTGTCAAGCGCTGGCGGATGCAAATACGTGTGTTGGACATTTTTGCCAGTTCCCACGAGTGCACTCACGAGCAGAGGTAGCCTCTGCAAACAGGCGCGTCACGGGCCACCTGCAATGAAACTTTGGTTGGTTGTATGATGAAGCAATCTTGGCAGAACTGGTAGTTGTTTAATTTTGTTTTAACAGCCTTCATATAGCACCTAGCAGATGATGTGAACAGCTGGTGGCTGGCGGATCTGGTGCAGATACTAAAACATGGCCTTCGAAATCTTGGGCTTATCGTGTGTACCCATCTTGGAGGTTGCACCCGAGTGCTGCACTGGTTCTGAACATTGCAGGTTCTGTGTTGTTTCAGGCAAATGATAACTGCAGTATTTTCTTGAGCTGAGTATGAAAATGTTGATTTACTTGGAACACCTTGTGAAACAGTTACTTGCATTTCGAATGTAAAATTTTGCACTGAGTCTATGTCTACACTACGTATAGTCTGTCAGAAAGTAGTGTTCTTGTGGAGTCCAAAATTTAACAAGCATTTGTACCAGTCTTGAAGGTTTTCAAAAAGTTTTTTTTTTTTTTTCTGCACATGGAAGAAGGAGCTACACAAGAAATAGTGCTTGCTGTAAGCAATCAAAATTAACGTTTTCAAATGTGCTATTTTCAAGCCCAGTATGTTGAACAATCATTAACATGAAGTTAATGAAAGGGCAAGGTTGCTGGCTGCTTCTGCTAATGACTTACAGTTGATGTTATCTCTGTAGAATGTGTTTTCTGGAGGCTCTGCGCATGTTAATTGTAATACCCTTTATACATAGTGCAGCGACTCTGATAATGCAAGTTAGCTTGATCAGTAGAAGTTCAAACGAATGCCTATTTGTGTGCTACCTCTCTTATTAACCTCACAAGACCCGACACATTGTTCTTGATACATTGAGTTTGATTCCTAAAGCTTCGATTTTAAGTGCGATAAACTTTACGCAAGGTCCATAGCAATGTTGTTAATACCCTGGAGCGAGATTTCATTTGTGGGTAGTTCAGCAAACCAGTTACTCAATTGTTGATTAAATAATTATGTTAATAATTTTGGCTAGAACAGTTCATTGCTTCTTAATGTACTTGTCATGGCCAAAAGTAAAGGGAAATGAGTTCTTCATATTTTCCTGGATGTGAATTATGTTCGAGCTTTTGGGGGTTAGTAAGTAAGCTCCTTTGAGGCTGAATCAAAGGTGGGAATGGTCCGCTTTTTAATTTGCCTTCCCTTACGGCTGGCACTGTGTTACATTGTGTATGGAATTTAGCTGAGGGGAGAATTGTATCTAAATAAGAAAAACACAATCTAAACTTGTGTAGGTTGTCTGCATGATCTTTTCTCTTAAGTTTTGATCGACCTAGTCATTGAGTCATTGATCATATAACCTGTATTGTGCAAGAAAATTGGTTGGTAAAGGCCAACTACAGCAAAATATTAGAGGCCGCTTAAAAAAACAAGAAACTGGTTTCAGATGAGATAGGTGAAAAGCTGCCTCCGTTCATAATTTTATCTGAAGTGCGAGGAGATGCTTCTCAAGAAGGTGGCAAAGATATACATTTCTCATACCAAAACTGAAGAAACACAACCATTATCACTGAAATGGCACACAAACCAGACCTTTAGACACTGAAAATCTCGGGCCTCATGGTCTAGAATTGCTGTCACGTGCGCTGTTAGACGCCAGTGTCGTCTGCTTAGGTGCTACTTGAAGGCTGTTAATAGGGAAATTAATTAATTACCAGCTCTGCAGCTTTGCCAATATTGCTTGAATAGTATGTAGTAGTAGTTTATGACTAGTTAAGTGAAAATGAAATTTTGTTTCAGTTGGCCTTTAAGTTATGCAGTAAAGAGGGTGGGGGTGGGGGGGACCCGCCTGGCCGTATACTTGATTGTTAGTTTTTCATTCTTTTTTTCTTTTTAAACCGGTCTAACCTTAGTGTCTGTTAGATGTCACTTGAACTTGGCTTTACCACTTTGGTATTTCTTTTACGTAATGCGAGTGAGGTGCTCCAGTGGCTGCCACCTACCTGCTCACCTTATCAGAAGTCTGGTCGAGTGAACGTGGTTGCTCTGTATTTTTTTTTTTGTTGTTGTTGTGCGCATCACTTCTGTGTCTCTAGAGCCCTGCAACACCATTTCTACGCAATCTTCCTATGATGGGATGTTGCGCGCAACATGACAGCATCTGTTGCAATTGCTAAATCATTTGCTCAGGCGGGGTTTCTGGCTGGGTAGCTATGGCTCTAGTAAAACTGCAGCTGCAATGCTACGGGCATGTTCTATCTACTCGTGATGAAATGCCTTGTGGTGTGGTACTGGTGCCAAGTGGGATATGTTTTGCTTGGCTGTCAGGTTTCAGTTCACATACTGCGTGTGTTTGCATTTGTGTGCACGCTCTAAGAGGGTGGAATATTTAATTCTGTGGAAAGTGCTAGAAGACATGCAAAACAAATTGACCTTTTTACCATGGCACGTGAAGGAAGCTCTGCCTTACAGAACTCTGCAAGAATTTACAGTGTGGCACACTTTTCAAAGGAATGCCCAGTAAATATTCAGCTAACACCTACTGCATCAACGCACGCAGGCTCCTTTGATGTATAAATTTCATCATAGTGTATCCCGTAAGTGTTCTTTTTTGAAATCTTTTCTGGACAAAGAATGAGCATTCAAATTATAGAGGTTTATTACCAATTAGGGGCGTTCCCTTTAACAGTGAACTGTGCTGTAGCGCACAGGGAGCAGTGGCTAGCTCGCACAAGCTGCAGCATCTTAAGTTCAGTATAGCGGATCTCGGTATAACACATTTCGCGATTATGCTATCTACAAAAAATGTTTTTTGATCTTTGCTTCATTCAAAATCAAATATTATTACTGCAAATTTATGTCACAGCTTAAATTTAGCATAATCTTCGTTTTCACCTGGCATGCAAGTGGGCTGCCTAACAAAAAAAAAAATTGCGACAGATCTTGCAGTTTGTAAAAAATGCCTCTTCAATGAGATGACTTCTGTAACAAATTATTCTGTATATCATGGGTGACTTCCCACCTTGCAAATGTATCGTGAGCACTTCTACATCAAAGACCACTGCAACGAATTTGCCTGTACTACAAAGGAATTTAGGCGTCCCTGACAGCTGATTTGCCACTTTACAATGAATGCACGTGACGGCACCTAAAGCACTGCACGGGCCGACCTGAAAGTACGGGCCCAGTGCCGCGGGCTGCGCCGCGCAATCTGAAGCATTTTTCGATGGGCCGAGGCTGACCTTGGGCATGATGAGGCTGCGGGCTTGGGCCAGGCTCGGGCTTGTCGCTCCAAGCCCGGGCTGGACTTGGGCCCGCTCATTAAAGGGCCTAAGTAGGGCCTTCGAGCAGATGCAAACATTAGGCATTGTATGGCCCAAGGCATTCTGTGCCAAGCTGAAGTGACATGTGAAAAGATCTGGCTCTTAGTATACCTTAGGAAAGAAAATAGAAAAGCAGATAAAGTTCCAATTTTTTTCTTTTCCACAAGAATGAACGTTTCCACATAAGGAAAAATAAATTAGAGAAAGAAAAATGCTCTTCAAACCATTTTCCTGTTATTTTAGTTACATGGGCCTGGGCTTGAAATTACGGGGCTGGGCCTGAGCTGGGTTTGGTCATGTACGCCCTGGCCTGGGCCGGGACAGAAAAATCAGGCCCTTGCAGTGCTCTAGTGCCACTGCCTTCCATAACCACCGCTACGCTGCACTGGGTA
This sequence comes from Dermacentor andersoni, assembly GCF_023375885.2. Classification (NCBI taxonomy): domain Eukaryota; kingdom Metazoa; phylum Arthropoda; class Arachnida; order Ixodida; family Ixodidae; genus Dermacentor; species Dermacentor andersoni. The sequence goes on from NC_092818.1 coordinate 66,183,776, forward strand.
TAAACTTGGAGCGAGCGCTTGATTTTATCAATCCGAATCTTCCGGTGGAATGCTCCTTGGGGGATCACACCGAAGTTAGCGCAAACGTTACTCAAACTGGTTTTCAAAAATAATGCCCAACTTACACTCCTTGCATTTCCATGGCAACCAGAGTCTCCTTCCCACAGCAGCCACATGTTGTGTGTCGATTTTACATGACGGATGTGACGCATGCTTCTCATCCTACTTCCGCCTAAATCCGAGCCTTGGCAACGGAGCAAATGTCAAAGATGTGACACTGAGCGAGTTGGTTTAGGACGACCAGTGGAAAGCACGAACCCGCTCCAGATCAATCACTGGAAAACACTATATGTATCTCTTGAATTCACCTTAAGTAAACGTTATCTTTTGCTTAAAGGGCTAAACCTGCTCTATAGCAAGTGGTGCTATGCACAATCTTTACAACGAAATGACCTTTATTATGAACTATTTTGGATGTGTCATGCGCTTTGTTGTTTGACTGTACTTGTTTTTCAGCATACAAACACTGGCAAGCATAGGCATGTTGAGAGGAATTTATTAGCCCAGTTTTTGTTATTTCTTTTTTTTTCTTTCACACACAGGCTTTGAAAAAAAAAACATTACAACTGCAATTTGTGAACAATAAGGTTATGCCAAATTAGGTATTGTTCGTGCACCTTTGTGTTTCTTCTACGTAAGCTAATACGTTTTGGTCACGAGCATATGCTAAGGTAGCCACTGGTCCGGTCACAGAAACACCTCCGCTCATTGAGTGGTGTAAATAGGGTCAGATCTGTAATAATTGATAATTACGACCTGATTTGTCACACATAAGTACGAATTCAAAATTCTAACTTTGAAGCAGAAATATCCGTTAACAGGTCACTAGAAACTTGCAAAACCAGACACTTCCAACAGTGAAATAGAGAGGGGGGGAGGGAACGACAACAAAGAATGAAAAAAACATCACTGTTCCTGGAAATGGCGAAGGACCCAGAAAGTCGAGATGCAACTCAAGTTCTCGACATGGCCTCCAAGATTAGGCCACTCCTGTAGTGCGCTGAAAATCTTGGGAGGCGTCACGCTGGGATTTGCGTCGTATCTACTGTTGCGCCACACTGCATGCCTGTCATCAAGGCAACTGGTGCTCCCCACCCCCCCTCTCATTCTTCTGAAGTGGTTGCTCTTGTGCTGAGCTTCAAACATCCACTGACAACCTTGACCTTGTCATGTGGGGCCAATTCTCCCAGACATCTGCACGGACCTCCAAAGTTTCACGAAACTGCCGACCCCTTCCTGTGGGTCGAATTGAGGAATCCGGTGGCGCACCACACCAAGACTGCTGCTGCGACAAAAGAGGAATGCGATGCAGGTGACGTCGGCACGCGCCACGCCTCGTTCCTGCTGACAATGTGTCATCAAAGGGACTTAAGGCAGAACCGGCCCATTTTTAGAAGAGAGTGTAACCGCCAGCCACCCCGTTGGTCTGGTGCGCTGTGGCCGCTACTTGTATGCTATTACCTGCTATATCTGTACATACTGTATAACGCTTTTCGTCTCCTCTTCGTCTGCTTCAAGAGTCCATCTATCCTCGTCCCCGAGTCACAATACCACTAACCACCAGATGCAGAGGTCTGCTTAGGTGCTTTTTAAAGGCTGTTAATGGAATAAAATTACAGGATTAGCAGCCTTGCAGGCTTTTGTTAAGATTGCTTCAGTGGTATATGTTACTCATTCTTTTGACAAGATTGCTTCAGTGGTATGTGTTACTCATTTTTAACCAATTTTGCCAGTGTAAAATTTTGTTGCGCTTGGCTTTCAAGAAGCCCAGGTGGTTGAACATAAACAGGAGTCCTGCCACTATAGCGTCCCTTGTAGCCCATACATCGCTTGGGGATGTTAAACAGCACAATTTGACTTGATTTTGTTTTCTTTCTTCTGGCCATGTTGAGAGTGTATGCACGTGTCAGCATTACAAAAAAAAATTGTGTTCTGCTGTACCTGAAGTCAGTTTCTCTTCTGTTCCTGTGCAGGTATCACGAACAAAAGGAAAAGAGACGTAAGTGTCCTGCCACTTCTTCATTGATTATAGAGGGATTTAGGGCAGGGGCCCCTAGGTTTTGGCTTCCCAGATGTTGTCGTGCTGGCCAGAACTGTGAAGGGGAGCAGCAAGCTCTAGAATTGGGTTTTGTGCTAGTGCCAGTTGTCTGGGTTTGTTTTACGTTCTGCGGATATTCAGAATGGTCACGGTTAAAATTTTTCCTACTGCGGGAGGGCTCATAGAATGGATGGGAGTTGAAGTAATATGCAAGGGAAATCAGTATTTGTAGATTAACTTCAGAGCATTGTATAACGAGAAGCACTTGTGCAGGCAAGAGTGGTGAAAACACAGAGTACATGCAGCAAGTAGAAGCAGCAACGATAAACACAACTGCTCCAACCCCAGCAAAGAACAATAAGAAATGCAAAAGAAGGTAAAAAAGCACAAGCTCAGTTTTACTACAAAAGAGCTTGATGGTAACCAAATTAGAAATAACAGCATATAAATATTAAAGACCAGAAACAACAGGCTGTCTCCACTATGTCTTTGCAGTGCAGGAAATTATGCCAGGCTGTGCTGTTTAATTTCCAAAGCAGATTCATTTTTCTTTGTCAACCTAGCAAGGAAAGGTAATGCTAGTTTGACCGATAGTGTTACCATCTTTGGCACATTTGTTTTTTTAATCGAACAGCAAATCTCTTAAAAAGAGCTTAGCTAGGTTATATTGTGTTATATAGATGTATAGGTTATATACAGGTTGTCCCACATAACTTGAGCCAAAGATTTAAAACTGAAAGGTGCTCCTTATGTGAGTTGAACTGAATGCATAATGTTGGCACTGGCCTAGAGTTACTCAAGCAATTTTTTATTTTCCCCTTAACTAATGGATTAGTTATGTTTAATTAATCAACTTTTTAAGTATTGGCTGCACACCCCAAGTGTGATACGCAAAGTTATAGAGCACCTTGAGAAACCTCGCAATAAATTGTTTCCAGCATGAAATATCTCACGCGGTATTTTTTTCCCCGTTTCAAAGAAAGCCCGCGAAATATGAAAGAAATACCACGTGACCGGGCACTTGCGCACATTATTGTGCTGCTCTCAAGCGCGCGATGAGGAGCGCGACGAGGAGTGCGCGCGCGAAGCCTCTCCAGACTCTCCTCTAGCCTCTTGGCAGTCAACCCCAAGTGAGAGCTATCGAAGCAGCATGCGTTGTGAGCATTCTGTCGCAGGGCCGAATGTGTCTGGTATTCCGGTAACCACAGGCGAGCTGAGCGTTTCAACGGATGGCTGGAGGCATAAACTCAAGCTGATGAAAGAACTTTAGCGTAGATGTACGTGAGTGGCTTGATCGGTCTGCACGGCCCAGCCACCTCTTCATGCAGAGCTTAGCCAGGCTAACAAAGCGCTCATATTGTTCTAACCAAGTGTAAAACATTTTAAATATTTACAAAACAACATGTTAATGATTACACTTGTGCGAAAAATTTACACCAGCACCAAAGAAGAATGCATTTCGTTACTGCTACTGTGTGTGGTTGAGCTCTGTGCCACCAGGTGGCTGCACCGTGCAGACCATTCACATTTGCACACCTGCTTGTTCCGTGAAACGGTACGGTCAAACGGCCAGGCCCTGTCCTTTTGCGCTTGCGTTTACCCGAATACCGGACTCGCGAAACGCTATTGCGGTAGTAATCCTCCCGTGTAAAGTGATGGCCGCAAACGCACAAATCGTGACGCTAATCGGATAGCAGGCAGTCCGATGCGCTGCAGCCAGTCCGCTCGTCTGCTGCCTTGCACAGGGACACCATGTCGCAGCTTGACATATTACCAGTCGCTACGTTTGCAGCCCACAACTCAACAAAGTTGAATCGTAGTGCTCTCAAAAAAACTGAGACCGACTCTGACCGCGGAGCTCTAGTTAAAATGGAGCACGTTGTACCACAAGCAGACGACACTTGCTGTGTGCCGGAAGTGCTTAAGTCGTCTAGAGAAATTGTTCTTGTGCATTCTCTTTCTTTTTATAGAAACAAATAAACTAAGATTCCAACTATTACGAACAAGATTTGTTCACCATAAAGTTGGAAAAATAATTGCTGATGTGCCCTGGGCAACCAATCAGATAGCTCGCCCTACTAATGTCATTGGGGCGAATGACGTCAAATGGGTAGGGGCGTCTTAAAAGTCATCCGAGCAATGTGCTGCGATCGGCAGCGATGTACATACTTAAAATCTTATAAATTACACACTTTATGCGGAGCACTTAGACGCGTCAATTAATGACCAGAGGGGCCTACTCTAATGACTTGGTACGTTTGTTTAAAATCGTCAAAATCATTTCAGGGCCCCTTTAAACGCATGTTGTATCACATCAACGTGCAGTGTTAATGATGCAATTTCCTTGCTACCCCAGAATGTTTGGGTCCCCTATTCTAAAGCTTTCTTATGGCTGCAGGTGAAGATGATGCTGGGCAGGTGCTTTGAAATGCACGCTATCATCTTTATTTTGATCTTGTCAGATGCACACATAGAATGTGAAAGGGTGGAGGGGAGAAAGAGAGAAAAAAAATAAACGTACACTCAAGTAATATGCACAGGAAATGATGTCACTACTGCAGTGTAAACTTTACTTGCAGAAATTGCACTGAACTCCTGATTCAATACACGGGGAACATACAGCACCATGTCTTTATGCTTTGCATTCATAGGGGAGATGGTTTTATGTTACCGCTCCTAGCAAGACCCTTTTCAAAAAGGGTGCACTGAAGGTTATTACTGCTGAAACGTTCTGCATGCAGTCCAATAATTTCATTTGTTTCCTGTAAGATTATTATGGAAAAAACAAAATTTATAAGGAATTCATACAGAATCTGTAAGAATTACATGGAAATCATATGTAAAGATACAGAATGATTTGAATGGCATATGGAACGGTTCAGTAATCTTCAGTGGGACTGGAACTCGCTACTCGTTTTGCTTGTAATTAACGAATGTACCGTATTTATTCAAATCTAGGCTGATAGCTTTTTTAAAATAATCATGTACCAAACTCTTGGGTCGGCTTAGATTAGAGGATTTTAAAAAAGCTTGCCAGTTTTTAATTGAAATTGATAAATATGCTGCATAGCTAGCACCCTCTAGAAAAGTCAGTATCGCAGCCGCTACTAGCCGTGCCAGTAGCCAACTATAGTACACGAGCGACGTCATTTTGACCTAGGTCGTATTGGCGTGCGGCATGGCGTTATCGTAAGGACACCAAACAGGCGATGCCACTATGCTGCCGCTTTCAAACGAAAAATTGTGCTAGCCGCAGAGGCATCGTCAAACGTTGCATCGTCAAACGTTCAAGCTGGGCAGGACTTCAGCATCGATGAGAAAAATGTCCGTCGTTGAAGGCAGCAACAGGAGATGCTTTTTGTATGTGCCAGTCGCAACGAAGAAATTACAGCGATCAGGGATATAGCGACGTAGAATGAGCTTGGCATGTTCGTGTTCAATAAATGCTGATTTCATTTTGTGAACGGTGTCCTCGCTTTTTTGTTTGGCCTACTTTTGAGACAAGCTTTTTTTTTTTTTTTTCTGGCTTTGGACTTTTAGGGGTTGGTTTAGTATCGGGGCTGGCCTAGATTCGAGTAAATACGGTATCTGTGCATTCAGCATAGCCAACACGCAGCACAAATATAAAGAAAGCACACAGACAAGGAAGATGCAGCACCTGCTCGTGCATGACGCATTTCTTGTGCTTGTAATCTTCAAATCTTCAACCAGTCTGGCAAACAGTGCCTCGCAGTAGAGCAACAATATTTTCTCGAGCTGCCTCCTGTTGAGTAGAATGTATTGTGCATGTGAAAAAGTAAATTTAAGAGCTTGGGTTCATTGCAGGCTTCTCTGGCTTTAATTACTGGCAGCAAGAAATTTGTTAGTTTGTTGCTAAGCTTATTCTTATACAATTTTGTGAAGGTTATGCAGGATGACTGGCTCAAAGCAAATATAGAAGCCAGTTGAAGTTGTTTTGTGAGAAAGTTTTGAGGTTGTTGGCACCATTGTATCGTTGTTGTCTGGCTTTCAACATTGGGAACTACTTCATTTGAAACAGGGTTGTCTAAATGTAACAGTCCATGAAGGAATGTAAAAGAAAAAAAAATATTTATAGAAAAACTTCAGGCCATAAAATAACACCATTGGAACTCTCTAGTAAAAGGCTACTTGTTTGGTAAGTGACTTGTAACCTGCAGATTTTTTACTTTGCTAGAGTTGTACTTAGTTGCACAACAAAAGCATAAATTCCGAGTCTGCCTGTAAAATGGATTCTATAGTGCTACACACATGCATGTAGTATCCTTTATGAAGGTTGAAATATAAAGTTTTTCACTGGATAATTCTGGTTGACTTAGTTGTAATTATCAGCGCAGTAAACCTGTTTAAACTTATTAAGGAGGGGTAACATGTCTGATGTATAACAATGCAGGGCCTCTCAATTGAATGAAACCAGTAATGTCATCCTTGCAGTGCATGTGTCATTGTCAAACATAAACAGGAAGGAACTGTTTAGAGCACTTGTTATGTGTAGTCACACAGAAATGCAATCACTACACAGCCGTTTTCTCAGTATGGTGCTGTCCCAGATCTGCGTAGTAATGCATGAACTAAGCCAATGCTACTAGTGCAAGCATATACTGTGCTACAATGCATTCAAATCTCTTTTGACTTGTTTTCATTTGAACTTATGCCGATGGTACATTAAGCAACAATAATAAAAGAACGACAAGTTTAAATAGCTGCCATGGTTATCCTGCCGTGTATCAGCACATAGCATTACGAAGGCTGTGTATTCTGGCAGCGACCGGAAATGTGGTTCCAACTTCAGCAAGAATATATTGGCTCATACTAGATGACCACAGTGATACTTTGTAGTGCGAAGCCCAGTTCTATTGGTCCTGAATGAAAATCAATGTCAAGGTCGCTCGCATCCATTAAAATGCCTACAGTAGCTAATAAACATTGCATACACTGTATATGTGTATCAGAGATGCTATGAGTTAAGGAATTCAAAACCGCCTCTTGCATATTTCTTGCATATTCCTTGATACTTATTTTGGTAGTGAGGTATACATTGGCACTGGCATGTAAAAATTATCAATATTAATTCAAGTAACTATCACAAATAGCCATCAGACACTGATGTCATGAAAAATAGGATAAATGATGCACTTTCAATTAAGGTGACACCTTGTTAATTTAGGAGAGGGTAAACACTCATTAATCTTGTCAAAAACGAAAGGAAACAAAGACAAAATAAAGGCAACTCTGCTACCATTGAGGAATCAAAGCCAAAGTCGCCTCATTGAACGTGTGGTGCTCTCCCAGCTATGGATGCAGCTAACAGTTTTAACGAGTTTGAGGTGCTGTGTGTGTTGTATTTGTTGTGTCATTTCGCATACGACTAAATTTACTATGCAAGGTTGTGGGCATTGTTCAACGCTCAAATGTTTAGGAGGACAAGTACATAGGGAGGGGTGAGGAGAGGGGGGACTCACACAAAAATGAAGCGTATTTTCAGGTGGACCATTGAGATTAAGGAAGTACATTATGCATCGGAGTTACAAATTTACTGATGGACGGAAAACAGCACGAGAAGTAATCTCAAAAAGAGCTCTGAATATAGCTCAAGATAAACTCAAAAAGTGGGGAATGCACATGCAAGAATGCAAATCACATGTGGCCCACACTAAGGCAGAGCTGTACAGCTTCGCTTGTTCATAATTCCAGATGCACACACGCACACACACACACACAAACAAACAAAAAACGAAAAGCCATGACACTGCCATTCCTCTGACAAAATAACACTCCTACAGGTCTAACCATGCTGCACATAGAGAAACTTATTTCAACCAGTCCATGAGCAGCGCATTTGTTCTGTCACTCACCTTGCATACTAACTGGCAGCACATCCAACTGTGACACTGTAAGCTGGGTGTTCAGTGCATTCAAAGTAGCACAGCCTGATATTGTAAGAATTGCTTTATTTGGAGGTTGGATTTTAAATGCGAAGCATTTCTTGGCGAACATTTGCTACTTTGACAGTATCTATCTATCTAGCTGCCTACGTCTTGGTCCTCTCATAGTCATTTCGTTAATTTGGTATGTGCCAAAATTGACATAGTATGGTGAACATAAATTATAGGTTATGACATGAATATCATGACTTGTGTCGTAGGTAATGAAACAGCCGCCTATGTATTGGTGCTCTCATGGTTTTGTTAACTTGGTATGTACCACAATTGGCATAGAATGACAAAAGTGTATGACGAACATAAATGAAAGGTCACGACGAATGTCGTGACATGCATGTCTTGTAGGTCATGAAACAGCCGCCTGCATCTTGGTGATCTCATGGTCATTTGGTTAACTTGGTAGGCTTCCCGCACACTGCTTTGCATAACATTGATTCTCGCAGGGCGTGGGATCTGCCGGCTTTTTCCTTTGGGGAGCTCTCTCCCTCTCTTTGTGATGCTGCATTGGCTTCCCTTTCTCTGGCTCAGTCTTGCATGTCACGGGTGAAGTCACTGTACACTGCCAGTCACCGCCATACTTCACTAATTTTCTGCAGGTTAATGCAAGTGAACGGAACATGTTTCTGAATACTGAGAGTCACTGTCATGTAAGCCATGTGCTTCGGCTCATTGGAAAGATACCCTTGCTTCGTCAGTGGCTTTAAAGGGTATCGCTGTCTGACTCGTCTTTGTTTTGCGGACAGGTCATAGAGCCAGAAGATTTGGACGTCCATTGGGTGAGTGCTGCATGTAATTGCATGACTTCTCGGCCTTATATGGCGCTTCCGAAATTCGGAAGTGCGTCACCTCTTCGTTTAAGCCCCAGCCACTAAAGACGCGCGTCGGAACGTGTCAGCACGCGCCCAATCGCGTCCGGGCGCGTTCAGCGTCGGGCGCGGAGAGCGCGTCGCGCGTTGACGCGTAGCAGCGCCGAAACCCAGCATCGCAAGATTCTCACGCGCGCGCCGGACGCTGCCCGCCTGCGCGATGTGACCTCACGTGAGCGTGGCGAGCCAACGTCACTTCCGGAGCGACGCTTCTCTCGGTGCGCACGTTTCGCTCCAAGCTGCGCGTGTGTTGTGACCGGCGTGCCGCGCCGGCGTTGTGATCATTGCAGCCACGCCCGGCGACGCGCGGCAACTCGAGCTTCGTGTGGATACGTGCGCCCTTTTCACGCGCCGGACGTGACGCGACGCCGAGTGCAGTGCGGCGTGTGCTGACGCGTTCGACGCGTCCCGATGCCTGGCTATGGCTGGGGCTTTAGGACTGACCTAACGCACTTAAGTGTCGCGCGTTCTTTGGCAGAATGCGACAGCTGCCCTTGTCGTTTGCGGAGTTCGTGCCCCTTTTGCGAACGAACGTTCGCGTAACGTGCTGTACCCGAAACATACGGATGTGCACGCCATGTATGACATCGGGACTTTTATGCGACTCGGCATCCCGCGCGAAGTGCGTGTACGTGGAGTTCCAAGGTTAAGCTAGTAGGGTTTTGAGTGCAGTGTGTGTTTCCTAGACTGCGTCTGCTGTCGTGCTGGCCTCTGCCGTGTGAAGCGCTGTCGACGCTCAGTGGGCCATCATTGTGAACTGCATTTTGTGGGCGCAGATCACTCTCTTACCCCATGGCGCCCTTGGGGTGCAAGCGCACGAATATTTCTCGCTTTACGTTACACCCGCATTCTGTTGGGCAACGGAACATTGTTCTGAATCTTCTTTATATTTAAAGTGCGAACTTTTTCGTCGCTTTACTTGCCTCACATTACTGAAATTGCTTTTCTTTTCTATTTTTTTTTAACGCTCGCCGTCTTTGGTGTGTCTACACTGAACTTGAAGCGACACCAAGTTGCATGGAGCGAGCCGTGGCCGAAGCCCTGAGCTTCTGCGCGCTCAGATTCATGTCACGTGTTTGTTTACCGAACCTTTGATTGTGGCGGCGAAAGACGCGAGCTTTCGTGTGCGTGCGCACGTTGAGGGATGTCACTGTCGGGTTACTACCATGCGCAGGTGTGAAGCGCGCGTCTTTATTTCATCGTTCGTGATAGAGCTAGAGGCTGACCTAGCGAGGAACACCCGCTGCATGTATAGTCTTCTGTACCAGTCCCGTTGGTCCATTCTGGCCGCACTGCCAGGTGAGCCAGCTAAATGAAGAAAAATCGCGCCGCGTCGTATTGGGTTGGATTCACACTCGGGGAAATTTTCCGGCACGCGCGCTTTATTGTGCAGTTTGTGAGGGTGAAGGGCTAGCATTCAAAAGGCCTTGGAAGTGGATGGCTGCGTTGGCGTTGACAAGCTCGTCGACACTGGAAAGACTTGCGCTTGTTTTCGGAGTCGCATTCTCGCAATTATCCCCCCAAAATATGAACTCTGTGGCCGACGTGATCGGCCTTCGATCTGCTAATGTGCCGGCCCCTGGACGCGCATGTTCAGGCTGTGTGCGCATGCCATTCCGTTCAGCCATATATAAAAACAGAAAAAGAAAGCTCGGTAACCGCGCTACCACCTCATATCGGTGCGACCCCCCCCCCCCCCCCTCCTCGAAGCTGGTGCGGGTCCGACTCGCTTGTCGACCGGTTGTCGAGCAGCTCGCTGCCGCGCCAGCGGCGGCCTTGTAGATACCGGCACCCCTCCTGTTCTGCCGCCGAAGAACAGCTGGCCCCGCCGCGATCCGACACGGCAGCTGCCGCCTGCTCGCCCATCGGCGCCCCTGGGGTTCCCGTGCACACCGTCGGCCAGCAGCAGCGAGCGGCCGCCGAAGTTGCGGGGCCTCTCTCTCTGGGCCGACCTCGCGGCGGCAGGGGCGACGCCGGAGGTCAAGGGTTCGCATACCTTCCCGGCGAGGAATCGATCGACTGCCCTTGATCCCCCGATGCGCTGACGCGTCTCTTCTTGCTGTCGCGTGGCGGACGTGCGTCTCTCGTGTGACAGCCCGTCCCCCTTTTTTTTTCTTTTTTTTTTCGACCCTCGGGGAGGAAGGGCAACCTATATATTGGGTCTCGTTAAAATCCTGCGGCATTAGGCAACACGACGAGCGATGCTGTGGCTCAACAGCGACTGAATATTTGTCGAACGCTCTTCGCGCGGTCTCCTTACCGTCCTCGAGGCCTCTAGAGAAAGAGAGACAAAAAAATAAGGACGGGAAAGGCGGATAAGTGGGCCTGATCGAGGCAAGCTCCTCTATATAGCCAGCTACTATGCGTGGGGAAAGAGGAAAGAAATAGTAACGCGATGGATGGCGGCAGATGGAAGAGGGAAATCACATAACGGGCAGGTATACTCATACAGCCTAGAGTCCAGGTCCGTACTGTTTTATTAATGAGTCAACTGACACCTAGGTGGCCTGAACACCAGATCACGACAAGTGCCCAGCATAACGTCCTCTCGACAACGGCCAATCATCGAGACAGGCACGAGCATCAGTCAGCGCCCGTCGATATTCCCTGCATTGGGGGCAGTCGCGTAGCACAAGTTTTATCGATTCATTGACTTGGCCGAGCACACGGCGCGTCGCATGAATCGCGCTTGTACAACAACGTGTGAACGCGACTTGTGCAGAAGACTGCTGCGCTGAATTTTTGGATGGTGGTAGCCTTGCATGTGCGGCAAGTCCATCGGCGCATGAAGCCGGCTGTCGCGTTTGCCGACGCGACAGATGCTAACGGTTTTCTTTCTCTTTGCCGTTTTATGCTTTGGTTAGAGCACGTATAAGCATTCGTGCGAGGGCGAGAGGCAGGCCTGCCGCTATTAACCTAACCTAGCCAAGCAGTCCGGCTACTGCTCCGGGTTTGGCACTAGGTTCCACGACCTCGAAAGCGCGAGTCCCCCCAAGCACGCGGCTTCGACTGGCTCCGCTTGACACTCGCTGTCTAAACAAATGTGCGTCGAGTAGGCCGTGATTGAACGCTTCCGAGGCCTAGATCGAGTGAAGCCCTTAGCGGACGGAAACACGCGTTTCTCCTTCGAGCGAGCGCGCAAGACGGCGAAGGCAGCTGCAAGACGAGGAAGAAGCCGACGCTATCTGTTAGCGCAGAGCGTGCGTCTGTATCTCCCGTCACATCGTTGCGTCCGACTGAGGGCGCCGGAGCGTCTCTGGAATCCTTGGAAACGAATTACGCTTCGGAGATTGCGTGAAAAAAGTGGTGGGCGCACGGCCAAATCTTGATGCACTCAGTCTTCCCCCTGCTCTTTTCAAAAGTTACTTTGCGTCCATTTCCCCGGGTGTTTAAGATAGATCCCCCGTCGATTTCGATCGCTTGGCCGTATTTTGCGCGGGAAAACGAGGCAGGGGGAAAGGGGGGGGGTGCAATCGCCGCACTCGGCGGCTACCGAATTGGCACTGCGCGCACTCAATGATCGGGACAGCTGGTGCGATCGGAGCGTCATTTCTTTCTGGCGCTCTGGATGAAGGCAGAAGGGGAAGCGCGGACATGGATTGCGGATAGCCGGTGTTGTTTTGCTCACTCGCAGTGGTCATGTATAATTGCTTGTTATGCTGCTGCTTTGTCATAAGTAGCCAGCCAGTTCTGCGGGCGAAACACTTGAGGGAGTACTAACATATATTCAAGTTGTAGAAACTTTACTACTACTACTACTACTCCTTTCTCGCTCATTAACTTTGGGGAACGTGCACTTGCTGGTTGTTCAAACTGGAAGTTTGTCTCAAGATAACTGACCGGGGCGCCATCGACGGTATCGTGACTTCACGACACGAAACCAATCTTTCTTTGCCGTGTTCTTTGCCGTCGTGTAGCGGCAAGGCGTATGTGCGCCTATGTTACATGAACCGCTGCGGGAGCGGTCCGAGTCACAAGTCGGGTTCGGACAGCCCGACTCGAGGGCGTTTACGTCTCACTGGTCGAGATTGTTGCGACAGCCTTGGTCGAGGCCGTGAGGCAAAGACAGTATCCGTCCGCGCTTAGAATCGCTCCTGGGCCCTCGAATCGCCGACCCAGACCCGTCCGCTTTTACACGGGTGGTTCGATCCGGTCGCGCTGGCTCAGCCCCACAAGCGCACTCGACCCGCTTGTGCCGGGCTCACGTGAACGCCTTGTGTGACTAAAGTGTACGCTGCACGACCTTCTTGTTGGCGTGGCGGCCGCATCGATCATATAAATAGAGCGAGCTAGTTTGTCGGGACCCATCCACCACATGTGTACCCAAAACCGAAACCGACTCTCACAAAAAAAAAAAAAAAAAACGCCGATAGGTTACAGAGCTTGGACCTAGCTGAAAAGGTCGCGTCTGCGCGCCCTTTCTCGAATCCTGCAAGGTGTGCGTGAACCAGCTTGTTTAGCTCGGGGCGGTCGTCGAGGGGGTTTGGGTGAGTTCGTCTGCTAGTGATGGTTGGACCTACCTACATTCCTGGCCGTGCGAGCAACTCTGTGCTCGTCCAGCGCGCGCTTTGCAAGCACCACGGGCGCACCACGATCTCCTCCTCGGACGCGCAGAGCTTACGGTCTGAGTTACTTCGAGGGACGCTAAAGCAAAACACTAAACCAGTTAAACCGATAAAGCGTTCTCTGAAAACTCTGCCGTTTATAACTTTGAAATAATAGGTCGATTGTCAGAAAAGAAATTGAAGGTCGAAGTTTCAGTTCTTTAATTTCGCGCCTAATCGCCAACGCCGGTACGTCACTGTGACGTCACGTATTTCAAGGTACACTCCTTTTGTAGGCAGGCCGCGTTAGCTCGGCAAAAGTTCTCGAAACTCGCCATGTTCACTTTTTGTCTCCTTTAGAACGCAATATAGTCAGTCTTTACCGCTACAAAATTAACTAGGCCCTAGAAGACGTCGTCAAAATCCGTGACGTCGCAGCCTGATGGTGCGGGAGGCTCAAGGAAGCGTCGCCACCCGTCTTTTGTTACGACGCTTTTTCTGACTTGCCAAGCGTCTTGTAGTGGTAAAAGTTAGTGTTTGTGATGTTGTCGCAGGGTATTTTACTCATGCAGAAGTATTTCACTCATGCAGAAGTGATCACTTTTTTTTTTCTTCTCTTTGGTATCCCTTTCAGACGTAAAAATCGGGCGATGACGGACGGCGGCCGTGTAGCGACGAAGGCAGATCCGCTTGCGTGGTCCGTTCCCCCTGTCCGCGTTGGCGTGGAAGGCCTGTGCGACCACAAATCACACCCTCGAGGGGGCTGGTCTTGTTGCGCGCTCAGGTGTGAATGCGCGATGACGGCTCGGCCGAGGGACGACGCCGCGCAACTTACGTGGCCGTCTTACGGGGGGGGGGGGGGGGCTGAAAGTAATAAAACAACACGGTCGGGTTTTCGTGGGCAAGGTACCGATGAACAACAGCCCAGTGGCGGACGTTGTCGCTTCGCGGTGTATTTGCGCGGACTGTATTGCCTCGTGTAGTCCGTGGGATCGCGTGACGAAGACCTCGGCGAATGTAACGCCTTCCTGTGTGTGTGCCTGTGCGCGCTCGCAAGCGTGACTGCTCGGCCGGAATTGCCCTTTCGCCGTCGACGTGGGAGGGGGCTGCCGGGATGGACGATGGTGTTGCGGCCGCAATGCGCGCGGAGTAGCCGAGCATTTTGCTTCCTTTCTCTCTTTTTCGCCTCCTACGCGGATCCTCCGCGCGCGCGCGCTTTTGTCTAGATCCTCATTTGTCAGCAGCGACACGGTCACGTTGGCCCTCCTACGCTCTGTCGCCGTGCGAGACGAGGTCATGGGTTCGACTCTCGACCACGGCGTGGCCGCGTTCCGACGGAGCGGGCGGACTGGAAAAAAAAAAAAAATGCGTGCGCCGATAAAGAAACCCGCGCTGCTGACATTAATCGGCAGCCTGCCTTGGTTCTCGTATAGCCCCTACGTGTTGGTTTGGATGTCAAGGCCCACCATTCGATCAACGTTTCTCACAAGCCGCGTTCGGGAAAATGCTGACTGAATCCCGCAGCCGCGCTTTCTTTCTTTCTTTTTTTTTTGAGGTTAGCAGTGTTGTGCCTGATCATTTTTGTTTACGTTCAGAAATCTCGCGAACAGCTCAGGCGACAGGGTAAGTGGTAAGGACAGAACAGCGCTTCTCGTTCGTCTCGAATCGCTTGTTAAAAAAAAAAAAAACAGCTACGCCGTTCGCCAAGTTGTACGTACCGAGTATTTCGACTGTGTAACCATTGACCTGCGGAATTCTTTACCTGGCGATATCCGTTCCCTCCTGTTAGATGAATCTTGTTTCACGGCACATGATATCGGTGCAACTTCGTAACGTTTTCATTTTCAACATTTTGTAGCGTTTCTGGTCTTGTTCACTGTTGTAACGTATCGGCACCTTTTCAAGCGTACTTCTTGCTCTGTCGCCGTTTTGGGCTGTGCCCACGAGTGCCCGGAGTAGCGCTCGTTGGGGTGCACTATGTTGAGGTGAATAAGTATAGCTTCCCCTCCCTCCTGCTTCTGGAGGCGGACGTCCGCCCGCAGCGGCCCGTGCAGCAGCGGGCGCTGGCATGCGTTCCTTTGGGGGTGCCGGTCGTCGCTGCGCGATCCAAGTAGCATGCACGCAGCCGCGGCCGGACCTACGCCGCCGAGTTTCCTGTCCGCAGGTTCACGATTGCGCCGGTTGCACCGGTGTCCCGAAAGCAGCGCACTGTCCTCCCCCTCCGCGGGCTCGCGAAATGCATGCACGGGGCAGACGCTTGTCGTAATCTAACTCGTACCCGAGGACTGCTTTTTAATCGCCTCTTATTACCAATAGAATGTTCCGCGAGCATGAGGGGGGTGGGGTGGGGGAAGGTCTTATATAGCGTGGTTATCGAGATGCTGAAATCAGCATCTACATTTTACAACAACAACCGGATACAACGACAAACACCTTCGGTGAACAAAATGTGTTCGCTTTATCAGAAGTTCGTTATAGTTTGACTTGCTCTCAGATCTACCGATGCAGAACTCAACAAGGCGCGGAGTAGAGGCTCCATATCGGAAGAAAAAAAAGACGACGCGCTCTACAGTTAACGCCGGAAATTGGTGATTGAGCTTTGTTTAAGTAGTTTCCAGTCGACAGGGAGTTCGTCAACTGTCGACGTAGTAGTATAGGAAAAGCCCCAGACAGGATGCTTGAGCGAGCTATGAGGCAGGCGATGGGAAGACTGCTGAGCCATTTTCCGGCTCGCCGAGACGCTGCCATGTTGCGGTACATATTTCGTTGGTTGTAACCAAGCTGAACTCGGTACGTTATAAGCGGGCTGTTCTCCCATAGACTCCTTGCGAAACAGTTTGGTTGTTGCGAAAGTGTGCGTAGTATAGTCGAAAATTCGCTGCAAATGGTATCGTTATATGTGGGTTCCACTCACTATGTTAAAAGTGAGGCGGGATGGGGGGTTAAGCTCTTGGAAACTACCCGGAAAACATTACTGATCATGTGTCAAACGGTATATTGCCGTCCTGGTTCGACTCGCTGGGCGGCGTTACTGGGCAATTTTCTTTTAAATCCCTAACGTGATTCGTCGAAGCAGGCGCCTCACTAACGATCCAGCGATATATACAGGGTGTTCCGGCTAATTTGGACCAAGATTTTAAAAATACCCAAGAGCTCTAGAGAAATTGTACCGACTGCATAGTAGCCGTAGTCGTATGTACTTACGGCCAGTACTTTTTTCATCACGGAGTATTACTTAATTGATTACTTTTAATTAGTGATCTTTTTAGTCATTGCTTGAATCGCAAACATGTCAATTACAAAGTTGTTGGGCGCCTCATATAACCTCCGAATCAAGCATTTGTTTAGTGCTCAGCTTTGCCTCGTTGGTTTTTCGGAGAAAAAACAGCGCGCGATACATCCAAAATACGAAATAGATAAGCGCTCGCGCGCCGCTACTCAAGCGCTCCCAAACGAACAGCCACGGATACACGGTGTTAAGCGGGAGACACATGGTGCGATTTTCCGTGCGATCTGTCGTACGGCGCGTCGTGTGCGACTTGCCGCATGCGGCGATTCGGGACACATGGTACGAATGACCGAGCGGCGGGTAGCTCCGCCCAGAACCGGCGCCCCTGCGTGGAAGCTCGGAATGCTGCGTAACTTCGAACGGAAAGGGAAAGCAAACGTATTTGCACAGCTCTCTTGTTTGAAACAAACGATGACAATATAAACACGCCTATGCAAGCACTGTAGACGTGTTTCCGCAAGGCCGCGTTAGCAGTAACGGCTCCTTTGACAGCCGCCGGCAACCGCCGGCAGGCACAGCTCGCTCGGCCATCGAATCCGACACCGGTGGCGCTTGTGACACGATCGCTTGCAGCTCGTATAACGAAGCGTCTATGTTAGTCGGCACAACGTTTACACAGTTATCTTACGCTTAATTTGCAGCACATTTGATTTCATTGGCGCCGACGGAAGCGAACGAGCATGCCAGGCGAGCTTGCGATCGCTGGGAGACTGTAGGCCTAGCTCGCCGGCCGTCTATCCGAGGACGAGGGCCCATGCCGATGCGTCCGCAGCTCGTAATAAAGCGCCTAAATTCGTCAGCACAATCAATGCCTGAACATTTATGTTTCTCTTAAGTGAAAATACGGTTAGTTTTCTCGGTGCCGTTAGTAGCGATGAGTAAACACGCCAGTCAGGCGAGCCGCTTCGTATAGACGATTGCTGGCGCATCTGCGCTGACCGCGTCCGATTACAAATCACGCCAACTATTTACTATATCGCACAACGTTTTATAACATGCACTCTTTCGAGGCCACTTTATTTTATAAGTTATTTCGTGTCAGAAACAAATTGCAGCTTATTTATGTGCCGCCGTCACCGGCGAAAGAGACCTTCGTTTCGACCAGGGAGAAAAAAAAAAAAAAAAAAAACAGACATGATCGGAGCGGTGAGGCGCTCGCTCGCCGGCTCCGCCCCGTCGGGTCTACGTGGCCGTGACGTTTGCGCTACCGGCGCTGTCATTGGCTGCGGCCGCCCGACCGATGCGGCAGTCGCACGACAATATTCAGCGAGTTGGTCGCATGCGGGGCGTGCGATTCGGCGCCGCGTGCGGCGGATTTGGTTGAAAACCTGTTGAGTGCGGCTGCCGATGCGAATGGTCGTACGACCGATCGCACCCAAAATCGCACCATGTGTCTCCCGCTTTAGATATGTAGATGTTTCCTGCGCCTACTTCGAGTTCCCCCGGACCACATCGAATCGCAGCACATTCCAGAGGATCGCTCGAGCCAACGAGTTCACGTGCCAACAAGTTCGTACGCCGCGGTAGCTATTCAATGCTTGAGTTTTCCAGAAAACGAAGGGATCGCCCGGCATTGTTGCAAGGAAAGTGGGTCCCGAAACATGACGGCTGCGATGTTCCGGGAAGGCCTGGCAGCGTCGCACCGGTCGCCTTTGAAGAGGGCATTTGCCACCTCAGCGGGGCCGTACCACGGGGAGCAGGTGAGCCTCGGACAATGGAGCCCAATCGTGCCCCTTCTCCGCCTTTGAAGAGAGCATTGCACCACAGTAAGGCAAGACTGCGGAGAGCCGCCGGGTGTGACCTCACCGCACGGGTGCCTACCATTGGCCGAAGGTGGCGTCATCGGAGCGGACTCTCCCATTGGCCGAACTTGACGCGACTTCCAGTCCTCGAAGGGTTTAAAAGAAGCATTCCAGAGAGACCAGAGCATTCCCTGATTCCCTGATTCACCTCTCTCGAACTTCTTGCCGCGGGCCGCAGCGTCCGAGTTGCTGCCGGCCCGTAATGACTGTACGACTGTTACTTGACTCTCACCTCTCTGTATATAATGTAAAATAAACCTCCCAAGTATTGTTTTTCAAAATAAGTTCCCCCAAGTTTTGTTTTCATCCCGAAGTCCGTCCCTCAACCCCTACAACGGCGTTACCAGCGACGGCAGCTCGATACAGGGCTTCACGCTATGTGATGGTCGCGGCATCAAGAGAACACGCCGCTGACGCGTTGATAAGCGTAGCGGAGCCTTGTAGGATGCGGCGATAAGGGAATGGAGCCGTATATCTTTCAATGGTTGCTTGTAGGCGCCTGAATAGCGGCGTGCGAGTGCACATCTATTTCGTATTTCGCGGGCTTTTGTTCTTTCTTGAAAAACAAATAGGACCACTTCATCACGAAATAATAGCTTGATTCGGAGGTTATCTGAGCTGCCCTACAACTTTGTAATTGATATGTTTGCGATTCAAGCAATAATTAAAAAGTTCATTAATTAAAGTAATTAATTAATAAATCGTGATGAAAAAAATGCTGGCCGTTAGTACATACGTCTATGCAGTCGGTAGGATTGCTCTAGAGCTCTTGGGTATTTTTAATATATTGGTCCATGTTAGCTGAGACACCCTGTATATCGCACTGGTAAAATTATTGGAAAACGCGCGTTTTTTTGTTTGTTTTGTTTATTGCGTGGCGTTGGCCGTTTTGCCGTATGTGTTACAAGCCGTTTCTACCTGCTGTATGCTGCGGACATTTTTTGGCGGAATTCCCGCCGGCGGTCTCTTCTTTCTGCTCGGCTATTAAACTGGAATACGCCCCCTATTGTGTCGAAGCATGCCTGTGTGGTGCAAGGGTGGGTCTTTGGGCAAAGGCGAAGCAGAAAGCCTCGAAACACCTGTAAAATCCGAAGTCGGGGTTTCTGCACATTTTTTTAAAGAATTATCGTTATTACTGTTGTATTCTATTAGTATTTGTAAATGCTGTGTTGGAGATGCGTGTCTACTACTGTGTTTGCTACTGTCTTTTCGTTTTGGTGACCTCAATTTATACTTCGTCAGTTTTCCTCCCCAGCGTAATGCCATAATTTGGCGCCGTGGATATACGCGGCCAAATCGGTACACTGTAGATACCACGTGTTCCAGGTCAACGTTGCGACCCCGCGGATGACGTCACTCCTCTTAGCTCCGTTCGCGATAGTGGCCGTAATTACACGGGCCGCTCGGCAGCGTTACCGGCGCTTGCGCTCGTATGTTGTCCTTCGGCTTTTTTGATTGGCGTGTGTAATCGCGCTTCGTCATTCGAAGGGAGACATTGCTCGCGGAGCACCTGAAAACGCCACCTCAGCGTTCATTCCCTTTCGCCGCTTGCCGCTTCCCTGTGCACACCTGTAGGTGGGGAACGCGAGAGTTCGGGGCAGTCCGAGAAAAGCCATCGAACATCAAAACTAACATTCTCGAGGACGTTACATTTCGCCAAACGTTAAAGGGACGCTAAATTGAAAAATGATTGCTTCTACATCAGTAAATTACCGTTCTACAACACCAAAAACACCCCTCTTGCAACGATAAGACGTTTGGTAAGCCAGAAAAAGCGCAAGAACGAAATACGGGTGGCGACGCCTGCTTGAAGTTCCCGCACTTGGGGGCTGTGACGTCTTGGATTTTGATGGCATCTTCTAGGGCCTACTAATTATATATAGCGGTACAGATTGGCTACATTGTGTTCTAAACGAACCAAATAATCAACATGGCAAGTTTCGGGAACCTTTATTCAGCCATCGCGGCCCAAATGCGAAAACATACTTTGGAATCCCTGACGTCACGCTGACGTACCGGCGCTGGAGTTTCGGCGCGAAATTAAAATACTAATACTTAGACCTTCATTTTCTCATCTAATAATCAAACTATTTTTTTTTTTTCTCGAAATGACTGCATGCAGGGTTCTCATACAATGATTCATTAGTCTAAACTGATTTATTGTTTCGCTTTAGTGTCCCTAAAGGAAAGTGTTGAGCCGTGTATGTCCATAGATTGTTCGTCTAGAAGTCCACGATCGTTTTAAGTGTATCAGTGTGGGACTTCGTTGCGTAGGAAATTGCCGCTGAAGGTCCCGCTTCTGCTCCGCAATGTGAACCGCCCGCGCCCAAACGGGCGAGTTGACGTAGCCCCCACGTGACTTCCCTATCTGCCGCTGCCTGTGAAGTGCAAGTGCCTGGTCTTAGTACGGGTTAAAAATACTTTGTCAGGGTGGCGAAAGCCATTAGAAAATCCGTGAATTTGTCGCCCGAAATGCCACGAGTCCTGTCGGAAAGTAAGACTGGTTGTTGCAAGCCATGCCCGCTGCATAAGGTAGTGACGGAATCCAGCGCCTCAGTTATTCTGTAAGCTTGTGTGTGTGTGTGTGTGTGTGTGTGTGTGTGTGTGTGTGTGTGTGTGTGTGTGTGTGTGTGTGTGTGTGTGTGCGCTGCCGGCATCCGTTATCGCCGTGAATTCTCGTCAAGTCTTGGTGCCTAGGACGACCGCGGGCTACGGCAAGTGCTCGTCGTACGTGCGCTAACACTCCCGTTTTTCACTCGCGAACGCGCCCGGTCCCGTCACCGCAGCTCGCTCGGCCTTGGCCTCTCTCTCTCTCCCGCCCTGCTTCCCTCTCTCCACGTACTACGTGCGAGTTTCATTCATCTCGAGCCGCCCTGGGAGACTTTCGGAACCGGCGCATTCAGGCTGCGTCCTTCAGCGCCGCGATTTGTATTTTTTGTTATCGTTGTTGTTATTAGTTGTGTCCTTCCGCCTGCCTGCCTCGCTAGAAAGGTGTACCGAAGCAGGGAGGGAAAGGGGAGGGCGCGAAGAGGTTACATAGCAGTCGATTTCCTGCCCGTATCGTCCGTGATCATTGCGACCTGCTTTGATCTCGCTCTCCCCCCCCCTTTTTTTTTTTTTACTTTCCTCTGCGTCGTTGTTCGCGCACAGGCGCAGGTACCACTGTGCTTTCGTCGGCCTACGCTCGCGCTCGCGCGGAGGGCTTGCCCTGCCATGCTCTGTGCGAGCGAGGAGTGTGTACCTTGGCGGCTCCGCTTCGAGGCGGAAACGAGGTTGGAGAGTGGAGCTTTCTTTTTTTCCCTTCGCGCTCGCTTACCTCTTCCCCATCTGTGATCTCCTCCTCCTCGCCCTTTCGCGCGTTGCTTTGCTGCGCGCTCGTACGCGCGACGCCGGCGCTTCGAGTTGCGAGCCGCCCCTGGCGTGCCTCCCCTGCCCGCTTCGGGCTCAACCCGGCTCCGCCGCTACCGCTGGTGGCAACGCCGGCTAGCAAGCTGCGGCGAAGCCGGGCGTGCGTGACCCCCCACCGGCTCCGTTCCTCGCGTGTCGGTCGGTCGCCGCATTTCTGGCCAACCCACGCCGCTGCTTACGCCGGGCACCCTCTCTCTCCACCACACTTTCTCGCTCGCTCCTCACCTTGTCGCCTTGCGGTAGCCGCACCTATCGCGTCCACTCGTTGTTTCCTTTTCTGCGCCTAGGGCTTTCTTGCTCGTTCATTCGGCAACTCTGTTCGACCTCGGTCATCAATCTCGCTGCAGCCAGAAAAAGCCGCTTACTGTTTCCGGCGAAGATGATGGCAGTCGGTAGCCGCGTGGAGCACTCGATGGCCTCTTGCGTGCTTTCGAGCGTAGTTAAAGCTACGCCGTGTCTTCTTTGGGACTTCTTGGCGAACCCGACCTTGTTGATGCTGCCGCCGAGTCGGCTTCTGAGGTGATGACGGCGCGACTCGAGGATGCCCTGCGGTTGTCCGTGGTAGCCCGTTTTGGATGGGGCCCGGACAGCGGAGATCGCGTCGTTCGGAAAGCGTGTGTTAAACCTCCGCTGCCCAGAATTGAAACGTGGACCGAGTCTCCCGTTTCATGATCAAAACCGAGCGTACGCTATGTGCACACAGTTCGAATGGTTTCCGTTCCTATTTAATGGGGTTCAGTCGATGCCACATTGCTTCGAAAGGCAGTGCTACGTCAAATTGCGGGCCTTATCCGATGCCAAAAAATTTAGTCTTCCTTGTGCATCTGAGCAGGCTGATTCATCGCCGATCTCCGCGTGCTTCGTCAATCGGTTGCGTATCGCTCGCAAAGAAGGTGTGGGCGCCGGCTCTTCAACGGCGTTCCTTGTGGTATTGGTCAACGGCATGACCGTGAGACGCTTGCCTCTTGGGCGAGGGCGGAATTTGCGAACAGCAGACACGTACAGCTGTTGGGCTGGCGGAATCTATTACGCTGCAGGAGGCATTGCACCGACGAGTGCAGCTGACGTATATAGTGTATAGTTACTACGCCACAAACGCGTTTTGCACGGTAGATGTGGCTGTTATTTTTTAAAGATTGTTTTTCGTTATTCTATTAATTTAATAATATGCCCAATTAGCGAAAGTAATATTGATTTATCAGCGAATGTCGTGATGAAATTTAATCAATGCGGTTTTGACTGGTCGCCTATGCTGCTAATTGATAATTTTGAATTCTGCTGTCTTTTTCGAGCTCCTTGGGTCTGGGTGTTTTGTTCAATTCTTTTGCGGCGGCACTGAAACAACGGGTGGGTCGAGTGTTGCCTCTTCATCAGTGTTCACTCATCGTAGCAAGGACGCCGCGAATGGCGTGCGAGTCGTGCCGCGCGTCTCAAAAAAAAAAAAAAAAATTAAATGAAGACTAAAGACCGCGGTAATATCTCAGTGCCACGCGCGGCCTCCTGCGGACACACACACGCACGCACGCGTCTGCCTGCCTGCACTTGGCTAGGCTGCCGGCGGGGCGGGACGAATTCGCGGGTAGTTTTCGGCGCTCGTTGGACGTCGTTCGCGAGACGACCGTTCAGTAGTAAATGCCCGGCGGCTGCCGTCGCCTCTTGTTCGTGGCTGCTGAGAAGGGAGCTGTCACGGCGTCTCCGCCTCCGTCCGGAGGGGGACGCCGGAAGACCTTGGCGGCGCGCGTTGATGCCCACACACGTTCACGCTTCTTCTTCTTCTTCTTTTTCTTTTGTTACTTTGTACGGCGACTTCGCCTTTGCTTTCATCCGCTCGCGCGCCAGTGTCGGCGGTTGACGCGTCTCGTTGGCAGCGGCGTAGAATCATTACGGAGCTTGCCTGCGTGTTTGCGCTGGCTGCTTCTTTCGATTCCCCCTTTGTGTGCGGTCCGCGCGAACAGAGAGGTGACCGTGTCGGCGCCGACAAGCCAAACGTAGCGCAACATGGACCGCGGCAGCCCTGCGCAGCTCGCACAATCTGGGGAGTCTGTGGCGTCGTTTTGGACCCTTCGGTTGTGAAAAAATGAATATGAATGAACGTTCGGGGGGGAGGAGGCGTCACATGCGAGCCGAGACCGCCGTCGCGAATGGTATCTCTTCTTTTTTTTTTTTTCCGCTGATAGTCGGAAGGTGGTGTGACCGCCCGAAGACCTAAGTATCGAAGTAGTAAGTCACTGGTGTCACAAGACGTGGTTTTAAAGCGGTGCGGCGTGGTTTGACGGCGCCCGCCTCTGGGATTGGAAAAAAGCTTCGCGAGTAGCATACAGGTGTTTGCGTGGGTTTCTAAGCTATCCTTCTTTCTATATATATATATATATATATATATATCAGGTGACCTGGAGAGTGGCGCCGTCTGTGGCTTGTGTGGACAGCCATTCGCTTGCAACTCTGCGGAAAATATTGTCCCAGTCGGCGACATGCGGTTTCTTGGTGCCGAATCATTTGAATAGAGAATGAGTGTTTTCTGGTGGCTGACTTCAAAGGGACCCGACTCGGAACTGACCGAGATCAACGATGATCGGGACGTGTATCTGGCTCAAAAGATACACAAGCTTGCGTTGTTGAAGACGGTGACGTCACGGCGACCGGGAGCGGGGACTCCACGGCGGCGTCGCCACCGGTCTGTCGTTCGTCGCCTCTTCCCTGGCTTACCGAGCCCGTATTCAAGGCGATAGCGGTCGTTTTGGTATTGCAGGGGCGTAAATTGCTTGTACAGCTAGTTTTATTTAACCTTATTCATTAGTTCCCCCCCCCTTCCCCCCATTCGAGCCAGGAGTGGAATCACGTCGTTCTTGTTCTTTCTCCCCATTCCCATTTCGCGCCGCCCACGGACGGCGCCATTGACACCGTTTTTCGCTCGCGGCTCGATTACGCGCGCGTGCCGTACGCGTAATCCGAGTTGTCGTATTTGCCGCAGGCGCTCGCGGTAAGCCAGCCCGTCTCACATTCTTCGTAATCTGCGTACTTGTGTACGGAACGCCTTTCTTTTTCTTTGTACGCGTGACGTATACCTATCGGCTGTCTGCGTGCTCGTTGGCGGCGTAACTTCGCTTCGTCATATCTGCATCATCGCCGCCGCACATACGGCGCGGCTCATTTCACGTCGCGGCCCGCTGCGTGGGACGGCGCAAGGCGTCGTCAGCCCGCACTCTCGATTATCCGCGTCTGTAGTGCGCAACGTTATTAATTGGCCGCCGCGTTCTTTAGCGTACACGTTCACTACGTAGGGCCGGTCCCGCTGTGTGTGTATATATATATATATATATATATATATATATATATATATATATATATATATATATGCGCCAGCCAGACCCGATGATCCGTATCGGCGGTTCACCAGTGCGCCCAGTGCACGTATAACATAATAACGGAGCCGCCGCAGACGAGTTGTAGCATTCTAGGAAA
Organism: Dermacentor andersoni; assembly: GCF_023375885.2. Lineage (NCBI taxonomy): Eukaryota > Metazoa > Arthropoda > Arachnida > Ixodida > Ixodidae > Dermacentor > Dermacentor andersoni. Next base: position 66,209,205 of record NC_092818.1, read on the forward strand.
AAAAAACTGGCGCCGCGATATCGCCTCTCTCTCTCTCTGTCTCTCTCTCTCTCTGTTCATTCAGTGCCTCTTGAATTTTTCGCATTCGGCTCGCGGACTCGTGCCGCCGGCTTGACGCGTAGGTGTGCGTCGGGCGCGTATATCGTGGCCCCGCGAGCTCGTTCGCTGTCTAGCAACTCTGATGTATACGTTCATTCCGTCTCTCTGTCTACTCTTCCGAGTGCTGTTTGCGCCTGCGCAGAGAGGTTGGTTCGGAGTAAATCCGTCTGCGACCTCGGACACGTCGCTTGGCGCACCTACACGCGCGGCCGTGTTTGCATTGTAGCGACTCGTTCCGACGGCTTACATTCCCCTGGCTGATGATTGTGCCCGCGGCAGAGTGTCCCGCGCGCGATGCGCCGCACGTTGGGCAGTTGGGAACCCCACTCTCAGTTCGCGACTCGGTTCTCCTAATCCGCGTCACCATTGAGTTGTCTCACGTGTCTGCCGAAGTGTGTGAAAAGCCTATAGCTCAGAGTCGCCGCGCATGGCGAGTTTTTGTACAGGACACGCTATGAAAACGTCGTTCCAGCGAACTTCTCTGCTGAATGGCGCTCGACCGTTTTGTTTGCCGTTAACGAACCGATTCCACCGCCCAAGTGATTCGGAAGCGTGTGCTGTGCGGGAGTCGTTAAAGAAAGAAAAGAAAAAAAGAATTAAACAAATAAGCGGGAACCTTTCAGCCGGAGCATGCAGTCTTGGAACTGATTTCTACACGCATCGTGTATTCATTCCAAGCGACATGCTTCGGCTGCAAACCGTGCCCGTATTATTTTATCTTATTGTCGGTGCCGTTTTCCATGAACCTTACCGGACGAGGGTGTGTGGACCATGCGGAATGTGTCGGAATGGTGCGAATGCATCCGCGCGGTCCTGGGCCAGCTCGAGTTGTTAGATGCACTCGTGCATATGTGCTTATGTGTGTTCACTCACCCTGATACGAGCTGAGAATGTCGCCAAGTTGAGCCTTAATCGCAGTACCGTCTTGGTTGTGTTAAACCTGGAAATCGTGTTATATTGCACCTTATAGGAAACGCTGTAGGCGGCTTCGATAGAAGGGGAGTTCCATGCAATGGGCCGAATCAGTCTGTCTGTGCTGCGGCGCACGATCTGTGCGTGATCAGATCAGATCTGCTCGGTGCGTGATCAGCAGGCATGACAACCGTCTGGTGTCTCCTGTATGACGGGACGAAATGTGATGTTTGGGCTTGATTGATTCGCTGCGTTTAACGGTCCGAAGCAACACTGAGGGTTGTGAGGAGACGCCCTAGTGGAGTGTTACGGATTTGTTGTTGACACCTGTCGTCAATCTAAGCGCACTGACATTTTTTTTTTTTGCAGCTGCACCCCTATTTACAAAATGCGTCTGCCCCGACCGGGTGTCGAATCCGCGACCTCGTGCTCGGCAACAGAACGCCGTATGGCCGTTGTGCCACCGCGGCGCGTGACGACGAAATGGGATGATTTTCTCTGTGGCCTCCGAGATCGCAGTTGCGAACGTGCGATCTCGGAGGCTACGGTTCTCTCTCTCCCAGCGCAGCTGCTTCTTCTTTCTGGCGTCCTGCGTGTCCCTGCCTCGCTATACACATTTGACGTAAAACAGTTACTTGCCTGGTGATTGCGCATTCTAACGCGAATGTTCTCTCCATGCAACGGCGCATGCGCAGTCTGCACACCGAAGAATACGATGTCATCTCTAACTGATCACGCAGTTGCACACAAGACGACACCTCTGCGTTAGCGTTCGCCTTTCTCGCCACTCTCTCTCTCTCTATCTCCATCTTGCGCTGCGCAGTTCTCTTCGACACTGGGCTCGCTGTACTGTCTGATTTTTTCGTATGGTGCGGCATCCTTTAGTCGTCTCCGAGTACTCTTGTTTATTTACTTTTTTTCCCTTCATTTCCTCCTCGAGTGTCGGGACCGCCCAACTTCCGGTCTCGCGCTCACGTCGAAATTACCGTGTATACGCACAAAAAAGCACGGGGCGTCGCGGATCTTATACGCAGTGCCCTCTGCATCTCTTCCTCGCAGTCTTCGTGCCCCTCCCCCAACCTTCCGCCTCCGTGTAAATAATAAAGAAGTTAGGTCAGAAAGAAGGAACATCGTGAGCCTAGCGAAGAAGAAATAAACAAATAAATGTGTACGAGATGCGGAGGAGCGCAGAGAGAGGGTCCCTTTGCCGTGCGTTTCAAGGTTCCGCCATTATTTGAATCGGTGGCATGTCTCTCTCTATTTTTCCTGGTTTTGGATCATTTATTTACCCGCGACGCGAGAAGACAGAGGTGTGTTTGGAAGGGGGAGGGAGGGGGGGATTCCTCACGACTCCATCGTTTCCTCTCGACCGGCTCCTTTCTTACAACTTTCCGGTGTTTATTTTGCTTCGGCGCCCTTTACCAAAGTAATAAATTATAAAAAAAAAAGTAAGTTCTCGCGGTTTCTTCTCGTCGCAGGATTGAGACTCGTCCCCTCCTCGTCCCTCTTTTTCATTTTCTATTCGCCGACCGTGCCAGAGTTCCAACGCTTAGGCGAGAGGGGAAGATTCAGCGGGAAGGGGGGGGGGGGGGGGGGGGGGGCGTTGATTCTCCCGCGTTTGCCATCGTTATTTCCGAGGCCTCGACATTCGGTTTATCGCAATTTCTTACCGTTTCGTTTTTCTTTCTTATACCTTGTCTCCCCAGCGAAATATTGTATGTCCTCGTTTCTTTCTTAGTCGTTGGTTTCCTTCCTCCTTTGCCTTTCGTGACATTTGGCTTTGCGTTTCTCGTCTCGAGTCCCGGTAGAACGTTCCGTCTACTTAAGGATCACCGAAGAACAAAGCGGATCAGTTGTGGTTGTAAGTTAAACCAAAGGTCGGTGGGGCGTTGGGTGCCCGCGGCGAAACTACGCACGAGGCAGTGCAGTGGGACATAAGTTCGCCATCTTTTAATGCCGGAGAAACGCAGACGAAAGCTTTTAAGTATTTATGAAAAGCTGGCGAAGATCGATGAAAAGAAACGGGGTGGCTGGAGTGCCACAAATATCTGCACCTCAAAAGCGTGGACACGGAATGCAGGAAAAGGTCAAGAAAGTTGGCAGTCCGAGAGTATTGGAAGTGCAAGTAGACAAACCGGAGGTCATGCAAAAGAAAGTGAGAGAAACAGAGATGGTAAACTTGGTGCAAGGAATTGGGAAACAAAAGAAAGTCAGACGGTGTTTTGCAAACACAGAGAAATAAAAAGAAAAATGAAACTCGGTAAAGATATACGGGATGATACAAAGGCCAGCAACTTGCTATTTGGGACCCGAGCTTGCTGCATGAGGTCAAAAACATGATAGGGCAAATATTCGCAACGTGATGAAGTCTGCTGTAGAAAAAGTGCGGAGATGACTCGGCACGTTAGTTGGAATGCCAAGATATTATTCGTCCACTCAAACCGTTTAGAATGTCCAAATTCATGAAGAGCTGGGATTCAAAGTAATTCAGAGCGTTCGCGAGAGCAGCAGCAGCTGTAGCGGCGGCGGCGGCCCAGAATTATCGAGAAAATCGCACGTTTGAACTGCTTATAATGTCTCGGTAAAAAGCCTTCAGTTATCAAACAAAGCAGTGTTTCTCCTCGGGCCGAGAGCGTCCTTTCCCGCGTACTGTGTTGTTCGAGTGGATTAAAGGGGCACTAAAGAAAAAGAAAAAAAGAAACATTAATTCCGTATTAGTAAATTGCCCTTAACAGGATACCAAAAACGACCACTTTTACCACGAGAAGACGTTTATTAAGTGAGAGAAAGCGAAAAAGAAAATACTAAATACAGGTCTCGACGCATCCTCGAAGTTCTCCTACCACATCGCTGTGGTGTCATGGACTTGGATGGCGTCTTCTTGGGCTTAATTACTTAGTGTTAGAGATTGGCTACGTTGTGTTCTAAAGGAAGGAAAACATTAAACATGGCAAGTTTCAGGAACTATTATACTTTGGAATTCCTGACGTCACGCTGACGTTCCGGCGTCGGGGTTTTGGTGCGAGGTTCGAATACTGACAATGTAGCCTCCATTTTCTAATCTAATCATCGACCGATTATTTTGAAATTACCGCCTGCGGGATTCTTGAACAATGATTTATCAGTTTGAACTAATTTAATGTTTTGCTTTCAAGTCACGAACTAGAGAAAGAGAACGGATGGTTTACTTATCGCCTTGCCATCAGTCTCTCTCTCTCTCGTTCGTTCCGTGTTCGCTTCCACTAGCATGATGCCTATACTCCGTTCTATACAATAGCCGTCAACGCTGTGGAGGCTAGAGATACTTCTTGCAGTTGCTTCGTTTGCACTTGGATATAGTTCGACGTTTTTTTTTACCGCATTTGTGCGCAACTGGTTTCTATATAGGCTCAGTATTGAATAAAACAAATTTTAATCCTCAGAAACCAACACGCTGGTACACAGCTGCTAATGCGTCGTTTTAGTTCATTTTTATTGTTCTCGTTTTTTTTTTCGACCCATCGCGAGGAGCCTCACGTATATGGATGGAACTCCGCGCGGAGTGATAAATTTTCTTGACCGAACTTCTTGCGTAGCTTCCATAGCGTTGACTGCTATGTATGGAACGGAGTATAGTCTCTGGCCTGACATGGCGTCCGAGGTTTGTGCGCGCCGTCAAAACCAACCGGTGCGCGCAAATCTCGGAGGCCGTAGGCCTTACCAACTACAGTCGGATACAAACAAGTCAAGTCTGCAGTGAAGCCCCGCCAACGCCCTCATAACCGTCAGCCACTGTACCTCCGCGAAGCTGCAAATAATTCGTGCTTCAAACTTTTCCTGTTACCCAAATCAGGCGGTAACCCCCAAAATAAAGTTATTAGCGCTTAAATTTATACGTTTTACCTCGCCTATTATAGTGGAATGGCGAATGCCTAATTCTTTATTGAACTGAAATAAAACGCTTGTTCCGCTGCAACTGTACAGTATATTGCCAAGTTGCACTTCACTTGGCAGTGAAGTTTCATGAGTAAAACAGGCTCACGAGTGAAATGAACTGTACCGCGGACTTTTAAAGAGTGACATGCTCAGACTCCATGCACTTTGTCCATGTCCTTTGCTATCTCATGGCTTACGCCGAAGAAAAAACTCTTCAAGAACAGCAGACGCTCCGCAGGTAACAAGCACGACACCATTTTGAAGTGGTCGCATGAAGACGATTTTGTTTCCTTCTGTGATTGGCTGGCGGAGTAACGACCCCGCGCGGTCCGTGTGCCTTGGTTGCCAACTGCTGTTTCTTTTAAGTTGTATCCTACTGTAGTCCCAATTATTCGCTCCTCGGAGGCGCTGGTTTGGGGAACTAGAATTAATGTACATGCCTCCAGGTTCTTGTGTTTCATGGGCTCTGTTTAGACAGTAGCGCTTCTTGCCAATTCGTGCGTCTGACATATTTTGTAGATCGCATCATTCTTTCGCAATGCATTCTTCATGTTCATAGTACAGCTCATTATCTCATTGCCATAATCTTATTTCATGTAGGTTTTATGCTCTCTACAGTGACTATTTTTAGGCCCCTTTACAAATACGTCTCATCTACTTCTCACTGCATCGCTCCGCTGCGAACTCACTAGCACTGGCTGGCGCTCTCTGGCCATACCTGGCTCCTGCGCCACTGAACAACACACATTGAATTTTTCTTTCTTCTTTTTCTTTTCTGACTCTGGGTGCTACGGCGTATCAGCGCGGCTGCTCAAGCTGCGGCGGGCCAGTGCAACTGGTTCCTTTGCAACGCGTGCTCGAAGGCGTGGGTTGAACGTGTAATTAATGCCGGCCCGCTGAGAGAGAGGGAGAGAGAAAGTTGGCTGCGTGAAATCCTCCGGGGCAACGCTTCGAAGGGAGCGTGGGAGTGCGGCGGAAAGTTACTTTTGCGGAAGACCTCGTAGCGGGACTGCTCTTCTTCCTCGAGCGATCTGCGTATGGGCGTGCTTTGCGGAACGCGATGATGATGACTCGATATGAATCTGCGGGAACGAGGACGGCGCTTTCGTGAGGCGCAAAGGGGGGCGTTCCCGCTGTGCACGGCGTGTTCTCGCCTGCCGGGCCCTGCCCTGGCAAATGTTATGACAAATGGCGGAGCGGAGGCGCTCAAATAACGGACGCGCGGCTCGGCGCTCATGACGAAGCGGTTTTTCGTCACGAGAGCCTTTGTCTCGTGTTGGGTGGCTTTTGAAAATTCTAAAGCGGATCCGCTCGGCCCACCTTACGCTGATGCCACGTGTCCAGTCGTCCAGCTATAGAGAAGAGAACCAGAACGAGAGCGCTCGTCCATTGACCGCCTCGGATCGCCCTCCGCGCGGCGCCAACTGCATGTGTGGGTCGCGAGCCTCGTGTACATGAACTCGATTGAGTCGGGTCGGCTTGTCGGCCAGAAAACCGATCGTCGTCTACCTTTAGGCTGGTAGGGTCGAGCGAGCGCCGAGGCGATTTCAGTCAGACTGCCTGCGAGTGGTGGGTCGACCCGTTCAGCCCGCCTGCCTGAGATGCACGTGAGCGCGGTCGGGTTGGGTCAGCTCTGTTAGATATGGAGCTGTTTCCTGCGCCTACTTCGAGTTCCCCCGGACCACATCGAATCGCAGCACAGTCCAGAGGATCGCTCGAGCCAACAAGTTCGTACGCCGCCGGTAGCTATTCTCTGCTTGAGTTTTCCAGAAAACGAAGGGATCGCCCGGCATTGTTGCAAGGAAAGTGGGTCCCGAAACAAGACGGCTACCATGTACCGGGAAGGCCTGGCAGCGTCGCCCCCACCTGGCTTTTGTGACGGCGAGTTGCTAGTCAGCAAGGCAAGGGGGATCAAGCGATCAAGCAAGGGGGACCACGGCGACTCTCTTCGCCGGTGTGACACCACTGCCCGGGCGCCTTCCATTGGCCGAAGGTGGCGTCATCGGAGCGGGCCCTCCCATCGGCCGAACATGACGCGACTTCCAGTCCTCGAAGGGTTTAAAAAGAAGCATTCCAGAGAGACCAGAGCATTCCCTGATTCACCTCTCTCGAACTTCTTGCCGCGGGCCGCAGCGTCCGAGTTGCTGCCGGCCCGTAATGACTGTACAACTGTTACTTGACTCTCACCTCTCTGTATATAATGTAAAATAAATTCCCCCAAGTTTTGTTTTCATCACGAAGTCCGTCCCCAACCCCTACAGCTCGACTTCTCGCTCGACCCACTCGCGTTGAATTCGTGTAAGCGAAGCTACGGAAGGGTTAGTAGCGCGCAGTGGGTGAGCCCTCCGCGTTTCTCCGGAGCACGCGAGCAGCTTTCGTTAAAGATTGGTTGACGCCAGTTCGAAACCATCGCTTGTACTGCACGGAATTGGTTAGACGGGAGTACGTCTTCCGTGACTACGTGCGCGGCGGTGTTTGTTTCTGGTTCGGTGTTCGGGGATGTTCGGTGTTAGGGTTCGGTGTTCTGGGGATGTTAAGTGGAGGTTCCTGTGCGTGGGTAATCTACGTAAAGAGCACGCAAACTCTAGACTCGTGGGCCAAGCTCAGCCGGTTCTTTCCTGTCTTGTCGCGTTCTCTTACGTGGTTCGTTAATGGTGGATCCACACGACGGACGAAATCCGTCTTTTTCGCGACGGACTGCGCATCACGTGACTACGCGTCACGGATTTGTGCCGTCCGCGCGTCGTCCGCGACCCCCACGGACGGAAAATGCCGAGCTATTTTTCGCATCCGGATTTTGGGGGTCGAATGCTGCGGATTTAGCCTAGCATGCTCTACAGTCTGGCAACAAGCGCGGCTTTGGGATCTTTCTGAAACAGCTTCATCGCTGCTGACACCATTCGTGTCCAATTCGGACAAAACAACAGCCATTGCGGCCAACCGTCGTTTCTTTTCGATATCCATTTTCATTCCGAGTGAAAACACCTATGACAAAGTCTTTGTTACACCGATGGCGCCATCTAGAGTGAGTAGAAACAAGCAATTATATTAACTTACGGCCACTGAGATCCGCTCGGGCCGCCGCAACATCTTCGAGGTCATGTTCAGCCAATACAGCCACTCTAAGCCTACACGCCGAGAATCTGAGTATCGCTTTCAGAAACGCTGTCCACTCATCACGAATACATTGCTGTCGAAGTTTCTGGACACAAATTTAAACCAAATACAATCCTAAGTTTGAAAGTTACGGGCCACACAGTTGACGACGACTTGACAAGTTCGAGGCGGACGGCTGTCACTTCGGGCATAGCCGCCATCTTTATTTTTCCGGCGCGGTCGTCTATTCAGTCCGTCCGTCGTCTGGATGCGCTTCGCAGCCGGACGGGCGGCGGAATAAGCGTCCGCGGCACAGATTTGCGCGGAGCCGTCCGTCGTGTGGATACACCATAACGAGCCGTAAGAGAACAAAAGCACGCCAACAGTGTGTTTGTAGTGTTGCTTCGTTTGACGGAGAGCCACGTCACAGGCCGCAGATGCAACTTCCTTAAGGCTATTTTAACGATGCGGTGACAAAGCGTTGTCTACTTGCACAGGAGTTATAACGAGAGATTAAGAGAAAAAAAAAAAGGGGGGGGGGGGCAGGAACCAGGAAGGCGTTTTCCTTACAGTGGTTCACACAGGCCCCTGGATCGCAAACAGCAAAGTAATATGTCTGCGGTATTCGGCTTTCACGTTGACTACCGTCGATATTGTGAACATTGTCATGTTTACGCTGTGCAGTTCGTTGAATTCGCTAGAAAATACGGACCATGATGAACTGCGATGGAATCCATCCTGGCAGAGGGAACTCGGGTGTGTTTTTTAGCTCTATGGCCTGCGTTGCGTAGACGCATCTCTGTTAGGCTGTGGTACTCCAGGAGCGATGATCCGCGATACACGTGGCGCCGGCCACTGATATCCTTCTCCCCACCCCCTCCTCCCTCGCCATCGTGGAACAGGTGGCCGGACTCGCCCTGCTCACCCCCCCCTCCCCCTCCCGTTCGCAGTGGGGGCTTGCAGTGCGGCATGCTGGGGGCTTTTAGTGCGGCGTCTGCACGCGTCCACCCCCTCTCCCTCGGTTTCGTGTCATTGTTGGTCGCCGCGTGTGTGCCAGCAGCGATGGAGGAGCGTGCGGGGCGTCGCGTAATCGGACGGCCGCCGCGGATCCATCGGGCAAATTTCCGCGCGCGCGCGCGCACTTCCTCGTTCGTTTTCTCCCCCACACCCTGCGCTCTCTCGGTGTTCTCTTTTGGGGGAAGAACAGTGGTGGGCTGCTGCTCTTTGCGGGCGGCACTTTTGTGTAACCGGCCTCGGGCTCCCCTCGTCGCTGCTCGGCGTCGTCCGTCCCTTGTTTTCTGATCCCCTCTTTCTATCGGAACGACCCCCCCCCCCCTTCCTCCCTCTACTCCAATCCACTCCACTCCACCTTAGGCGGCGGCAGTCACCCGCCCTCGCTTTATTTAATTCCGCGCAGTTTTTAGGCCCCAAAGCTCGTCCCCCCGCTTGCTCTTGCCGCGCCGGCGGCGGTATAAATAGCGGGGAAGCCTCGCTCTTTTCATATTGAGCCTCGCTCGTCGCGCGAGAGGACGTAGAGCGAGCGATTCCCCACCCTCTCTCTCTCCCTCCCTAATTTCCATGAGCGTTCTGCTCGTCTAGACGAGGCGAGAAGCCTTGCCTCCCCCATCGCCGCTTCTGGGTGCGTGCGTGCGTGCTCGGCCCCGCCGTGATTCGATATTTTTCAATGAGAAAAGCGTGATTTCGTGGGCGTAGTGCAGGAATAAAACCGGCAGAAGGGGCGGGGAGGGGGTTTGCGTATAAGCACCACCGCGCACCCTGCACACACGCACCCGCCGCGCTGCTTCCCCTCCTCCTCTCCTGTTATATGCGCCCGAGTGCGAGCTACGCTCGCTTGCAGGGATTGACCTCGCGGCTAGTGAAGAGCTCTCGCGCGAGCTTTGGGATTTCGGTTCGCTCGCTTTTTCGCTGGTTCCCCGGGGCTCGCACTTTTCAGCGGTGTAGAGCGGGCGGGGGGGTGGGGGGCGGTCTCGCAGTTCATGATGGCCTTCTTTTCTTTCGGCCCGTAAGCACTAGAGCGCCGAGCCGGCTCGGTTTTGGGCCCCGTGCTCGTTGGAGCGGCGAGAACCTCTCTGTCTCTCTCCCGCTGCTCGGTGCCTAGCCGGTTGGGTTTTTACTTCGCTCCCGCTTTTTGTGTTATTTTTTCGCGAGGTGCTCGTTGTGATCTCTCTGCGGGGGCGCCGCTTATACACGCGCGCGCGCGCTTTTTGATGTCTCGGCGTGCGGTGCGTGTCTGCGGCTCGCCAGTTTTTCTTTCCGGGGAGCTGCGCAGAATGGCCCTCGTTATTCCGGCCCCTTGTCTGCTTGCCCCCCTCCTCCCCCGCCCCCCGCGCCTTTTCTCCCGCACCTCGATGTGCTCTAACTGCGTGAACCACCGTGCTTCAGCCCCCCCCCCCCCCCCCCCTCGCTCTTGTCTTTCGCCTCGGCGTCATTCGCTTCGCGGTGTGTTTTACTGCGAGGGTCGGGACCGCCGGTTGCGTACGCGCGCACACGGACGTGTAGTTAGGGCCGGTGCCTATATGCAGGGCGCGCTCCCTGCGGACGAAAAGCGAGAGAGAGCGAAGAGAGAGAGGAGACCTCTACGTCGGCTTTTGCTTTGATGTGTTCTGAGGCTCCTCCACGCGTTCTTTAATATAGCCATCTATGGATGACGTCGCTGAATGGCCCCGCGGTGCGTAATGTGTCTGACGCCGAACCAGCGTGACGTCCCTCCTCTCCTCCCCTACCGGCACACCACCACCGCGTTCGTTGTGCGAGCCGTAGTGGTTTTCGCTCTCGGTGCGCTCACCCTGTTACGCGAGTGTCCCCCCCCCCCCCCCCCCCCCCATCCCCTTCTCCGTTTGCCCATTTGCGTGATTGTTTCTTACACTGCTACGTACTTTCCCCACTCCGCGTTATTTATCGTGCAGAACTTGTGCCGTTCTTCCAGCTTTCGTCTCCGCCGTTTGGGTCCGCCGCTGCATTCGGAAGGTGACGTCACCTTTGTAAGTCATCTCCGCTGATGTTGGTCGCGCGGGCCCCTCGTGTGCATTGGATTAGGGCGAGGCGGCGTAGGGTTAACGCCACCGTGAGAGATCGCTTGTACCACTGGAGCTGTTGGCCTTTTTTTTATCGTATGTTCTTCTTCTCTTTTTCTTTCTTTCTTCTTTTTCTTTTTGTCCTGGTATTCGTCACGCTCGCGACTATTCCGATGCAAACTTTCGAATTTGCGCAGGTTCGCATTAATCCAGCTTACTGTGGTTGGGGAATTCAACTAGAAATCCTCCCTTACGCGTTGTTATGTATCCGTTTTCACGGTGTTCGCGCGAGAAAAAAACATATGTCTGTTTTGTGCAGCTAACCTTGCCAAGTCGCATTGTACCGCGAGTGAACTGTGAGATCCTGTTCCCGGTACTGTCTTACGAGACTCTCGGTAGCTATGGTTCCGCGATTAGTGTTATAGATTGGTTGCGCGATACGGCGGGTGAACTCACGAGTAAAAGGTGATGATCGACAGGCGCTACGCGTTCCGCCACGGTTGGCACTCTGCGCTTTTCCCGCGTTCGCTTCGCAGCGTTCGAAATCCGGACTTCTCGATCACGTTTCGAGTCTGCCGCCACCGTTCGCGTATTCAGGAGGTGACGCGCGTGAGGGGTTTGCAGAAAGAAGAAATAAAGAAAGAAATCCGAATCCACCTGCACGGAGTCCCGAGGTAGCTGGTGCGCTGAACCATAGTCTGCGGCGCTGTGGCGCCGTGTCTGTTCCCGGCCTCGGGTACGAGGAAAGCAAAAAGAAAAAAAAATTGAGCTGGTAAAGCAGAATACAAAGAGATCGACGACGGTCGAGCGCGAGCGGCTTGTTGAACCGGAGCGCGCGACGCTTCGCTCGACGACACCGGTACACGCAGGTGCGTTTTAGGAGGAAAGTGGAAGTCCCCCACTCCGGGCGCCAGTCCCGATAGTGTGACGTACGCGTGCTTTTTTTGTATATCTGTTTCCTACGCGTATTTCAGGATTAATTTAAAGAAGAAAGGAAAAAAAGAAAGGGACTTGTACCACGAGTTATCACCGCCGTGCTTTTATCCTCGTTATTTTCATTTTTTATTTCTTTGTGTGGTTGTTTCAGAATCAAACATTGAGCGATAGCAGTGGCAAGTGCGTTTATTGCGCTGCTTCTGGGGCCAGATTCGCGCGGCTTTTCGTTCGTATGTGCTCTTTGCCATTGGCTCCCAGCCTTCGGGAGATGCGGCATTGTGTGTGTCCGCCTTGCGAGTTCGTTACGGTGCGGTCGGCTGGGAGGCGAACGTTCCGGAAGTGCGGTATATCAAATGACATGCATAAACGGCACCGCAGATGAGATGTCCATTATAAAATATGAAGACGCCAAATAAACGGACACACACAAGAGAAGAGAATGGGACAGGGCGCCCTATCCCGTTCTCTTGTGTGTGTCCGTTTATTTGGCGTCTTCATATTTTATAATGAACAGCTACCAACTAGCCCAGCAAGAAGTGCTTTTAAGATGAGATGTCGTGGGCCGCCGATAGCGATAAGGAAGCTTCATGTGGCGACGATGGCTGATGTGATCGATCCGACGTGGTATTATGATGGAATACTTTTTGTCTTTCTTCGGAAGTGAAAACAAACCGTCATTACCTTCTCTCTCTATTACAATCAAAATCTGGTAGCCAACACAGTCAGTGCCACTGCATTATTTGTTCTTGCGTGAAAATCATTGAGTCAGTGCCGTTCGTGTCCGACTTGTGGACACTACCGCGAAGCGCTTGAGCACTTGCTGTTAAAATCTTCAACTTTCAACAGTGGTCGCTGTGTGCTGCTGAGCATGTTCCAGCAACTTAATAATATTGCACGAACTGCGCTAGGTGATTTCTTGGTTCAGAAAGGTCGTACTTCGCAACTCGGTGCGAATCTGTGCTGCAGTTATTCTCGAACACGTCGGCTAGACCTTCGCAATGACCGTACTTTGCGTGCGAATCGGTGTGATGTGCTGTGGTGGGCTTCCCTTTTTCTTTTTATGGCGGACACTCCAGGCGCATTTTTGCCGTCGGCGTCGCCGTGATGTCCCGTATAAAATACAAGGGCGCAATCACCGTCGCCGCGCGCCGAACGCTGTATGTGCGAGGGGAACTGACGACCGCGGCTCGATCTCGCGCGCCCAAGGGAGGAAAGCGGGGAGGAAACGCGCCGTCTTCAGTCGCGCGCGAGTCACCGGGGGGGGGAGGGGAAGAAAGGGCGGGGGCGGCAGCGTTCTACTCTGGCTGAGGCTGCGTTATTGCGCGGCCGCGCGGTCCGCATCTTGAAAGCGCTATGCGTTGGGGGCAGAGTCTATAGGTGCGCCGATGGCTCATACCTTTGTACGTGTTGTGTTCTCGCCGCTCAATTTGCTTTGAAGCGATAGACAGCACGATGGTCACTTCGCGCGCTGCTGCTGCGCTTCACCTCACGCCAATGTTTTGACAGCCAGTGTGCGTGGTCATCGAGTGTTCATGTTTGCCTATGACACCAGGCTTGTTCATGCGCTTTGACACTAGGCTTGTTCATTTAGTTAATAGGTGAATGTTTACAAGTTTATGCGGACGATAAAACTACTATCCTTACTACGTATAGCAGTCCACTAATTTGCTATCGCAATCGATGCTTCGCTGTTCATGCGAAACAGCGACTTTTTTTTACGTCTTTTCTCGTTCTCCCTATTAAATGCGAAACATTTCTTAGCGAACATTTGCCACTCTGACAGTATCTAACCAGCCGCCAACGTCTTCTTGCTCTCATGGTCGTTTCGCTAACTTGGTATGTACCAAAATTGGCATAGTATGACAAGAGTGTATGACGAACATAAATGATAGGTCGTGACACGAATGTCATGTAGGTGATGAAACAACTGCCTACGCCTTGGCGCTGTCATGGTCGTTTCGTTAATTTGGTAGGCTCCCCGCACACTGCTTCGCATAGCATCGATTCCCAAGAGGCGTGGGATCTGCCGGCTTTTTTCTCTCCTTTTCAAAGGAGTAGGCGGGGTGAAACAATTGCTAGCTTGCTTCGTAATTTGTTTGCATGATTAATAATAATTAGAGTCGAGTAAGTACAGTATATTTGCTGGTACCTTTAGAATTGAGTTACAATCTACGCCCACAAAACCGCACCACGCCTGGTCGTATGTGCGTCCGCGCAACAAAACATAGTTCGCGAGAGGCGCCGATATTGAAAGTACCTCACCTCCACCATGACGTCACTGTAATGTGGGAACCTCGGCGCCTCTATAACAATTCTCTCTTGACTTGGACGGCTGTGCACTTTTCGCTGCATTCCTAGGCTGCCACCAATAGGAGTGGCTTAAAACATCGCGGGTCATGACGGGTTTCCGACTCCGCAACCACTTCCGACGCATGCGGGCCACAAAAGCATAGCCTTCGAGATCTGCTTCTGTTACTCAGAGAAAACCACCGCTACATCATCAGCCGAGCTCGTAAGGACACGTAAACATGTCACGTCGGGGAACAAGTGCAAAACACGTGGTTTGTGTTGACGATGAGCGAGTCGCAGCTTTTGTTTCTGTTTGTTAATATAACATTCTTTTTTTTTTTTAATTCGAGGTTCCGCATGCGCAGTTGCTTGCTTCATTGCGAGTCGCGGAAATGGATAATAGGGCGGGTCTTTGACCTGTGCGCCCGTGTCCCACGCGTCGCTTGCCGTGCATTGCATCTGTTTCCAACACAATTATGCGTGGAGGATGCGTATGAAGGCACGGTAATGGGCGAAGGATGCTGCTTTTGACGCACTCGAGAGGAGAGTCTCATTGCGGTACGTTGCGCAGTTTTGAAACGATAGTGCTGAAGGAGGCCGGCGACACGGCGATCGTTATCAGCTATATTGGTAGCTGTTTACTTATATAGACTATTGATTATCGCGCCTAAGCCTGGCGAGGAACACCCGAGTGTCTTCTACGGTCAGGGAAATTTGGAAATTTCTGGGATTTGGCCAGTTCTGGACAAATTGAGGGGTGGTGGGGGGACGTGACTGGGGATTTTCGCGTCCAGTCGGCACCTACTGTAGATTTTTGCAAAGGAAAGCGAAGTTTGCAACTTACGCAACTTGCAGATAATTCCGCCCTTTGCTGGGTTTGCGGGTGTGAACCTCGCTGTGTGACTGGAATACTACGAAACAAAATCTCGCACTGCATCCCACCTGATTTGCAGTTCGATGGTAGTTAGTGGTTGTAAAAGGGGCTGACGTAGTAACTTGTAAAAGCTATAAACCCATCTTGTTTTGTGTCTGAACCTCCTACATGTCAGTCTGCCAAATAATTTTCATAAAAGAACAGTCGGGCTTAGCTTGAAAACAAAATGGGGGGGGGGGGGGGGGGGCGTGATCTGAGAATGCCTACGTAGTAGACGGTTCCGGAAATTAACTTCAGCGTCGTTGTCTGGGAAATTCTGAAAACCGACGTAAGAAGTTAATTACCCGGTGTAACTAAGGGGTCTGTTAAGGAGAGCTACAGGGAATTCTGTTACGTTTCACCAAAGTATTGGGCTACGCTTTGCGGTACCTGTAGTAATCAAACGTTTAGTGAGAGAAGCGAGATGTATTTAATGAAAAAGAGATGATTGGAGTAAGACGGATTGTGATCGCGTCGCTGTCGAAAGATTACAGGCCAGCGTTGAAAGAGCGATAGGAAATTAACGTTAACCATACCGCGTTTCGCAGGGTGGCTTTGCAAAATGAAAAAAAAAAAAGATGGCAAAGCAATTAAGCTTAAAAGATAACTATGCATGTTCGACTTTTGTAAGTTGTGTGTGTATGTTTCAGAGAGGAAGGACCGAGTAAAGAAGGGCACTATTTGCATTCACACAACACGGCGCGACTCGATGAAAGCTGTGCGAAATGCGAGAACAATCGTTTAATCCGATTTATGTGCACGGAAGACCCGCAGGTGGTCGAAATTAATCCGGAGTTCTCCCCCCACTACAGCCTATTCCATAATCATATCGTGGTTTTAGCGCGCAGAACCCCCAGATTTATTTTATTTATTTTTGTCCGTTCGAAACGCTGAAAGCAAGTGTGCAATATAATGCACAAGGGGTCACAGGGGAGGAAACCGCAGCTCGCGTGGGCTCGCCAATTCTCGTTGCTATCGGAGCCGGAAATCGGCATCCGCCGTCGCGGTGCCGCTTCTTTTCGCCGGTCCTCCATTGGGCGAGGAAGAAGATGCTCTGGCCGCCCACGCCTTTCTGCGGGCTTGCGCTAGCCGCCGTCGGCCACCGCCACAGCCGGTCGGTGACAACGGTGCTGCTCTCCGTACTCGGATCGTGTGGGAGGGATGGTCGCCGAATCGAACGCGCTTCTTTTTATTTTGCACGCGCGGAGACCTCGTTCGTACCTACCTCTTTCCGAAGTTGTACGGCCGGTGGGCGTATCTGGCGCGTAACGGTGCTGCCCGCCCGCTTTCGGAGACCCGGCGGAGCGTCTGACGTCGCTGCCGCCGCCCGAGGTTGCGTGAATCTTTCCTCTAACTGAGCCTTCGCAATGGTTATACGAGAGCGCTGCTCACTCTCTCTCTCTCTCTTTCTCTCTCTCTCGCGTGCTTCCCGCGGGCGGAGTCGTGCGCGCGTGGAATCGGAAAGCGCTTTCACGCAGGTACGGCGTGTTTTAGTTTTTTTAATATATATAATGGAAAAAAGTCTGGTCTCCACGTTGTCGGTTCGGCGTCGCATTGGAAAAGAGGGAATCTGATT
Organism: Dermacentor andersoni; assembly: GCF_023375885.2. Taxonomy (NCBI): domain Eukaryota; kingdom Metazoa; phylum Arthropoda; class Arachnida; order Ixodida; family Ixodidae; genus Dermacentor; species Dermacentor andersoni. The sequence goes on from NC_092818.1 coordinate 66,225,976, forward strand.
ATTGCTTTTTATTAATATTATTATTATTATTATTATTACTATTATTATTATTATTGAAGAGATAGTGTACTTGTACCGGAAGCTTGCTGCGTTATTCGTGGCCTCAGTCCTTCGTGACCGCACAAAACAGGGAGAATGCGTAAACCAAAAAAAAAAAAAAAGTGCGGTTTTACATTCAGTAATTGCGCAGTGGGCTGTAACTGTAGACTTGGGTCCATTTTTTCTACGTGTATTTGTCTGCGACCGCCGCTTGAACGGTAAGCGCAGCTGGTTCAGTCAGCTGGGTATTACTTGCCATTTTATCGCGCCTTTGCAGCGCTGTGGATACCTCCTGCCGTTACGGCTATACCGGCTTGGTGCGTTACCCTGAGCCATTTATGTTTTAGCATAGCGGTAAGGCTGTGCTTTCCAAAACTGACGTTTTACGGTGCCCGGTTGTTTTACTAAGCTTTACTACCTAGGCAGTGAAAAAACAACAAAATACACTCCTCCCTTTACGCACTGAACGAGCTATGCGGACGCCTTTCACTGCAGTAATAACCTCACGGGCAACTTTCTGAGTCTACGCTTTCCAAAACGCGCTAATTGGAAGGCTATTTTAAATATAGCGCGCGCAATCGCCGCGGTGTATTTCGATTTAAACGGGGTCGTCTACTCTTGCAGAACCTAAATCATCAACGTTTCGTTTGTGCGCAGGGCCGATATCGTCCGCTAAAGTCGGGACTTCGCGTTTCCCAAAACTGCCTAATGAAATGGAAGCGGCCATCGGGCTGCGGGGTGTGCTGCTATCCGCTGGAAAAACAAAGGGTGGAGGGGAAATAAAGAGAGAAAGGAAAGGAAGCCCTAAAAACAGGGTGAAAGCAGATGCCAGCGTAGTGGCCTCGTTAATTTTGCGGTGGCGCCCGTAGGCGGAGCGGGCGTTGTTCTTGCGGAAGAACGAATCGAAATCGTTTGTTGCGAAGAAGCGCTTCGCGCTGGTCGCGTCCGAGGCGCTCTGCTTTGCATTCATTAAAAGTGTGTGTCGGGGGGGGGGGGGGGGGCGAAGTCGTTGCTCGCTCCAGAAATCCCGTTATGCGACCGCGTGGGCGCCGTGTAATGCGAGGAACCCTTAGGGCGCGGGACTCTAGCGTTCTCTGGGCACGGGTTCTCCGAGCAGGGGGGTCTCGCTGCGAAGCGAAACGCGTGAGGTGTCGGGAGCTATTGTGTTTGAAAGCGTGCACCATTACGCGGGTGATGACGAGGTTCAAGCGCTGCGTGGGCGGCCGCCTTGTTACTGAAAATACTGCGGCCAAGCCCCCCGTGCACGCACGTTGGTGTGGGCGTGTGAAGCGATTTTCGGCGCGCCGTCACCGCCCTGTAATGAGAGGTGTAGGCATTTAGCGCAGCGATCGAAGCGCGAGGTGCTGAAATCGCGCTGAAGTCGAGCGAGTGTTTATGTTTTGTGGTTTTTGTCTGTAGCAATCATTCTCTTTGTTGTGTGGGTGTGTGTTGTACCCATGGAAGAATGAAAGAAACTAGGAGTGTGCGTGACGTCACTCAGCCGGCCGTGGCAAGCCAACTGTTTGTGAAGCCATTCCATTATTTCTGATTGCATACTCCTTTTGCCTTAAATAATAATAAATAAAGGGGGGAAAAGAGAGAGAGAGAAACATCTTAGCACTAGACCTCAGAGATTCGGCATGTTGGCCGGTAATCCTTGGTTTTCGGCAGTTTTTAATCGATGCGCAGTCGTACGACTGCTACGCCTTCTCTTTGCTCGGTTTTATAGAACCGTTTATGTGAACGTTGGTACTGCCTGCAGAGCGGTAGAACTAGACCAAACCTCGCGCTCTGACGTGACGGTCCGCGTTGGACTCAATCGTTCTGCTTCAATCGCGTTTTGCAGTGCTTACTCCTTCCTCCGTGGCTTTACCGGGTTTCAGTTGCGCCTCAAGAATAGCCCGGTGTCGTCGAAATCAACGACGCTGCGTCGCAGAACAATAGCCGAATCGGTTCTCAGTTCGACTAATTAAAAATGCTCGGGCGCGCTGCTTGCATGCGAGTATATAAATGACGATTCTGCGTCAGGCGCCTCCGTGTTATTCGGCGCCGAGGCTCGAGATCTTTAGCGGGCTTGTTTAAATGGCACGCACGAAGTTTGTACTAAATGCTTTGCATTTCTTGGTGCGTCTTCTCGCAGGATGAGAGCTGTTTTCGTCGCGCTAGAAGACACCGACGCGATGCCTGTTCGGCTGCATGAGCCCCCTCCCCATCCTCCCGCCATCAAATTTTCGTTGAAGCATCTTCGTTCCCCTTGTGCACGCGGCATGTTGCTGCGCTTGCCATTCACGCTTCTCGCTTATGGAACGCTTATGACAAAAAAAAGAAAGGTCGTAATTGTGGTTACGCCTTTTCTTTCCGCTCGGACGGCTTTCTGCCTTCGTCGTCCTTTCTTCGTTCCCTTCCTCTCGGAATGATGCAAGCGTTAAATATCGTCGTGGTTTCGCAAGCGCGTATTATACGCGTTCGTCGCATCGCAGCCCGGATAATTTAAACGCAACTCTAGCGCGAGGCCAGGCCCAGCCTTCCTTTCCGAGGGGATCGGAAGAAGCGGCGACCGCGCGAAGGAGAGAGGCGGTGTTGTCTGTCGCGGCGTGTATTATGGTGTTACAAGCGCGCACGCGAAGGAGGCGATCCTCGCTGCGTCGACAGCGGCGGCGGCGGCGATCGGCGCAGCAGCAGCGAAAGACAATTACGTTGCCGCAGCCGCGGAGCTCTGCTGTGTGTGCGTGTGTGTGTGCGCGCGCGCGAGCGAGCCTTCTCGGGGAGGCCCCGTTGTGTTCCGGCAGGGATCCGCTGTTCTCGGCCGTTTTTGTTTCTCCTTCTATCCGGGGCCCTGCGCGACGCTGCTTGCGCGCCTGTGTTTTTCTCGCTCGCTGGCTGCGCCAGCGATCCAGTTCATTGCCGCGGAAAATGCAGCAGCAAGCAGCGGAGGGACGAAAATGACGACGATGATGGTGACGGCGCATTTAGGACCTCTCTCTCCCTCGTTCCTCGTGGCTTGCCTCTGCCGCCTCGGTTGCTGCTTCGACGGCGGCGGCGTCTTCTGCCTGGCGCTCGGCTCGGCTCTGGGCCGCGGCTTGCCTTGTTCGACTTCTTTCTTTTATTTCTTCTCTCTCATTCTTTTTTTTTTTTTTTGCTCTCTAGGCGGTTGTACGTGTTTGTTTCGCTGCGATCTCCTTTTTCTGGGCATTGCTGCCGGCCTCGGGACGCATCGCGCGCGAATCCCGGGCTCTGCTGCCGCCGTTCTTTTGCTCTTTTTCTTTCTGAGTGTTTTTCCTCGTCGATATTACTGTTTCCTGCAGACTCCTCTCGCGTCGTCGTCTCCTTTTTCTTGCGTCCCGTTTCTCTCTTTTTTTCTCTCGTCTCTATATTTCTGCCCGAATTCCCGGGAAGGAGCGACTGTTCTTGCGCGCATCGTCTTTGCGTTTCTGTTCCTTTGCTTCGGTGTACGCGGGGTCCTCTCCGAACGCGTCAGTTGAGAGGGCATGTGGGGAAAGGGGCGGGAACACACTGCGCGATTATGTTAGGTAGGGGATGAGAGGATGCTAAATAAAGGCAAAAGAGGATAGGGAGAGATGAAGACAAGTACAAAAAAAAAAAAGCAAGGAACAACCTAAAGGCTGGGGGGCCCGAACGCGGGAGCAGGCTCGCCTACTACGCGCGTGGCGCTTGCCTTTTGCCCTCCCTTTCCCTCGCTGCGTTTCTCTCCCTCTTTGCTGTCGGATTTTCGTCTCCGTGCAGGCCCTCTTCCCACCCTCGTTTCGCTCGCGTTGGTTATGCGGCCGCTTTTCGCGTTTTTTACCTTCATCCGGATGTCTCCTTTCCTTTTTCTGCCCAGCTACCCGCTATTCGCACTACTCCCCGAATTTCGCTGCTTCCTTTATTTCGCCGACCCTGGTGTTTCACGCCGCGTTTTTCTTGTTTCTTTTCTGTCTGATCGCGGTGGCCCTCTCCTCCCTCCACCGAGTGCCGCGCAGCTCCCTCCCGAAGCACTCTCATCGGGCAGCGGAGAGAGGCTCCCTTGAAGCAGCGCTGTCGAGTTGGGGCGCACCGAGACGCGTCGTCTCCTCCTCCCTCCCTTGGCCGTGGTTCCTCCTCTGTCCTTTCCCCACCGACGATTCCTCCTTTCCGCCGGCTTTGGGGCGAACATCCTCCTCGCCCCTCTTTGTTTCCCCGGCAGTGGCGGAGCGCTGCTGCTCCCTCCTCCTCTCCACGCGCGGTGGCGGCGGTTGCTGCAGAGAGTCAGCGAGACCTGCCGGCAGCAGCAGTAGCAGGACGCAACGCGCACGCCGACCGGGTAGTAGCGCGTGGAGGTGCGGGCGCGCGTTCTTTCCACCTCTCTCGTTGTGAAGCCACCGGCTCGTCGTCCACCGCGCTGCTGCTTTTTCTTGCCGCCGTGTAGTGTAGTAGTAGCGACTGGCGTGGCTGTCAGCTTGCCGGTTGTCCGTCTCCGAGTGGTTTGTGCAGTCGTCCCTTGACTCCCGTCGACGATATCGGGCCGCCCTTGTGTGATCGCATCCACCGCATCACGCCCGCCTTCTTTCTTCCTCGCGTGGTGTCTGGGCGCGCGTCGCCGGCGTGGTGATGATGCCGCGGTGATTCGGCGCTTGATGTGTTGTGCGTGCGGCACTACCGGCCCAACGTCGTCATGTTTCCCTACGAGAGCGGCGGCGGTCAGGGCTTCCTCGAGGTCGGCGGCACTCAGGTGCACCAGCTGATGACGCCGCCCGCCGCCGCCTACCAGCACCACGGCGGCATCGTCAACGGCCACCTGCACCATGCTCAGCACCAGCCGCCTCCGCCGCCGCCACACCAGCACCAGCACCACCATCAGATGGTGCATTATCAGGTGAGGTCTCCGCACGCGCTGTGCTGAAGACCACGTGGAACTATATATATATATGGAATAATTCGCTGCCTGCCCGTGGCGGAGGCGAGCTGTGGAGGGGGAGGGTTCTAGACAAGCGAATGGCGGCACGACCCCTGTCGCTTCGTGCTGCCGTCTGCTATTTCTTTGTGCACGTTTCACGCCGCCTTCTAGGAGTTCCCGAATTTTTTTTTCTTTTTCGTTTACCACAGACAGGATCAAAAGTGCGCGTTCGTCGCCTATTTCTTTTCTTTAGTTCGATGATGTCGTGGAAACGTATTGCGTGCGGGTGTGAACACGCTGCCGTGTTTTACCCGCACTTCAGGACGACGCAGAAGTGGGCATATCATGCACGTGGTACGCTTACCGGCGACGCTCGAACCGCTACCACTGGCTTGCGCAAGTCCCGTGTACCCGCAGTCTAGGATGCCCTCCATTGTCTCTTCAGCTCCGTGTAGTTTGCTGCGTTAGTACTTTCATACCCCGGTAATTTGCAGTACACCTCTGCTACACGGACGCGATCCACGCGCGAAAGGAACACGCTCTTTGCAAACTTATTGCACTTTCAACCGAATCCACGTTTGCTAAAAAAAAAAAGATAGTAAAGGTGTCATCGGTGAAACCTGTCACGCTTTAATCGCGCCGCGTTTTCGACGACGGTGCCCTTGCGTCGTCTCGCTGCTGCTGCACTGTGTCTTCTTCGTACCGGCTTTCCGTGTTTTGCAGCAAGGTACATTCAGGTTTGTCCCAGCTTGCTGCTGACGGGGAAGGATGCCTTCGATGTAGTCCCGCTTTCTTTTTTTTTATCATCATTATTTCTCGTTACTCGGCCGTGCGCAGTGTTATTGTTGCGGCAAGCCATTGTCATGCAGCCTCGATACCTGTGTGTCTCCGCCGTCCGTACCTGCGCTTCGCGACGCGTTTCGCAGTAGCGGGGGGGGGGGGGGGGGGGGGGGGTCCGTATTGCGCCTCGTATTTCACCATTGTTTGCGGCGCACCTTCGTGGAAGGTCGCTGACGTTGAGGCCGCTAGCCCGCGAGTCCATTGTATTCCTTCCTTTGGAGGCGCTACTGGTCTCCGTTTTTTTTTTTTTTCTTTTAGTGGGTGTGTTTTGCGAGCGCTTTAGCGGCCGGAATTTTCTCTCCCTGAGCGCGAACGGCGTGTTTCTCGAGCCATCCGCGTGTTTACTCGTGAATGCGATAGCGTCGCATCGGCGAAAACGGCGTTAACCCTCACCGTACCACAGGAAATCACAGAAAAAAGAAAAAAAAAAAAAGCTTCATTCGTACCTGGTAAATCCATTGAAGCGCAAGTAAGACAAGGCACCGAGAAACAGAAGGTGGCTTCGGGAAATGACAAAATGTGTATCAAATTGCCCATGGATATCCATGGGGCACGTGGCCTCATGACGAGCTGTACTTGCTATCGGCCATGTTGGAACCAATTCGGGTGTCGGTTGTTCATTCCAGGGTGGTAGCTTTGCCGTTTGAGGTGTGTACTACTGTTACGTTTGGCTTACTAGCTGAAGAGCAGGAGCAGGGGTCATTGTGGTATCGATATCAGACGACATTCCACCGAGCCGAACGTAGCCACTGAGAGGGCGACAATATCGCCCCCCCCCCCCCCCCTGCGAGAGGATGCGTCTAACTCGTAACCTCGACCGCATACTGGCATAGCGATCTATAGTTCCCATTCAACATCTTACGCTTTACCACCGGTGAACCCTGCACACGATACTACTCTGCCATAGCCTGTAGTGGGGGAGGATTGAGGAGCTGGAATGGGAGGGGACTGGAGCGTGCTGAAAGAGAGACATGCAGTCTGTGAACGAGAGTACACGTCTAGAAAACACGAGGTGGCGGTCACTATTGCGAATGTCAAAACGTGTGCCAAACCGGCTTCTTTTGACGCCTGAGCCGGGGATGCCTAAGGAAAAAAAAAAAAAACTTGACAGATATGTGCCACAGGATGAGGCATGTGTGGGCCACAACAAAAGCCCCGGGAAACGACTAGACTCATCCTAATGGTATTCAAGGTCGAGGTATTCAACCAGCTACAAGAGGGGGCCGCCAACAGCTGCGATCACCGTCGTCAATCACCAACGCCGATGTCCAGCTCGCCCGCTAGCTAGTGGGCGAGCAGGTCAAGAAGTGGTTGGGGAATTTCGGGGAACGGCTTTCCTTCTGGCGGTCTGTGTTGTCGACCTCTCCCTGTCATTCCTAGGACAACGGGGTGCAATCGCATCACCCTTTCCACGATGATGGCGGCACGTGTCACGTGTGCTTGGTTGGCCTCGTCATTCTCCTCCTCAGCGAAGGTGGTGTTTTGCGGCGGTTACACGCCACTGGATGGTCAACGGTGACACGACCTGTTTCCCTAGCATGCTAGCGGGCGTGCTCCTCCAGGATGATTTAGCGTGCTCAGACAGAACGATGTAGCTGCGTGCTTCGATGTTACTGCGCTCTGTAGTTCTTCTGCCCGTACGGGTACGCTTTCACTTGTGACTAAATTTGCCCCGCAATCTCCCGTGCACGAGGGCGAACCAGAAAGCTTTTGTCCCTATTTTTTTATTAGCCAAAATAAGGTAGATACAGGTTATTACAAATGTACGTGCACCTTACACAACTTCCCACATAGTCCACACGGCGATTCAGACATTTGTCCCATTGCAGCACTAAATTTGAGATGCGCCTGTAGTATAATTCCTCCGGCTGACTGTGGAACCACCCTCGGACCGCTGACTTGGCTTCATCGTTGCACGTGAATCGCTGTCCTGACAGGAACTTTTTCAGCGGACCGAAAACGAGGAACTCACTAAGGGCGAGGTCCGCACCCTATGGTGGGTGAGACTGTATGGTGCTCAATCGAAAACGAACCATACTTCGTTGCTCCTACGGCATGGATGTGTGAAGCACAACTGACAGCAGCGCCGCTGCTGACAGCTACCGGCAGATAAGGCCGGGCCGCTCCAAGAAAGGTCCAGCGCCGGAAATTGGTCCAGCGCTGGGAAACATTGCATTTACAGCGTTATCTGGGGGAAAAGAACGTGGAGGGGGGGGGGGGGTCAAGTACTCTGATTCGCCCTCGTAAACAAGAGCCCTGTTCTGTTCCTTCGACCTTGCAACTCATCACCAAGCTATCAACTATCGTCGAGGGGGTACGGACGACGGCGTGGACCGGCTTGACGTTGATGTTGCTTTACACTTTAGAACGGGCGGGCGCTAGTGCTGCGCCGTAGCCGTGGTAAAAAGCATGAAAACAATAAAATAACATTGCCACAAAAGAAACAAAAAACTAAACAGTAAAAAGAAAGCGAAAGTCTAAATTGTCACTATCGACTGTACGGTTAAACTTTAGTTCACGGACGTCCGCTCGCTACCCTCCGTGTGACGCCCCGCCTAGCGTAAGCGAATTGGCTGCCCTTCTTTTGAGGCTCACTGGTGGCGTTGGCCAAGAGCGCGACCGTCTGTGTGACGCCCGGCTCCACAACGACCGTGCCCAAACCCTAGAGATGGGCATGTGGCAGCGCTACACCCAATTTATCGACGACTATCTTCACTTCTGGCAACTCGCATGCGGGTTTTCTTTGTAGCTTCTTTCTGATGGCCAATTTGCAATATCCTGCAAGTCGGCTGCCCCTGCAAGGTGATTCAAATCAAATCAAGTTTATTTCAACATACAACTGATGCTGAGGACCGTGGACAAAAAGCCAGCAAGGCTTGACGTGGTCCATGGCCCCGTTTTACAGGCAGCAACAAATGCAACAAAGGATTAGCACGGTTAAATACAATAATAAATGGAAAAATAGGATTTCTACACTAATAACCGCGAAACATTAATCATGATAACTATGAGCAAGTATAACAAAAAAAAAAAAACACAAAAAAAGTAAAGCTTACGTGATGAGTAATTCTCATAAATACGGCTAGTCATGAAATACATCACAACATACACAATAGATAATAAAACAAATGCAGCACAATGTACATCGCTATTACGACACTATATATAAAAATATTTCATACAGTAACATATACAGAAGGATTAGATACGCACAATACAAAAAAAAAATGCTTATACAAGAATTGAACCTGTTCAAAGAACATTCATACGTCTATGTACATATTCGCATCTAGATATATGTTTATCCAGCACAGAAATAAACATTACTTTATGTTTGCCTTGTTCAAATGGTAGGGTAGTCGAAAACGTAGCATTTGATAAGTATAATTTGTTCTAGGCCTTGGTAGTTCCCATGTTTCAGAACTCCTTGTACTGACCACCTTATGTTTTGCTATTAAGTTGGAAATACGTTTTAGGGTGTCGTTGTTTCTTTTAATACTAGTCATATAATTTCGTAGTAACATATTTTCATAAATGTTAGGCATTGACAGCAAATAGAGCTTTTCAATTAGAGGACTAGTATGTGTTAAGTAAGGGACATCGAGTATACAACGTACAGCTTTTTTCTGTATTCTATGCAGTACATTGATATTAGACAGCGTTGTAGTGCCCCAGACAAGATGGCAATAGTTTATATGTGGTAATAGTGATTTGTACAAAAGAAGTTTAATACTTTCTGGAAGAAAAAAACGCAACTTGCATAGTATTCCAGTCACTCGACAGAGCTTACCAATTATCATTTCCACGTGAGCATTCCACGACAAATGTTGCTCAAATATAACTCCAAGACACTTAATAGAAGGAACAATAGGCAAAATGGAGTGGTTAAGCTGTAAAACGGTACTAGTGTCAATATTTCGATTTTTCGGCCTAAAAAGTACAGCCTTTGTTTTATTAACATTTATTGTTAACGAGTTCGCGATACTCCAAGATGATAATTTTGACAGCACCTCGTTGGCTTTAGTTATGAGACCTTCAGCATCTTTTTTTGGTTACAAGAATTGTAATGTCGTCTGCATATGCAATAAATTTTACGTCTTTGTCGATAGTCACTAGATCATTAATATAGATACAAAAAAACAAGGGGCCCAAAATGCTGCCCTGTGGTACTCCTGCGATAAGTGGTTTCAAATCGGACGCGTAACTGTTTATAACTACGTGTTGCATGCGGTGTTGGAGATATGATTTTATTAACTTCAAAAAAACGCCTCGGAAACCATAATAGTTAAATTTTTTTAGTAGGGTAGCATGATTAATGCAGTCGAACGCCTTTGAGTAGTCGACAAAAATACCCAATGTACATAGCTGACGTTCGAAAGAATCTAATATAATTTCCTTTTGTGTTAGAAGGGCAGTTTCAGTAGATTGACCTCTCGTAAATCCAAATTGCATGTTTGTTATTAATTTATGCTTAGTTGTAAAGGACGTAATGCGGCTGTGAATTAATTTTTCTAGAGGTTTTGAAAAAATTGGCAAGACGGATATTGGTCTATAGTTAGTTAAATCGTTTTTATCGCCGCGCTTGTGTAACACTATAACTTTAGCAACCTGGAGGCGTTTTGGAAAAGTGCCATCAGATAAAACAAGGTTATAAATGTGTGTCAACGCATCTCCAGTCAATAACCTCGTTCACAGTTTAATGTTTCTCCCTGCCAGTGCAGTCCCGCCTAGGAGGAAGCGCGTGCACAAAGGCTTTCTGCAAGTTACCCCAAAAATTTCACCTCGTGGTAATTTCACGATTCTTCTTTCTTTTTTCCTTTATGTTTACTTCGGAAAACGGCCTGCTTTAGGCGTCATAAATACGCGGTTACATATGCACAAACAGGTTTGTTTACATGACGTCATGCACTCGGAAAAGAGGACCGCAAGAATGGCTCGCCCATTGTCCGCGTATGACCGGTGCTTCACGCGACGAAGCATGAATGAAAACTCTACAGATGAATTTGCAGATCACAATGGGCGAGCCATTCTCCCTTCCCTGAAACACGCAGTTAGTACGACTACTTCGTTCACAAGTTTTCCAGCACGGCTTGCAGCTATTGTTTCCTCTGGAGGGCCATCATAAGAGTTGGGCAAGGCAGTCGGACAAGCGTCGGGGTTTACAGGGGGCTTCGTGAAGGTTAACATCGACGAAGTGAACGTAAGCGAAAGACGCTTGGAGGATTGGTAGCGCGAAAGTAGAGAAGAGAGTGAATGGCGCCGAATGATGATTTGTACATGGCCGGATTCCTCCACATGGTGGATGAATTTGCCCGGGGGCAGAGGAGGCACAAGGTGACAATTGCTTAGACATGCGCAATCGCTTTCAAGCGAACACTAATCTCGAGGGTGGTACGAGGAAAGGCGTGGGATGTGCCTTGTGTAATTATTATTATTATTATTATTATTATTATCTTTTTGACGACGAAAGGTCCACCATCGGGGTTCCACGCGGTCCTTCCCAGCTGCACCTGCACAGCTTCGCAAAGTGTCTGTGGTCTCTTCGTCAGATCACCTCAGCTGTAGACGGGTCGCAGGTGCACCTCGCTGCTTCAAGCAGCCGGTGTCGCACCAAATGCTAGCCTCAGTCACCGCCGAGGTGGTGACCGCGGAACGCGCTGTGGTTTCCCCAGCACGCGTGTATTGCGATGCGTCCAGCGTCGGCATGACGCAGCTGGCGCCTGCAGTGACCATGCGTGTGATGTTCGCCTGGAGGGGATCACAAGGCGAAAGAAACCGGATGTGCGGCAGGCACAATCCGTGGTTCACTCAACTGCTACCGTGCGGACTTCTTCGCTTCATAGTACCCCTTGTGGCACCTGCAGTTTACCTCGCGTGGCTCGGACCTGTCTCGACGCCGTTTGGGGACACCTGCTCGCAGGTGTACGTAGCGAACATCTGCGTTTTTCGTCGGTGGCGGCGCTCCCCAAGCAGGTTGCAGTTTTCAGACCTCCTTGGCTCCCTCCCCCTTACTTTTCTCGTTGCGAACTGAGAGGACGTCGCTGTCGGGACGCGCGGGTTCTGCTCGGCTTCTGTCTGACTCGATCCGTTCGAGTAAACGAAACGGCGATCTCTTCTAACCCCGGTCTTGCGCTAGCTGGTTCCTTATTTATTTGTGAAATTTCCTTACTTGATCACTGCACCTAATTGTCTGCCACCCTTGATTGGGTTTCTCTTCGACTGGTAACCACTGGTTATCTGCCCTATCCATTTTGTGGCTTGCCCAGCTCCATTTTTTTTCCCGTCCTAATGTCAACTGTAATATCGGCTAACCCACTCCCATTCATAGCGCTGTCTCCTAACGTTACGTGCATTTCTCGTTGCATCGCTCGTTGCGCGGTCCGTAACTTGTTCTCAAGCTTCTCTGTCAACCTCGAAGTTTCTTCCCCATATGTTAGCACCGGTAGAATGCAGTGATTGTACGCTTTTCTTTTCAAAGATAATGGTAGTGTCGCGGTCATGAATTCCATCCGCCATAGTGGCTTTGATATTGCGCTGTTAGGTTCGAGGTGGCGGGATCCAATCCCGGCCGCGGTGACCGCATTTCGCTGGAGGCGAAATGCAAAAAAAAAAAAAGGAGGAAAAGAAAAACCGTGTACCGGCCATTGGGTGCACGTTAAAGAACCCTAGGTGGTCGGAATCCCACTACGGCGTACCTCCTAATCATTCAGTGCTTTTGGCAAGTCAAACCCTAGAATATAATTTTTTTTTTCGGTCATGATTTGGTAATGCCCGCCGTATGCGTTCCAATCCATTTGCTATTCTATATATTTTCATCTCATTATGAGGGTTTCGTGAGAGTAATTGACGTATAGATAAACTTACTCCGCCCATATTTCGAAAGTCTGACTGTCGATCATGAATTCTTATCTTGTCAGGCTATTCAACATTACATTGTTCTTCTGCTATTAATATTCAACCCTACCCTTACACTTTCTCAGCCAAGGTCTTCCTCAATCGTTTGTTGCGATTTATCCCCAGTCTGGCTGGGGGTGAATATCTCAGCTGATATGTTCGCCGTTGATCCTCACACTCGATCTTTCCCAGTCAGTCAGACAGTTTGAATATTTCTGAGCATGCTGTGAATAGCGTTGAAGGGATTGTCTTTCCTTGCTTGACCTTTTTCTTTTTTCTCAGCTTTTCTTGTGGAGAATTAAGGTAGCGGTGGAGTCATTGTATATATTTGCTAGGATATTCACGTATGTTTCCCGCACTCTATAATTATGCAATGCCTCCATTTCTGCTGGAGTCGCTACCGAATGAAATGCCTTTCTTTCCACAAAATCCACGAAAGCCATTATAGCGCTCGTCATATCATAGCGTGGATAAATGCTGCTTGAGACTGAGCCCTGGCGAAGTTCATATTTCATGTTAATTGCGCCGTTCCTTTTTTTTTCGGTAGCAATTACATGGCCACTCCAAGCGAATTTCTGCCGTCGGCGTCGCCGTGAGATTCCTTATATACTTAGGTGTATGTAGGCTATATGATATGCGGTGTATGCAGGTTATATTAGACAGTTTTAGTACTGCGCCATGACGATACGTACGCAGCACGCAAGTGCTTTGCGGAACGTAGGAGCCCGTGTCACGTTAAAGCTTATAGTACTGCGAAATGCCTACGTGCGTAAGAGGGCGAGCGTTAAACGTCGGGCGCGTCGGAGCGCAATGGCCGCGTCTGCCAGTACGTCGAACCGTCGGTCGAACTAGACGCTGTTGACCTCGCTAACAGGATGTAACGTGTGGGCGCGTTCCCACTTTGTCGAACTATATTTAGGCCTTGAAGAGACTACTTTAAATACGAATGAAATACACGAATCATATCGAGAAAAACAAAAGCCGAGTACTTAATTTCGGAGGCTGGCACGGTCATTTGCGACGAACTGCGCCGAAAGCAGGTCGAGCCTTTCGCGCGAACAGCACACACTGAACACTTTCTCAAAAACAAAGTTCCTATTTTTGCTATGCATTCCCACCGCGCAGGATCCGGGAATGGCTTCTGCGCGTTCACTTCCCGCAGCAAAGCCAAATCGTAGGCCATTCAAAAGTACAGCCTTCCCCGCTGGTCGCCTTTGACGCAGCCACTTTGGGAAGCGCTTTTGTCTCGCACTCTCCCGAACAAACGAGAACCACCAGATAAGCACGAGAGGCTCCCTACGCACGCACGCAACAACCGGATGCGCGCGTACGCAGCGGCCGCGTACGCATCACCTACCGTTCGTGTTGCGTTCTGCGCATGCGCACTTTGCAGAACGTTGCGATCTTACGTACGCAGCGCCGTTGCGTATGCTACGTACGCAGTACTGAAACTGTCTATTGGCACACCATTCTATCACTCAAATTGCTCGTACCAGGTCTTACATTCTTGCGAAAATTATTCCTCAGAATTTCGCAGATGGCAGGCCATAAACTAATGTCACGAAACAAAGCACGGACAGCGCATGCCCTTTATCTTAAATCTTCTCAGACTTAAATATTAAATGCGCGAAACAACAGAGAGTTTTGGATGTCTGCGCATGCGCAGTACCGTGGCCCCCAGTCCTTGCGTACGCAAGCCGCTTGCGTCCCCTAATCTAAAACTCGCAAGCAACAGAGCTCGAACCTGAAAGTGATGCAATTTTATTGGTGCGTCTGTGCACTACCTCCGGGATCGGCCCAGGAGCGAGGTTCCATACATACCCGATACGGGAAAGTTTTGCTAAAGTCGCTAAAAAAGGCGTTGGCTTTAATTGAATACACGTAAACTAAATTGCCCGATGGCAGAATTCAGAGGACGCCTAGCGCAACAGTTAGTTTTTTTTTTTTTTTACTTAGCTTACGTTTACTTCAGTTCATACTGCCGCTACAGCCACGAGTCTTGCACTTCGTGTAATATTCGAACGTGTTGCCATCGCATTCATTGCTTCGCCATTGTGGATAAATTGATATTTTTGTGGCTCTGGCAAAACAGGTGGTTCGCGAGCCGTTGCGACGCCTCGAGAACGCGCGGGACTGCACTTACGAGAAGTTAGCCAAGTGGCCTCGATTCATGAACTGCCAGAAGGATAACAGCTGACAAAAGCCCGCTGCGTGAACAGCAAAAAAAAAAAAAAAAGTACTTTAAAACACATTAGCTTGGTACGGGCTTTGTGTTGGGCAAGCATGATGTATTAGCAGCATGTATTAGTTGCCCATTACCGAGTCATGCGTACAGTATACGATGTGGTATAAATGTTTTATAGACCGAGTGTACAATTGGCGTTCTCGCTCGTCCTTCATTTACTCTGACAGTGAGCGAATGGATCGTCGACCTCTGTAGCACTTTTACCTCCTCTCTTTCTTTCTATGTTGAACCGACGCGTGCTGCTCTAGCGGATGGTACAGGTGCCGCACGCAGCTTCTGATTAACCTTATATAATCCCCGTGCCCCGGAACCGGTTGTGACGTCACTCATCGAGCGACACTGCCGCTGGAGACGCGGCGGCTGATGCTGCTGTGATGAACGTCGTGCTGCTGCGAGCCGCGGGGTTTTAGCGCGCCCATCAAACGCGCGCTGTAGCAAGCGTTTCCGCCGCGGCCTCGCATTCGGTAACGAAGCGAGTAGCGAGCGCGCGCTCGTTGCAGTGCTCGTCCGCTTTCACCGGAGCAGCGTCACGTGACCACGTGAAACTGTTGGCGACTGCGCGGTTGCAGCTGCACTGACTGGCGCGCCGTGTTAACCACGCGTAGTCTTGACAAGTCAGGTGCCGGATCGCATGCGTGCGCGTGATTGATGCGTGACTAACCGTTTGGCGGCTGCGCGTCGTCGTATTGTGTGGGACGAGGGAGAGCGCTAATTAATACTTCGGCAACATTTTAATGAAAAGAAAATATTAGAAGGAAGGAAGTTAAGCGGTTTTGAGGCTCTTTAACGGAGAAATGGCGTTAGTGAAGTGTTTGACGTTACTCTATGACGGGAATGTCACAACGTTTGGCAAGTATTGCGCAACTGCTTGCCAATGAGAATAAGCCCATGTCACATTCGTAAGTGCCGTGGAAGATTGTGCATACCTTGCGTTTGCGCTGCTTTGTGAAGCCCCTTGTGCGTCACATGTGCCTCCGAGAAGCAATTTGCAGCCGTGTTGGGGAGCGTCCCAATTTACGCCACGCTGTCAGCGCCTTTACAGCGACAGGTACCACGAACTTGGTGGTCAATTAACGACAGAACTGAGGAAGGGGGCGAGTGTTAAAGGTCATAACGACCGCGCCAGCCGCACGTGGAGACAAGCGGGCTGAGTGTCTCGGGTGTCAAAAAGCAATCCCCGAAACGTTTTGTTAATTCTTGTCTAAACAGGGAGAACTGTGTTGCGATCGGGTCTGAAAGAGCCCGCCGAAATGGAGTAGTCGCTAAGGCTACGTGCTGCCTGCGTAGTTCTGCCCTGTACGGCTGCTCGTGTTCCGAGAGCTCCGCGCGTTGTATGCCGCTGTCGTCGTCGTGGTTCCGACTGGACCGTCGTTGGACTCAACTTTGACCCTTTGTTTGCTCCTTCTTTTCTGTTTTTTTTTTTTTTTTTTTTTTTTTTTTTTTTTTTTTTGTAGCGTGTGCGGCACCACATTCGCGACCTGGTCTATCGCAGCATGGTAGCAGCGTGCTGCGGTGCACATTTCATTACCCTCGGGTGTGTGTCGCAACCTTTGAGAATCCGCAGCTTATTTCAAGCTCGGAAGGGGGTGCAGACCATCCGGTGATGCCGGTTACGTTCCGATATTTAAATTCTGCCGTGTTCTCCTACGTCACGTGTAAAGCAATCGTGCTGCTTTGATCGGCATGCATATCCTAATGTACGCTGAAATGAAATAGTCAAAGGAACGCAAGCATGAGCGCCCACACAACAACGTCTTTGCGACACTCGTCTGCTACCTGGTCGCTTCATTCCGAGTTAAATAGCGCCGGGCATTTATTTTTTGAATATACACTCTAAATGTCTTTTTTTATACGCTCAAGGATGTTGGGGTCTTTATGGCTAACACCTTTACCCTTCAGGATATTAAAAAAAATGATTTGCATATTGTCGAGCTCGAACTGCACCTGCGATGAGAGAAACTAGTTGAATACTGTTATAATGCTGATCACTCAGTTGCGCACCACAGGGATAACTATTAAAGTTTATTTCGTACGGTTTTGTCGTCTGTCGCAAATATCGTCATGCTTACTTGCAACAAAAAAACTATCTGAAAAGTGAAAGTTCATCTGTACCCATCAGCGATTCGATCTTACCACTCTAGAGACTGAACAGCCGTGGGTTAAACCAAGCACCACTTATACCCTCACAAAATTGTTGCAAAGAGTATAATGCGTATTACGAAAATGCATGCATTGCCAGAGTTAAACATGGGCCAATCTTGTAAAAAAAAAAAAAGAAAGGCCAGAATGCATCTCTTGGTAACTGCGTGGCGTTTAATGCGATCAACATTCAAGCAGTGTAATTGCTGAAGACACCTTGATTGACAATCCGTAATAGGGTACTTAGGCTGCGTATGCGAATCGTACTAAAAAGACTTGAAACTTGTAATTTTTATTGTTAACTAGAATAGAGCACGTGCTCACTTTTATCAGTCAGACGTGCGAGCTTTTTCTTTTTCTCTTTTTCGCGAGGGAGAACGACGTCTCTGGGGCTGCATAGCAGGCAAGCAGCAGCAGGCCAAAGTGGGCGAAGTAGGCTAAGAATCCTAATCGCATTAACTAAAGAAGAAACAAGTAAACAAGCAAGAAATGAAAGGAAAGAACTAACAAAAAAGGATTAGCAAGTCAGCTCCGAGGTCCGCGGCCAGCCCGGGCCGTGGTCTTTCTTCCTTCCTCATATTATCCGGGGCCGCGCCCCGCGCCGCTTCCCCCTCCCCTCCTTCATTCTGTCCCCCCCTTTCTTACAGCGCTCCAAGATTTGTGGCCGCGGTGCGGGGGCGTCGATCTGTTTGCTCTGCGGGATCGGAAGCCGTTGCTGCTGCCGGAAGGAGAAGTACACAGCGTTCGTTGGGCGCTTGTTTGAGGGGCGCCGGATCAACCCCCTTCCCTGTTAGCTCATTGATTTATTCCGGGGCTGGTGGTGAACGGGAGTGCCCGGTGGATTTATTGGCACCCCGCAACAGCGGTGGGGCCGATCCGAGATTGCATTATGGGAGCCAGCTCTACGCGACGATGCCTGTCCTCGGTGTGGCTACGAATAATAATTGAGAAAGGCCGTGTCTTTCCCGCACTCTCCAGGAGCGAGGAAAGGGAAGTTCCGGACCGCGGATGGGTAGTGGCTGAGTTTCGGTGAGGAGAAGGAGGAAATCTAGGGGGGGGAGAGAATAATGAGAAATAAGTCCGATTTTGCGTAACGTGCGGGAACTTTCGAGAAACGACTGTTATTTTACTACTCATGTGTCGCGCGAACCTCCAGACTGTGATGCTTTTGGTCGTAATACCTCTCTGCCGTACGCAACGTACAACAGCAACGTCAGAGGTTAGCCAGAAGGGAAGACTGGTTTGCTACCCTGCGAGAGGAGGGAAATGGATTGCGAGCTTGCTGTGTATTCCGCATGTGGACACCAAAAGTTTTTTCTCTCTCTTTTCTTTTTTTGAACTAGTGCTTACATTTCTGGTAACAGCGGCCGAACGAAGGTTGTTTCTAGAGCCATCGTTTCGACAAGGGAACTCGTCTTTGTCCGAGCTCTCTAGAATAACACTTTCTAGAAGGGGATGACTGATGACATTTATTGAGTAGAATCTTGAAAAAGCGAATCGCGAGCGCTTTTTATTGTTATTATTTTTTATTGCATAAGCACGTCGCGAGCGTTCTTAGTAATTCGAGTAAGAGTCGGGGCACTATATGCATATTGCTTTCTCTGCGCTCCGATGAAGTAACGTAGTGCCGGCTGATTTTTTATTCATTCTTTTTTTACACGTCTCGGCTTACTTTTCATTTGGCTTCTGTTTCTTGCGGTGGTCGTTCGCCGTTGCGTCCCCAGTCTGTTCAACGGCTGGCTGACAGAAGAGCGAGGCGACGAATGTTTCCGGGTTGAGGCGGGAAACGGAGCCGGCGGTTGCGTCGCGTCGCCGAACCCCCCCCCCCCCCCCCCCCTCGCTTTGGCGGAAGATTCGCACTCGGTGTCCGGTTACGATTTACTAGGCAGGAAGTTACAAACGCACCGAGCGTCTTTCGAGCGTTGCCGGTTGACGGCCACGAGGCTTCGGGAACTGCGCAATTGGTCGGTGGTGTAGAGCACGTTGACGAAGGAAGCACCGTTACTTTGGAAGGAAGGGAGTGTTAAAGAAGCGTTAGAAAGACATTAACTATAAAGTTAAGTTGAAGCTGCGTTAGTAAACTATACTTCCACGATAAAAAAGATATCTTCAAGTGTAAGAAACAGATGGAGAGTTTCCTAAGTTACCAGATGGAGCTCCGACGCTGAGGTCGCTCGTCTGTCATGGGAAGGATGGTTACTACATTGAATATTTTCTGATCTTCGAACTTGTGGCTTCAAAAGTTCTTGTGGCTTTATTTATTCCGCTTCATCTGCCGTTATCCGCCTAAACATTGGCGCAGTTCTATACTTATACATCCGAAAGCAAATAAGAATTCGCGCACATGTAGGGTTATAGCGAATTATAAAATTTTTTACAACGCAATATTTTCGTGAAAAAATGAACACTTTGCAAAGTCGCGAAGCCGTTCGAAACCAGAAGGCCGAAGTTTAGGCAAGTGCATGTACTAACTAACATTTCCATGCCGTCTGTGCGGCATTTGCTCGGTGGTCCTCTAGACGCTAGCGCCATAGATCCCTCTGGTAATGTTTTTAGTAAACTTTGTAGTGAAAACGTGGCCTCCGAGATTGCATGCGCAGTCTCGGAGGCCCTGGTGAGAAGAGGCTTAACAAGTCAGAAAAAAAAAAAGAAAGTAACGTCGTACGATGGTTACCGCACCAGCGTGCCATGACGTCAGAGTTTGACGGCGTCCGTTCATGCTTAATTAATATGTTATTCGTAAAGATGGACTGCACTGTATTCTAAATGATTCCGAGAGAGAGCCTCGAGAACATTTACTGCATATGACGAACTAGTTCTGCGGAGGTGTGGCATATATGCAGTGTACCCGTGCGTCTAATTGTCGATTACTTCGGCCTGGCGTTACGGTCTGCTAGCCTCCTGCTGAAATAGCGACACGAAAAGTGCTTTCTCTTCATAGACTGTCCTGCAGCGTAATCATTCGGAACGGTGCGCGCCTGCTGACTCCACGAGTATTGCTATCCATTATACTGGAACAGAAACGAATATGGGACAATTCCGAATGTATATACCAAGGACTATTTGATTCGATCGTGGTTTTGGCACGCAGAACCTCCAGATTCGATTCGTGTTCGAAACTTATCGAAATATTCGCGCAGCCTTAGAACTTATTGACCACGAAACAGTTTCTTCGCTTCGAACTCCTCTCTATACGACGCACTTGCCGTGCTCTTTGATCCACACTATGGATCTTTTCGATCCGCCGTGGGCGGGAACGTATGGCGGCAGAAGCTGCGGGTTGTGTGCAAAGCGAGCGGAGAGACGCGAAAAATTAGTCTGGGACCGCGACATCAATTAGTCGCGCCACGGCCAGCCTGAAGTCGTCGGGCCGGCGAATAAACAGGGGGGAGGACGAGCGTGGCGCTTCTCTTATAATCGGCTTACGGAAGCCGCCATCCTTGCGCGCCGTTTCCCCACGCTGCACTTTGCGGAGTATTATCTCGCTCTGTAAGCAGAGGAGGCTGGCCGGGGGGGGGGGGGGGGTGAGTCTGGTCGCAGTGCGCGCACACGCAGGGTCGACACCCTTCGTCCCCGAGCACTGGGCCGTGCTGTGTGTGTGTGTGCACGAGGCTGCGCCCGTAGAGTTTCCTGCAAGCATTACTCGAGGGAACGCTCCGTCGCTGCCATCGTTAAGCTGCCATGGAAACGAAATGAGCACTAGTACTCGCGGATTTGTCTTAATCTTCGTGTTTGTGGCTTTGGTCGTTTCTCGCGGCGCTGCTATTTCCCTGGTTCTTACGTTTGTAAACTGCTAAGCAGTCATGTTTCTTTTGTTTTCAAGACGCCCGAAGGGCCCGTAAGTCTCTGCTGCCCACGTGCATAATCATTGCCGGTTGTTTCATTTGCGGCGCGGTACTTCGTCGCAAAGTATCGATTTTGCAAAATCGCGAAGCCCTTCGAAGCCAGTCATTCCCGTGCTGGCTGTACAGCCTCGCTCGCGGTTATCATGGAGCACCGTCACCAGAATTCACTCTAGTATTTTTTTTTTCCTAGGAAACTGCGCGCCTCCCATGCAGACAGAGAGACAGACAGACAGGCGAGCACACTCGCACGCACACACTGGCAGGCAGGGTCGACACCCTTCTTCTTCCACGGGCACCGGCCCCGCACTGCGCGCGACGCCGTGCCGTCCCGACCCTGCGGCACGAATGCCGACTGCGCCCGTAATGACTTCTTTGTGTCCGCTCTCCCGAGCGCGCGCGCTCGAAGCTCCGGGGCCCAGGAGCATTATGGAAATGGCGATCACCCACCCGCGCAGCTAGCTAGCTAGCACTCGTCGCGGGGGCTGAGCGGATTCGTTAGCGCAGGTCGGTCGCCCGGCTGGGCTAGAGACGGAAAAGAACAAAACCAGCAGATAGATATAAAGGGAAGCCGGGAGGGGGCGAGTTGCTGCCACGCGGGGCCATCGCTCGGGCACGCCGAGTCGCCCGGAGGGACGGGTGGTGGCGGCCGTCGGGCATGGGGTAGGTCGCGTCACGGCTCGGCAGAGTTCCCGCTGGCGGCGAGCCGGTTATTTACTGTATTTGCTTTTTCTTTTACTTTTACTTACTTTCTCCGTTAGGCCGGCTGCGTTGCCGGCCTAACGGTGCAGGCGCGCCTTCATTGAGAAGTTCTCTGGCGTCGCCAAGTTCGACCGGGTTTGTATGATGGTCCGTTTGTTTACGGTCTTCGTTCGTCGTGGCTTCGACGCTGTCTGGAGAGAGGTGGCTGCTGTATTTGGGCCGATATCATAGTTGATTCCGCGCGCTCGGAATCCGGCTTTTAGGATGCCGTCGCTGACCCGGTAGGGGCCTTAGATATAACGTCTTCCGCAGCTCCATATTGACAGCAATATGAATTTCGTGTCAGAATGCAAAACTTCGTCTTGTTTAAATCCAAGAGGTGTAACGAATAATTACTCGGTTTAACTAGAATGATTGCACGTTGTAGTGACGGTGAAGAACGCATAGCGAGTCTGCCAACTTTTCATTGGGCGAACCTGTGCCCACAAAAGCAGCTTACACTGCAAGCACAGCGATAACCGGAGAGCGCGGTCGGCGACCGTCCAAATCTGCTCTGCGAGTGAAGTGCGTCGGTTTTTATGCATGACTCGTCGATGGCCGCAAGGTAATCCGCTGGTGCCCGCACTCCTTTCAGAAAAGTACTGCACAGTCCGTGTCGCCCATACAATCTGATCACACAAGGTTCGGCGAGAGCATACGAAAAAAAAAAAAAAAAATAGAATCGACGATAACGTTCGAGTAAGTTTCAAATCATTCAGGCGCGCCTTGCGCTGAGCGATAACCTTAATTTGTTAGCGTGTGAAATGCAGTGCCCGAGAAAAGGATTCCGTTTTACCTTGTATGTGAAACGTCGTGTTCTTCACGGTTACAGAACCCATTTAACGGCGCCTGTGGCACGACCTTCCCGTCAGTTGAATTCAGTTCTGTGGTTTTACGGGCCAAAACCACGATCTGATTATTAGGCACGCCGTAGTGGGTGACTCCGGATTAACTTTGACCACCAGGAGGGGATCTTTAACGCGCCCCAAATGCACGGGACACGGGCGTTTTTTTGCATTTAGCCCCCATCAAAATGCGGCCAACCGCGGCTGGGATTCGGTCCCGCGACCTCGTGCTTAGCAGCGCAGCACCGTAACCTTGCTAAGTCACTGCGGCGGTTCACCGCGTTAGGACTTCTTCGGTTCTTTTATGTCGCTGTCAGCGTCTTTCGGCTGTATGTAGCTATCCTACTACAGTAAGATCGTTCGGAGAGGGCAGGCATTGTATACATTCGGAATACAGTGTGGCGGAGCCGCCCTGTCTCAATGCACCATGGCACGTTCAAAACAGCAGACGGCAGGATAAGTGTTCCGTCTGTCTTGCTCCGTCGTCTGCGCTGGTCACCCCGTTAGTGTCAGTGTAACAATGCACCTAGTACGCGACTACTTGTGGCTAACTCGACTTGTATTTTGAGAGCGCTGACAATGAGGGTCTATTGCGCAAAAAAAAAAGAACGACCATTAGAATAGTTAATTTTTTTTACTAGAACCACGTAACAAGTTGTTTTAACTTTTTTAATATACGTAAACATGTATTATTAAATCTTGAGGACTTGTGTTTTGGTTTGGATGTTGATGTATCGGTGGGCCGTCAGCTGTTGGAGGACAGACGACTAGGTCCGCGCTCGCTTTGCGTTGTTTTGCTGTCTGTTCTTGCTTTTTCTTGTCTTTATTATGCGCTGCAGGGTAGTAAACTTCATTGAACGATGTAATACGGGTGAATGAAAACGTTTAGTAAAGCTTTTAAGGGAGCTATATATGTGCAGCCATATCCACGTTTCAGCCTCGCTCAACACAAGAGAGAGATATGCAAATGAGAGAAAGGCAGGGAGGTTAACCAGAGTTAAAGCCTCCGGTTTGCTACCCTGCACTAGGGTAAGGGAAAGGGGAAGTAAAGACGGAAAGAAGAGCGGTAACTCCCGTGTGGCTGTTGCGACTTCGTCCTATTGACCCCGCACCGAGCGATCCGTGACAGCCGCGCGTTCTTCGTCGTCCCGCTCAACACAAGCCTCCCTACACACCCGTATAGCGTTATTCCCATGACGCACAGCGCCCGGCTACAAGTTCGCATAGACGGTGGCGCCAGATTTCTCTCTTTCTCTCTAGGCAAAATTGCGAGGAACTCTTATGCTCACTGCCGAGCGTTCGTGCTTTCTGTAAAGCAGAGTGTTTGGAACAGTAAACAACCTCTTCACTTTCCTTCTGTACGGACGCTGTCTTCGCATCATTGACGCTCGGTTAAACTGAACCCCTCTTCCCTCGCAGCTAGCGTTGCTCGGGGTCTCTCTTCGACTGCGTTTGCCGCCTCTCATCTCCCCCGGGGGTCGTCTTCGCGAGACAGCTGGGCACATGCGTTGGTTCCTCGACGCGCTGCTCTGGCCGTGAAAGCCTAGGCAGCGCGTCGTGCGTCTGTTTTTTTTTACTCGCAGGCCGCCAAATCGACGCCGAAGGAAAAAACTGGGTTAACGGCGTAGTAGCTTTCTCCCTCGAGGTTGTCTTCGCCGCAAGGGCCCGAGCGACGGCCGTGAAGCTGTGCCTCGTTCCTCCTCCGGCGCTCGTTGTGTTGCGGCCTCGCGCGTTTCGAGAGTTGTTGACGCCCGCTGTAGGATACTTCGCAGGGACCCAGCACACTGACAGCACAGCCATGCCATGCGGATTCATTGCAACCGGAGCAGCTTGCCCGGCTTGCCATTCTTCCGGGGCGGTGGGGGGGGTCCTAAGCATTTCGTTGCAAAAGCTCACTGCCCTTGTCTTTCTTTCCATTTGCCATTTCCTCTCACCCCCTTTTGAAGTAGGTGGGCGTTCTTCCCTTTCTGGAGGTAGTTGCCAACTGGGCTTACATTTTTTTATCTTTTTGTCGCTTCGAATAAGGATGTAGTGTGATTTTGTTAATGGTATTTTCCCCGTTCTTTTCGTATGGTTGAACGTATTCACACGTCGCCGCCTTTGCACGCTGGGATTGTGCTTGTGGAAACATTCGGTCACGCTTATCGCTTTCCGAGTGTAGCGGTACTGCAAACAACAAGAAGAAAAAAAGAAATGGAGAGAAACCGCTGGAGGACGATCGCCATAGTCAAGCGCTAGCTTCCCGGTAGACCTGCTGAGATATGATGTTGGGGACGCTTATTGGTTAGCTCGGTTTACAAGGCGTCTCGGTGCTGTGAGGTTGCGCTGCCTCCAAGACCGGCCTGCGTTACGAACCACATTAAAGCCCTTGCGATAACACATTTCGTGCACTGGTATCGGGATGGGTGCAGTTTACTCTCCAGACGTGTGCCTGCGTGGTCTTGTTTCGGAAGGGGTGGAGAAGGGGGGGGGGGATAAGATCTTCTAAGAAATGGCAGGAATTATTTGAGACGGTTAAGGAGCATATCAGCGCACACATTCCTGGGATACCTGGGACCGGTAAGGCGTAGCGGTTCATTTCACTTGATTCTATGCCCCCCCCCCTTTTTTTTTTTATCATTTACGGCTCACGACTCGCCGATCTTGACTGTGATAACGTAGCCGGAGCGCAGCTCGAACCACCGACGAAACGCTCAAAGAATTGCAACACAATCGTTACATCCATCCCCCAACCTTGCTCTCAACTCCCGTGTGGCTCTTGCGTCTTCGTCCTATTGACCGCGCCCCGAGCGATCCGTGGCAGCCGCGCGAGCTCTCGGTCGTCTTATTCTTCGTTCCGCGACGTATATAGAGAGGCGTGAACGCGGCGTGGAAGGTGTTCGCGGCCAGAGGGAGTTACAACGGCGGTTCGTGGCGGCCGGCCAGAATAGAGACCTCCCCTCCCACCGCTCCTATATAGCCTCCCCGGTCGTCGGTGTTAGCGCTCCCCGCGCTCCGTTGGCCGACCGGGCGGGCAGGCAGGCACGCGCGGCGCCGTGTAGCAGTAGCAGCGCGGCGCGGCTACAGGTCGTTAGAGGCTGCTGCACACATCCGCGGCGGATCGCCCGAGAGAGCGCCGCGGCGCTCATCATTAGGCCAAAGGGAGGAGGATCGCCGCCGCCAGATGGAGAATCGATAATTGACTCGGGGGCCAAAATGCGACTGGGGCTGCGTGTCCCCCCCCTTTCTCGCCCGCCGCTCTAGCCAGCGAGGCGGCCGGCAGCGGATGGTCTTTACTTCGCCGCTGCTTCTGCTGTTAGCAGGCCTGGCCGGGCGGGCGGTGGCAGCGCGCTTGTGTGTCCGTTGTTTTCCCACACGTGGACCGTTTTCCGGCTCTTCTGTTCTTTCTCTGCTGCGTGGCTGCCTTCGTGCGCATGCTCTTTCACCGTTGCCCCTCCCTGCCCTGTCCCTTACTTCCAAGACATTCCCCCAGATCTGAGGAAAAGCTCGTGTGTTGGAAGTTTCCTCTCTGCTCCGTGCGGTGGTAGGCGTTTTGGTGTCGTGTTGTGGGAGGGATTTATTATCTTTTTTTCTGCCTCTCTGCAGGCGGCTCGGATTTGCACTCGGACAGAAATATAGCAAGTTGGGTTAGCACTGGTTCATCAAGCGTCTTGTCGTCTGGAAAGACATTTCTATTATATACGCCTCAGAGATGGGTGCGGACGCAAAGAACTGCATCAATAGGGAGTTTCAGACTAGCGGGACGCAATCGCTTGGGACCCCAAACGCTTGCGTCTGCCTAATCTGAAACTGTATAATATCTCGGAGGCAACGGCACTCATTCGCTGAGCGCACGCTCGATGGTGCCACAGTACCGCGGCGAAGCAGACGCGAAGGCTTTACCGAAGCGTGCAGTACTTTGCGCCTTGCTAGCACGAGTTCGTCATCCGTGTCCCTGTAGCGGAGGAGCAGAAAGAACAAATGTTTATTCAAGAAGAAAAATATTTTAAAAATATACTTGCTTGGAGATTTATGCGCAAGAGCGTAACTTGTGCGAGAGAGCCCTGACCTTGCCCTCGCAAGGCTTCAGTCGCAGTTTCATGCGTGAAGCCTTTAATTTCTCCACGGGAAATAGCGCTAATACCACAAAAGACACATATATGTGCAGTACCTGCTCACAAAGCGCAAACTTGAAGGATCTGTTTTCATGCGCACCGAATAACCGAAAAAAAAAGGAGGGGGGGTGCGGTGCAGAATAGTAAAGTGAAGGAAAGCACGAACGACAGACCAAACGTCACCAGCTAGACTATGATGCGACGATGCCTGTGTTACCTGGGCGCCGAGGACTATTATATAGATTTCACCTACATGATTCGCTCTGATATTTATTCCGCACGCATTGAAATAAATCCTCCGTTTGCAAGCTATCCCTTTCTATGCTCGTACGTCTTCGAGTCTTGCGGTTAAGTTTCGCCTACGACGCGCGTCACCAACTCTCCCCAAGCTTCAGCTTATTGCAAAGTTTAGTTTAAGAGCCGCTGGGGCACCACGTGCAACGGTGTGCGATGTACAGTCAAGTTTAGTTTCCCGTACATCGCACATCGTTGCACGTCGTGTCTCAGCGACTCTTAGGACTAAACCAAGAAATCAGTTTTACTGTAGGCGCGCGGAGACTGTGTCGTCCGTTTCTATTTGAATGGCGAGAGCAGTGTGGGAGGAACCCTCAGTCCAGGGTCCCTAAGATGATTCCGGCGATGTTTCGAGCCCGTTGTATCACAGCTCGGAGATGTGATACAACGGGCTCGAAACATCGCCGGAATCATCTTAGGGACCCTGGACTGAGGGGATGTGATACAACGGGCTCGAAACATCGCTGGAATCATCTTAGGGACCCTGGACTGAGGGTTCCTCCCACACTGCTCTGGCCATTCAAATATTATTAATAAAGATGTTTTACTCCCCCCAACTGCAGCTGACCGCAGCGCAAGTTTGTCGCGCATGCTTGGGAGTGCACACCGCCGGATCCCCTTGCGTGCGGCGAAGTTGAAATGGGCCAGTGGCGCGTCAGTAGGCACGACCTTTCGTTTCGCGGTCGTCGCGGGTTGGCAGCGTCGGTGCGCGATGCTGTTGCGGCTGCAGAAGTGCTTCTTAACCCCCACCCCCCTCTTTTTCTTTTCGGCTGCCGATCTGTCTGCCGCACGGGGGCGGGCGGCCCTCCTGGCGGCCACAATGGCTCTCCTTTGTTTCCCACTCCCCGAAGCTCGCGCGCGTCTGTGTGGGTGCACTGGCCTTTGCGACCAGCCGAGGCACCCACGCCTCAACGCCCCTCCCCCCTCCCCCCTGTTCGACCGACAACCATTAAGGCGAGTCGCGCAGCGCAAAGAGTCATGACGGCCAGAGCGGAATCGCCGTCGGTGCCTGCCCCGGTTTGCGCGTCTTATGCGCGCGCTCTCTTCTGCGTTCTCCGGAAGACTGGCGGTGCGTTATACACCCGGGCGCATTCATCACTTTTGTCAAGATGAATCGCTGGCCGGCCCGCACTGCTTGCTCCCCCCTACGCCGCCGTATGCACTGTTGTAATGAGGATAGCGGGCGCGGTGCCTCGCGCCGTATTACTTGCGTGCGCACGTGATTTCCGGCGAGATCTTCGGAGAGGTTTCGGCGCCTTTGCCTGCACCACGGGGTGGGGGGACGGTCGCGGCCGGTGCGTCCCGGTGTGCATTGAATACTGAGCTAAGGGGGGAGGGAGGGGGTCCCGTCGCTGCGCGGAAATTGATGCCTGCTCGTGCACTGCGCACGCGTCCTAAAACCTGACCGTCCAAACACGCGTACCTCGCAAGAGCGCTAGTTACGCCCTCAAAGTTCTGCAGTGTTTATACCGGTGGGATGATTACTCTTCCGCAAAGTACTTTAGTGAATCATATGGCGACGGCCGTGTCTGCGACCGAGTGCGCCAAGGACGACGTGCCGCCTCTTCGCCAGGGTGTATCGTTAGCGTTGCGCTTGGTCTCCGCGGCCAGTGCGCTTCTCTTCTGTCCTCGCAGTCGTTTTTCGTGTTTCGTGTAGTCCCGCATCTTACGTGCGACCATTCAAGGAAAGGCGTGTATTGTGTGTGTATGAAATATACGATATTTGAACCAATCGCCTACGTTCCTGGTGGGAATCTGCGCTGTAGATCAGCCGTACGAAATTGAAGTGATCATAGGATAGACTTGTCATAGCGTGCCTATTCGCCACATACCTGTGAAAACAACTTTGTCGAAGCTCTTTCGGTGCCTGTAACATTCGAGACTGCTGCATCTTATACGTTCTGCTTACTGTATTCATTCGACGCTTGGGGGTATTAAAGTTTGTTGTTTCTGTGGGTCCAGTAGGCAACTAAACAACTTACCAGTCAGGGAACCCGTTTAACTTAGTCCAGTTTAACGAACAGGGCTGCGTTCTAAAGTTCTGTAACGCCGTACGATGCCTATGCCATGGAGTTACTGGAGATGACAGCATGTCTTCAAGCGTCAGTCTTACATACCCATATGCCCGTGATACGGAAGTACATTGCCCATTTTGCATCCCTTAATGCCGCGTCCCTGCTACCGTCACCAGAGTGGTCTGCTTCTGTTTCATTTTTTATGTAAGCACATCCTCTTTTAAGCGTACTTCAACCATTGTACATTAATTTACTTTCGAAAGAAGCATTGGTTACCGTAAAAACGAGAAATCAAAGGCCAAAGTTTTACATTTAGGATTTCGCGCCCATGTCAATGTTCCGCACGTAAGGGCGACGTCAGATCATTCCAGTGCATTTTCCCCTTTCGCAGTGTTCTGGCGCCAAAAATGTTCAAGAAAAAAATGCCAGGTTGTCTGTGGTATTTTTAGCGGGCGCTGCGTTTGCTGTTCATGGATGCCTGACAATCCATTTCCCAGACGTACTCCGTCAAAATCCATCGTGCCAGGACTGGCGCAAGAACTTCTACGCGCGCCCCAGGACCTGTTTCCTGTCTTATACCAATTCTATACTAGCAGTATACGAGGCTCGTGTTGCAATTCGAACTTATATTGTGCGCCGTGGAATGTGAAGCCTCTTCGCTGAAGGCTTTTGTCTGTCATACGTGTCTCCTCGATGCGTAATTGCGCAAAGTTTTGCTTGCGATAGTATGGTATGCTTCGTGTCTGCACTGCTTCACGGCCTCTTGTCCGTAGCTTGTGTTGTGTGTCTATCAAAAAAAAAAAAAAAAAGGAGGAAGGAAGGAAGAAGGCGGGAATATAAAGAAAAGGTCTGTGTTGAAATGTCGGTCACTCGGCCTAATAAACGCCGCACGATTCCAGTCTTCTCACTGCACTGTAAAAGCAATGCGCGTATTGCAAGGATACGTATATTTTTAAATCGTATGATAGTAATGTTAGTGCTCGCAGGTCGCCGGTAACTAGGCTGTTGCGCAAGTGTTTCGGCGGCAGTTTTACGAGAAAGATCTGTTTTTTGTTTTATTATGTACTATAGTAGGGGCACTTAATCAATCCAGCCGGGCCTCGTACTCTTTCGAGCCCCAATTACGAATTGTCCGCCTCTGGGAGCGTTGTCCTCGAACCGGTAACCCTCGAACCGGTCAGCCTCGCAAGCACAGAAGGCATGCGAAGGCGCGTGGAACGGTCCTGGCGGCGAGCTGCGGTGGCTCGGGACAAGACGCGCGGAGCAAGGTCCTCTCGCCGGCGGCAGATGGTCCGCGTCGCCCCACTGCCCGCCCCGGTCCCCTCCCCCCCCCTCTCTCTCTCTCCTGGCTATTTGCCGTGGGGCCGTTGTCTTTTGCCACCGAGCGGGGGTCCCGCCTTCAATTTTACTGTCAGGTTCTTTCTTCGCTTTCGTATTTCGCATTGGCGGTTGGATACGACGCCTTTACAGGGGGCGAATCTCTTCTTGAGCACGAGAAGGGAAGGGACTTCGCTTCTGCTCTCTAAATGGACGTTTTAAGCGTGGCACTGGTTAAGTTTAGACTCCTAGTGTATTCATTTGCACTTAATTTCGCAGAATGAGGTTGATTTGCTAGCGGAGAAAGTGAAGGCCGAAACTTAAAATCGCGGATCTGACGCCCAAACGGCAGCGCCTGTGTGTCATCACGAATTTTAAAAAAAAGTTCATTTTTTTGCTTGTGTGTGTGTGGGGGGGGGGGGGTATTTATCAAAATGCGTTTGGTATACGAAGTCTGCGGATACGTTGTTTTTTTTTTTTAATTCGCTGTAATATCTCTTTTGCACAAAAGATAAAATGTCTCGAGCAGACGCTGTCAAAATCTGTGACGCTACGGAAAGTTGGTGCGCAAACTTCAAGGTGGCGTCGCCACGAGTCTTCTGTGTTCTCGCGTCTGACCTGGCTTTACTGTAGTTCTTGTGCCTATTGTAAATATTTATTTATCAAGCAGTAAAGTTCATCAGTCGAACTGATGCTTTTCTTTTAAGCGGCCTTTTAGAAGGATACCAAAGAGACAAACAATTCGAGCTGTATTACTAAATTATCATTCAATATAAAAAGACTCCTTTGCCGTTAGAAGAGCCTTGGTAAAGCCAGAAAAGGCGCAAAAAAAAAAAGAACGATGACGGGTGGCGACGCCATCTTAAAGTTCCCGCACCATCCGACCGTGACATCACAGATTTTGCCGGCGTCTGCTCTGTCCGAGTACAGCTTTTTTGGGTAAATCTCGACTGCATGGGCATTCTAGAAGAGCTAGACACTGAACTTTACAAGATAAAAGAGCCACGACGACCGAATAAACAAAGAACAAAACGAAATCAGTGACACTGACGTGCCGACGGTGGGGTTTTCAAAAGCGCGAAATTTAAAAGGAATGGAAATTTGACTCAATTTTTTTCCTAATATTCAACGTAGAACTGCGAAATTAAGTAAAACGGTGTTTTGGAGTTTTACTTTATTAGTTTAAACTGTTTTTTAATGCCCCTTTAAGATAGTCATGGCGCTACCAAAGCGCAAGTGGATATTGTTATTCGGAGCGTACGACCTTCTCCGAGCCATGTTTCAAGATCAGTGCGAGCGAATGAGCGAAAAAAAGAAAAGTAGTCCGCCTCGTGAATTACTGCTCGCCGGCGGGTCTGCACACAATGCACGCTCGAGCTGTTTCTTTGCTGCGGCTTCCCTCGGTGTCCCATAACAAACTGCTATTATGTTCCATCGAGTCGGCGTGATGCAGCACGCTTACCTTTCGCAGCTACTGTTCCAAGCTCGAAAACAAGGTGACCGTTCACGTTCGCAGCAAGTTACCGGTTTCCTGCTTTGTTGGGGAACGGGACGGTGTCTTTCGCGTCTTGAATGTGGAGCAAGGAAGGAGTGGACTTGGAAAGAACTGAGGAAAGAAAAAGAAACGTAAGATGGAGTGTCACGTGACAACCTTGCAGTTTAGTCACAAAAGGGGGGAATCGTGGCAAAGGTACACAAGGAAGTGACCGTTCACGTAATGGCAAGCGGTCGTTTCTAGGCAACCCGCGTGGCTGCGCCGGGTTCCGTTTGCCTGCTGCTCTCGAAGTTGGAACCTGCGGCTCTCCGTGGGGAGCACCTTCTCCCCGCACGAGCGTTGCGTCGAAAAAAAAAAAGAAAATAGAACGACACTGTTCGAGAAAGCGGCGGCACTAAAATCTACCATGAAACTGAACAACGTCGTGATTTGTTTAGGAACATGGGGCCTCTTCGACTGTCCGTCCCCGGCAGTCCCGGACTGTCCGAGACGCTGTTTACGCAAAGCTCTTTGACTGTGAAAGCACCGCCTCGGGCATTCCGGGACTGTCGGGGACGGATAGTCGAAGATGCGCTATGTCGACACTACGGCGTACTGTTCCCAGTATTCAGTGCGCCATGTATAGAGGAAGTAAATGAACTAGAATGAAGCATGACGGCACGCGGTGGCCAGGCTTCGCAAGCCAACTGTCCCTAGCTTTTTAGCACTCCAGAAAAGTGAACTGTACGCGTGAACCTGCCCAGTGTACTTGGCTCCCGGTAGGTTTTAATCGACGCGACCGCGTGCTTTGCCAACCGCCTTGTGCACATTTTTTTATTTTTTTTTTCTCAAGAACCTGCACTGAGGCCAGAGGAAGACTTTTACGGCGACATGTGGTCCGTATTGCTCCAACACCACCTAGAACTAGAGACAGAACTATTGTTCTAGGTGGCGATGGACGTTCCCACTCAGTTCCTTTCCTCCCTCCGTATTCCTGACGCAGTCCTCCTGACGCTAGGTGAGGGAATCAAGGTTGCTAACATTCGCGAACTTGCGGTAACTTCTTCTTGAAAGACGGCATACCCTCGCGCTGGTCGTTCGTTTCGTCTGACGTGCGCAAAAAACAATGCGTCCGATTGTCCTTCTCCTTTTTCATCTCCCCCCTCCAAACCTTCCTTCGATATCCGCCGCCCCCGACCTCTGCGGGGGTCTCGAATCGGGAGCCGCCGCGCGCGCAGCGTTCGTTGCGTTGCGGTCGGCGGGGTCGACGTCACTCTCCCGCGGCTTGTTTTGCTCTCTCCGCACAGGCGGGCATATCGGATGACTCTCTCCTTTTGTCTTGCCACGGGCCGGTTTGATGGAGCGTCGGCCCTTGTCCCTACACTTCTCGCCGCACGCGAGCGCGTACCCTTTGTTCTGTTCCGTTGTTGCCCATATTTCTACCCCCCCCCCCCCTCCCCCAACATTTTTTTTCTTTATAGTCTTGCTTCTTCTGTTCCGTGCTCGCGCGTATTATTATTATTCGCCACGTGATGCCCGTCCCGCTGCGCTAAACGGGGGATGCAAACCTAGGGGCGCGGCCGTTATATCCCCCTCAACGGCGTGAGAAGGGCGGGGCGTATTTCTATCCGACGTTACTTCGAGCGCGGCGCCGCTGCTTTCAAGCCGCACAGTTAGAGAGGAACGTTAAAGCGATACGTCGCGTTAAGCTTAAAATTGGTAGGTTACGCTTGCGCTGCGTAACTCTTGAGGCGATGGGCAGGTGGCACAGTCGCGTGAAAGTCTTTTTCCGTGCCAGCTATACCCGTGACGTCGTAGATTTCGAGTGGCCCACTAAAACCTCCTCCCCGCACAAGCGTTGAGTCGAGAGAAAAAAAAAAGAAAAAACGACACTGTTCGAGAAAGCGGCAGCACGAAAAGGCGGGCGGCTTTCAAAGTGATGGCGCTGAAAGGACACATACCCGCAAAGTCCCCGCGCTGCGGCAACTTCTTTTTGCTGCGCAGAAATGACCGAAACTACGCCTGCGTAATTTGACAGTGAAATAAGCGGTATTGCAATCCACCTTGTCGAGGCTGTCGAGTGGGTGCTTACACGTGAAAGCGCGAGACTTCAACGATCCCTTCGTCTCCGCAGTCTCTGTGGCAGCAGCATTCTCTCACTGTGGAGATTGCCATCTTACTCACTTGCTTGCAGCTCAAATTACTGCGCTCACAAACTGCAGTTTTCTTGCCTTTCTGCCGATGAAACGCATGTGAAGCTTGGAAAGATTAGCTCTTCTCTTCACTGAGCCCTTATGTTTCGCCTGTGGACAATGTTTACAGTGCATGCACAGAGAAAAACAAAAAAAGGTCGCTGGCCTGTTTATCTCCGCTCTTCTGAAGATCGTATTGCTCAAGTATGTCCGTTCATGCATATCTCTGAGCGTATGTCTGTCGTAGCCGTCTTGCTCCTCTGTTATTTATTTACTTTTTTTTTTCTTGCGCATGTCTGCCAGGTGTTTCAGATTCGCGGGCACTAGAGTAGGCAGGCATGCCTGCTTCGCAGAAACGTACGCAATTCACGTTTCTCCTCTTGAAACACATGCCGCACCTGTCTGTGTACGAGTGGTTTCGAAGTGCTTATAGGTGCAGGAAGGGGGGTGCACGTGGGGGCGGGTAAGGGGGGGGGGAGAGGACGTTGCAAGAGCAGTGCGTTCGAGTGACTTCACCTGCGTCAACCAGAGGTTGGAGGATCCTCGTTAGAAGACCCCCCCCCCCCTTCCCCTGCTTACCTTTCCCCCGGGAGAGAGGCGACGCTGTAGGTGCTCTATCGGCTTAACAAAGTGTGAGCGGTGTGGCGCACGGTTTTACGTCAACCACGTTGCCAAGGTGTTTGCCGCGTTCGAATCGTGCGGCCTTGGGCGCGCTGGGGTTGTTTCTTTTTTTTCTTTTTTGCGCCTAACCGCGAGCAGTGTCGAGTTTCTTTCTTGCTTTTCGTTTCCTCTTCGTAGCACCTGCCCTGCTGCCTTCTCCGGGGCTAAAACTTGCTCGGAGCTTCAATGTCATCTTGCTCAAGCGATAGCTTCCTCATTTTCGCGTTCGAGGCGATCCCATTGTGCATTACTTCACATCAGCCTGGAGTGTCGGGTTGTCTCTTAGCGCCTCTTCCCCCCCCCCTCTTTTTTTACGTCGCACCTGTTGCTTTGCCTTCGCTTGTGTGTCACTGTCGCGAGGCGCTCGTCACATTCCGCCTAGTCTCTACCGTTCTCGCATTTTGTACAATTCGACGAGAAGCGCGTCCTCGGCGTGCGCTGTTAGATACGGGACCTTTTTCTGAGCCCCCTTCGACTTCACCAGACCACATCGAATCGCACCACAGCTAATTGAGAAGCACAGAAGCACGGATGCCACATTCCAGAGGCGCGCACGTGCAAACAAGTTGAAGGCCCCCACTTCGTACGCCGCCGGTGGGGCTATTCAATGCTTGACTCTTCCCGAAAGCGAATGGGATAGCCCGGCACTGTTCCAGGTAACACTGTTCCCGAAGCAAGACGGCTGTGATGTACCGGGAAGGCCTGGCAGCGTCGCCCCGGCCGCCTTTAAAGAGGGCATTTGCAAGCCAGCGAGGCCATACCGCCGGGAGTAGAAGGCCCTCGGTAATTGGTAGAGGGCCCTCGGACAATTGGGGCCGAAGCGTCGTCCCCGTTCTCTCGTTGTGACGACGCATCGCAAGTCAGTAAGGCAAGACCGCAGGGGGACCAAGCGGCGACTCTCTTCGCCGGGTATGACACCATCGGCGAAGAGAGTCGCCGATGGCGTTTTAAGCCGAGACAGCGAAGGGCACTTATCGCTGCTACTGCAAGGCTTAAAAGACGCAGACCGGGAGCAGCAAGAGGATTCCTAGAGCATTCCTTGATTCATCTCTCTCGAACTTCTTGCGACGGGCCGCAGCGTGCGAGTTGCTGGCGGCCCGTAATGACTGTAAGACTGTTAATTGACTCTCACTGTAAATAAACCTCCCAAGTGTTTCATCTCGAAATCCTCCTCAACTCCTACAACTGGCGCCAGCGGTGGGATTTCCTCCAACTCCTACAGCGCTTCTCCCGCTGGTGTCCGGTTTTCTGGCGCGACGGTCGGAGACGCGGCCACGATTGCGCTAAGCGTGTTCAAGCGCCAGCTCGGTCGAATCCATCTGTCATGGCCAATTTATTACCAGTTTCTTTTGTGGTCAGACGTTCTTCTCAAATCCTGTCCTCCCCTCCCAGTCTCGCACCACGTCCTCTGGTGGGCGCATGCTTTCGACGGGACACGAGACTCGGAACGCACCTCGCTAGACGCGACTTCGGTCGTGCAAAGCGCTGTGTAGGAACGCGGTTGTCTGTTTTGTTATTTATTTATTATTTACAGCATACCGCAGACCCTAAATGGGTCCTAGCATGATGGGCAACACAAAAGCACAACAACAAATACAGAACTATGTTGGTAGAATAAATCGCTGATGTGGCCGTGCAAAAGTTATACGAGGGTTTGCAAAAAGGAGAAGAGGAGAGAGAAAGAGAACTGCACGGGACGGTTCTCTCTTTCACCAGTGTCATTTTTGCGGTGCCAAGACGAGTGTGGGTAGGTTGATTGAGGTGGCATCTACCGAGAGATAAAAAGAAAGGGGGGGGGGGGGGGGGGTTGTCAAATAGCCACCTGCCTGCCCCGTCGGGTACGTTGCCTCCGGTGCTCCGGCACTTTCCAAAGCCGTTCTTGTGTGGCACGTCAGCGAGAAGAGGTTCGGAAAGGGAGGAGGGGTGCAAAACAGCATCTGGCGCGCCATCACCTGTTGCTCTCTCTCTCTCCCTCCCTCGTATGCGCATGCGTGCGCGGTGGGGGACGGTGGTGCTGGCGCTTTTTCTCTGTGAGCATCGCGTGGCTTCGCCTCCCGACGGGCTGTTAGGCCTGGTGAAGAATAGAGGGGCTTTAAGGCTTGGGGCTGAGGCACGCCCTCTCTACTTTTTTTTCTCTGGTCCGTGCCATGAGAGGAGGGGGAGGGAACGGGGTGCCGGACACCGCCGTCTCGCTCAGCTGAGCAAGGCGCGCGCCCGCACGAGCCCCCATCACCGGAAGCGGCACGCGACCGCCGCGCGAGGCTTTCTCTACCCCCCCTCCCCTCCCCCTGCCGTACCCCGCTCCCACATTGGGCTCGAAGCATGACTTCAGAGATCGGCTCGCGCGTCCCGCGGCCGCTCTTGGTTGCGATGCTCGAAGTATACGCTCTCATCTTCCTTGCCTCCTCCGTCATAAATTTAGGCGTACTCAGACGTGAAGTAATTGCAGAGTGCCGACAGGATTAGCATGTATGGTCAGTTCAAGCGGCCACGGCACGGGAAACAAAGGAGCACGCAGAGCGCGTAACTTGCCTTAAATAAGTCGGGACGACGCATCTGGTTATGTGAGCGTAGCCCCTTATCCTGGCTTCGGAAGCATGTTGTCACTGACTTTTATGACAAACTTGTCGAGCGCGCGAGGCGTCGCTTACGACAGCGCCCAGCGTGACGAAGGGCAGGGCTTCGTAGCATTTCGAGGCGTGCCGAGGCAGTCCCGTTGCTGCCTCATTTGCTAGCTCGCGAACTCTCCACGTGGGCGCAGCCAGCGCGTTGTGACTCACCATTGACGCACCAGCGTGCGCGTACGTACCGTTACGACTGCGGAGTTCGTTCCCGGTCTCGTGCGGTTTCGGAAACGATCATGTGCCACGTAGCTCACACTGCGCCTAGATTCCCCGGTCGTAATTTTTCACTCTTTCACTTCACCGTGCTGCTGCCGCGCATGCGACGCGATTATTGGAGACACCCCCCTCAAGCTTTGCGGACACGTCACGCGTCTCCGGATTTAGCCCCGGGCGGTGTCGACGGCTGTAGTCTTTTCGCAAAGTGTGGGCGTACTTTGGCGCCAGGGCGGCTTCTGAATTGAATAGCACCCGTTGGTCGTCTTCGTCGGGCCGGCTTTTGTGTTCGCAGCCTGGGCGGGTAATGGCGTCCCTCCCAACGACCTCGCTTCTCGAGTCGACCGACGGCGTCGTGTGCCTGCCTGCGAATTTGCTGGCCCCATCGCACCGCGACTTGCGCCTCCGCGGTCCTCAAGTTTGCTTCCGTGCCCTTGGCAACTATTCTGTTATAATAAACCAATGTTTACCCGCCGTATGAAGCAGCACGAACGCGCCAACCGCACTTTATTTCCTGCTGTCAGCACT
This sequence comes from Dermacentor andersoni, assembly GCF_023375885.2. Lineage (NCBI taxonomy): Eukaryota > Metazoa > Arthropoda > Arachnida > Ixodida > Ixodidae > Dermacentor > Dermacentor andersoni. Next base: position 66,263,845 of record NC_092818.1, read on the forward strand.
TGCGCATCGCGTCATTTTCCCGTTCCGTTGCTGGTTGCGCGATGGAACGTTGAGCGAGAAGTTTAACCGTGGTGACTTGCACGTGTAACGCGGTTAGGCTTTCCTTCCCGAGTGGGCGCAGCTGCTGCTGGTGGTCTGACTTGCTTAGCAGGATAGCATGATCGCACGGTGCGATATCTTTCTAGCCAGCAGTGCGCTGGAATGTTTGTTCTATTGCTCAACGCTTCTCTGCGGGAAGCGTGGTATCAGGAAGTCTGTGTGTTGTCGTGGGCCCCTTTGCCCCAGCAGATAAGAGAAGGCAGGTGCGCGGCAGAAGTCCGGGTGGTTTGGTTGAAACCCGGCGTCGTAATAACGCTGGCGGTGTATTCGCGGCTTGCGGCGTTTTTGGCACGATGGTGACGTTCTACACGTGGCCGCGGTTTCCTAATGAAATTACTAGGGGGCACTGTGGCGTTCCGATCGTTCAGCTACCATGGGAATTTCGGATTTCGCTTATCTCCGTGCTTGTTACTTCGTTCACTACGTTAGGCCTGATTTTACCAGCCTAAATTTCGAAGGAATCGCTTCTTTTTCTTTAAAGCGCGGAAGGCAGTGATCGCGAATTGGTTTCGTGTGTAACCCGATATTTCGTTGAATATGATCTAGTTTCGAAGTCACAAAGTCGTTTGAATCCCGAAGGACGATTTCTAGGGAAGTCTGTATTACTACTCGTTATTGCAATGCGGATTTTAGGATTTGCTTGTAGCGAATTCCCCGGGAAGCTCAGCCGAGTATGGCGGGACAAGCATGTTCCGTCACCCGAACATGTCCCGGTAGAGGGGGAGGAGAGGCGGCGGTGCACGTGTGCGGGGTGTGTGTGTCACCTCTCTCGAGCAAAGGCGGCTTCCCCCGAGAGGTCGACCCAAGGTCGGCCCCACTCATTTCCAGTCGCTTTCTTCCTTTCCTTCTTTCCCCGTGTACGAGCATCTGCTCCACCGCCGCCGCATTCCGGAATTTGGATCGCGCCCCAAAAATGCAGCCACGACGCAATAACAGCAGGTGCGAGACCGCGTGGCAGTCGGCCACGGTGGTTGGTGGCTGCTGCTGCTGGGTGGCTCGGGGATTTCCCCCGCGGCGGCGGCGTCTCTCGTCGAATGCAGCCGGCACTTTATTATATATATATATATATATATATATATATATATATATATATATATATATATATATATATATATATATATATATAGATAGATAGTCAATGCATTGCCTTGTGTTTCAGCAGGTCCCCCATTGCTGCAAACGGGCTTGCTCGAGGAATAATAGTTGGCAAGTGCCTTTGCACAAAAGCCAATGTTGGGTAATGGACAACTGCTGGTGCTAGCGTCGCGTGGCTGACACCGCCCTATGCAGACGGTTCGATTCGATCTAACTTTATTCGATGCAAAGCGTAGGATGCCATTGCGAGAACTGTTTTTCACCCCTAGCCAGAAGGCTGTATATAGTAATGGGTCCAGGACTGGAAGCTCAGTGGTGCGCGCAAGTATTGATTCTCGTGCACGCATTCAAAGCAGAGATGAGGTTACGATGCTGTTTTTTTTTTTTTCGTTTAGTTCTGCGCCGTACGTGCCTGCTTGTTGTGCGCTGCAATCTGTACTGCCGTAAGAGCCGCGCGAATATTGATATTCAGGATGTTCTTGCTCGGTGTATCCGAGAGTAACTTGGGGGAAACTGAGTTGTACTAAAAAGACGGTGATGGACTTGCGAAGTGCAGTACACGAACGCACTCCGTGTCCCACCTTTGTCGTTCTGGCGCTACTTATTTTCCCAGTATGACAGGTCAGCTAACCCAAATTACTGGCTTGGTAAATGTATATATGGTTGATGTATATATATGTTATGTATATATACATACATATAATGTATGTATATATGTTAAATGTATATATAATGGTTAATCGTATATATGTCGAAAGAGAGAGTTGGGGTCAGGGGCCTTGACGATTGCAGTTTTGCGCTCCGTGCACGTTATACTGTGATGCGTGACTGACGCGTGATATAGGAGCATGTTAATGGATTTATGCATACTTGTTTTCCTGCGGCCCCGAAGACGATTTATTTTATGGTACGGGTATGCGCCCGAGGACGTACCACGTAGCCAGGAATGTCTTTGTGACGGTGGTGCAGTTTTGGTACACTCACGTTACGGTAATTAAGAGCCCCGACCAACTGAAGTACAGTATTGGTCAGTATAGTATATATGCCGATTCGTCCGAATGGTGTCTAAGCGATCGCAGTGCACAATGCCGCTAATCGCGGTAAGAGGCGCGGTCACACCAGGTGAAGGAAGGCATTGGCACGCAGCGTGGCAAGCAGACGAAGGGGGGTCGAGAGGGTGGTCGTTCGAGTGCGGGCCTTTCATCCCGTGTCAGGGTCTCTGGCCCCGGTAACCGTGCCAGACATGGCGGAGAGGGCAGCCGTGAGTTGAACCGGCGGCACGCGACCCGTGGCGGCGGCAGCGGCGCTAATCCATCCGGCAGGCGGACCGAAGCCGCCGGTCGTCGCTGTCGAAAGAAGCCCGCTGCTTCACCTCCTCTTCTGATTGCCCTCTCCACAATAGTCGGTTCGTGCGGGGGGTGGGGAGCATTGGTCACGCCTTGGCCGCCGCTGCATTAGCGGCTTGCGTGTCTGGCAGCCTCTCGAAGCTCAGTGGTAGTGTTCCGTCGCGCACAACGGAGCGGTGGTATCGGAATAATTAACGCAGATAGTTCGGATAGTTGGCGGCTTTGATGCATTTGCTGCGACTGTGACGCTTGGCTCGTACGCTTGTGATACTTCGGATACTTGTGCTCGTACGCTGGGTTCCGGATGTGTGGTGGAGCTGGCACTTTTGCGCGGAGGTACGCGTTCAGAAGGACCAAAATCCACTAACCCTGTAGTGCAGCTTTGGGTCCCATGTCACAAAGCTAAGAGGACGGCTTGCTCAGAATAGATTGCTGGGCAGAGTCAACACACCTAGGAGGTGTGTTGGCCGGGCGCGCCCCCCACGTATGCTTCCAGAAGACGACCAGGCGCGACGACACCTTCGCGGATTAGTATGGTAGTCGACGTAGTAGTATTTCTGCTCTTTTCCTTGGGAAAGGCAAGCGGGCATTGTAGTGAGTCCATTTGGACGGTACCGCGGCGTTCGCTTCGGGGAATTCATCCCGACACCGAGCCTCCCGTTTCCGCGGCGAGTGAGCCCGTGCACTTTGCAGGCCACTTTTGTGACTGAACTACAGTCGCCCGATCGTATACTGACTGATGCCAAGCTGTGCCCGTCGCATCCGCGTCACTGCCCTCGCTCTTTGTCTTCCTTCGTGGTAGCAGTCGGTGAAATGCGGCACACTGCCTCCCCAGTCGACGCCTGCGCCCCACACCTCCTCCGTGGCCAACGGCAATCCGCGCCTGTGCGACGAGCGTGCGCGCGTACAGTAACCAGCCTTCGGCGGCGCCCGGTGACCGCCACTCGGGACGCCGCCGTGCCGTGATGGCGCTTCCGTTCCGGGAAACCCCGTTGCGTGTCTGCTTTTCCCCCTCTCCCATACTTTCCTCCCCACTGCGGCCAAGTTTGCTGCTGCTTTGTGACTGCTGAGGAGGAGCCTGGAAAGATGCGGACGGGGCGCGTCGTCCACCCCCACAAGCAACCCCCCCCCCCCCCGCTTTGGTTATATCTCTCTCTCTCTCCCACCCTTTCCCCGCCGTCTAGGCCTCTTTTTGGTGGCTTCTGTGCACGCGTGCTCGCGCACGTTCTCTTTTGTCTCGCGGCAGCGTTGTCCTACTGGCTGCGTCCTGCAACCTTTCGTCATCGTTGTGTGTGTTTCGATTGAAAAAAAAAAAAAAAACTTATCTCGCGCACCTCTGCTGGCCACTGGTCAGGCGTCAGCCGCCTAGGCTAGACAGTTGTAGTGCGACCAGCAGCAGCGCTCTTCCTATTTCCGTTACGAAATAATTTCAAATAAACAACCGATTATTACAACATCGTCTTCGAATTCAGACGTCGGGTCGGACGCGTGTTTCGACGTAAGCGTGACGCTTCCTCCAGTGCGATTGACACGCTGGCTGTGTATATCCTTTGCTTTTTCACTTTTAGGAAAAAAAGAAGACGCGAGCCTCGTCGGTTCCATTGGTTCTTTCGGCGCATCCATCTTCCTCATTTATAAGCAACCGGGCTGCGCCATTATAGTTCCATTGGTATCCTTGTATTTTGTCGTGCCCGAATTAAACGCGTTGTGTAAAACGTTGCACCGATGCGAGCGCGACGTCTGTTCGAGCATAGCCGTCTCTGTGACATTCGAGAGTCGCGCATTGATACCCAGCTTCCGTTGAAAAAAGAGAGAGAGAGAGAGAGGATGAGAAAACAAACAAGAGTAAGGACTTCCAGAACGTCCTGGAGCCGCGTACACGTGTTCCAGGCCCGAGGCTGGAGATGCATTTACTAGTTCTGCCACTTACCAGTAAGGACTTTGAGAGAGAGAGAGAGAGAAGGGAAAAAATGATGTCTAGATGGAAGTGTGGTCGGGGACGGCGAGGATGCGCTGTTTACCGATGGCTCGTGTTTCGCCCGCTTCCGGTGTCGCCTTGCAACATCCACGTCAGTGGATGCTGCCCGCCTTCCCTTCGGCTGTGCCCCCTTCCACTTTTCTCTCTCTCGCTCTCCATACTTACTACCAGTTCTACTGCCGCAGTGCCGTCAGCTTCGCAGCGGTTCGCGTGCGGTACCAGCACGCTCGTTGGTATCCGGATGCTGCTGAGTCTTTCTGGGGACAAGCTGTCCGCGCGCTTAGTATTATTAGCTTTCTGTTCGGTGCCGACCACGCCTTCCTTTCGAAGTTATTTCGGATGCCCGCGAAGGAGCTGCAGTCTCTTGCAACCCGAAGAGTCGAAGGTTCGCACTTGTTGCTGAAGAACTTCCAGGACGTCGATATCGAGATTTCCAAATTTTGATCGCTGCACCTCTGGTTGCTGAATGTGACAACTTGGGTTCTCATTCACGAAAGTGTGCAATGTGTACTTCTCTCGGCGGTAGGGAATGCTCGAACGGGGTTATACATTGAGAAACGGGTCACGTTCTCTAACTTGCTGAGGAGGCTAGTGCGTTGCGTGGTCAGATCCAACAACTGTGGTATGCCTATAGCAGGACGAGGTAGTGGCTACTTTTCCTATTCGTGACCTGTTCTTTTCAGGCTGATGTTTTTCTTTTTACACGTTAATTACGTGTTTACGTCCGCACAAACACCATTTGTTTCTCGTGTATCTAGCTAGCAAGTGTGTAGGCTTCAACTCTGCCGACCCGTACCTGTCGTTTAGCCTAGCAGCTGATATCAGTGGTGGCGGTGGAAATTCTGCGTAAACGAATTTTGTGGATCGTGCTATGGAAATGATAATTATTATTGTTTTAAATTAAACCAACCAGATTACGATCATACATTGTTCGTCATATCCGAAAATTTGGCATAAGCGGGTTTTTCTTGACGGAGCTTACTGTATTCCGCAGAGCCCCGCTCCATCACACGCTTCGCGCTGTTTGCTTGTAGTAGGCAGGGTTTTGCGGTATGGGGAATAAAGAGCTCTGTCTGTATATATATTTCCCTCCCCCCTCTTTCTCTCTCTAACTCCCGACGCTGAATAGTCAAAATACCTAGCTACTATTCAGATGGTAACGAGCATGATTATCCGACACCCGAATTTTCTTTTCCTTTTTTTATTTTCTTTTACCGCGTTTGTGGCATCCTGTCGCCTGCTGCAAATATAAACGAGCAAAACCGAACAAAGAGCGATGAAAGAGAGTAAGAAACATCCGCCGTGTTTAAATTCGAAGAATTCAATGCGCAAGTCGTGAAGTTCGTCTCCCGCTATCCCGTCTTCCTGCTCCAAAAGGACGGCGAACATAATCACGCCCAAATGATTTGTTCGAGCGTCGAACGGAACGGGATGCGCGCGAGCAGTATCTCTGCGCGGATGGGTCGCTGCGCTGGCTGAAAGAAGGGGGGTAGAAAGGGAGGCGGGGGGGGGGGGAGGGGCGCTAGGAACCGGAGCGAAACGCGTCCTTCTGCTGCCGCCTCTGGGGCGCGCAATTTCGCCGCTCAGCGTCGGATTTACCGCTCGCCGTTCGGTTCACTGCGCCCGAAGAAGAAGAAGCGAGGGAAAGATGGGAGGGAAGCGGCTCTGCTCTGCTCCTCCGACGAGGGACGGAGAAAAGAAACTTCCCCTAGTCGGCGGCAGGAGGCAGCAGCAGGGACGCCGCCAGAAATCTGCGAACGACAAACAAACGCGTTCGCCGCGCGCAGCGGCATCAGCAGCGGCGAGGGGTGGGCGAAACGAGGCCAGAAAAAAAGGAGAGACAGAGAGGGAGAGTAAGAAGGGAAGAAGGCAACGAATACTGTCCTCCCCTAACTCGCGCTTCTCCTCCTCGCCGGGGAGAGGGGACCCTTTATTGTTTCTTCCTCTCCGACCGAGTGCGCGCGCGCGCGCGCTTCGTTTTTGCCCTGAGAGTTATTCACCGTAAAAGACGCGATTCCAAATTGCTGCCGGATCCCGCTCTCTCTCTTCTCTCTCTTCTTTTTCTTTTTTTGTCTCTGCGACTCTTTGTCTCTTCGCCCGATGTTGTGCCGTTTTCGCTTTTTGCGTCTCTCCGTTTCACTCGGCGCAGCGACGGCAGTGGCAACGGTTCTCTGCCTGCGCGTCGCTTTGTTCCAGCGGCGGCTGCCCCGCGGAGGAGGAGATAAATAAAGGCGAAGTCGTAAAGGGTGCGCCGAAAATAAATAACGCGTTTCGGGCGGCGGCGGGCTGTGCATGAGAGCCGGGGAAACGATATCAATGCCGCCGACGCCGGCGAAACCGGGGACCGACTCTGGGGCCCCGGAGAAGAGAAGTTTTTGGGGAAAAAGAGCGGGCCCCACGCCGCGTTGACTCGGTGCGGTGCGCGCACAGTGAATAGAGCGGCCGTCGGTGCACTTGACGTGTGTTTGTGTTCGTAAGAGGCGCTCTAATTACAAAGCGTAGTTATAGGAGACGTTTTTCGAACCTAGAGGAGTGTGTGCGTAGCGTACTAACTTAAAGCCATTTGGTGCATTCTTAGGACAAAGACGAGGACAGGAGTAACAGGATGACGTTGGAGCAGTGACCCGACCAGCCCAAACTATAGTTTTTGTCGAACATATTCTGTTAGAATGCCCATTCAGCAATAAATGTGTAAGCAGTTGACTTGATCGAAGCGTTAGGTTTTAAGGACAGTGGGGGAAACATAAATGGAAGTGGCTTTGCAGTCTAGTAAAGGACGGCTGGAAAATTGATGTCGAAAAAGGAACGTATAACTGAAAATAAAACAATCTTTGAACTTTCAGTAACGTAACTTAAGAGCATAAAGATATTCAGATTCTTAAATGCAGCAGAAAGTATGAAAGTACGAGCTTGGTGACGCGTGTCATCGCATCGTTTCAGACGGTTTGCTTGTATCTATCATCACCTTCGTAATTATCATTTACACAACTCGTGAGCGGGTTTCAATTTAAAGAATATCAGAAACCGAGGAGCGAGCGAGAGAGAGAGAGGCGTGTACTAGTGCATTGATGGCGCCATATTGTGGAGCCGATGTTAGCTATGCAGGTGGTTGCTACATTGTCAGCTATCCAGAAGTTCGCGAAGTTAATTAAAGCTTCGAAATAAGTGGCAACGGTGATTTTTGTTGGGACAGTTTTCAGCCCTCTGCTGCGTTTCTGCGGCGCCGAAGCGGATGTTGATATTCCTTGCGGAGCACGTTGGCCGCAACCGTGGCGTCGGTGTGTGTCTAATTCTGGCGTAGCTGACCCGCAACGGTTTTGCTGAAGTGTCGTTTGGTTCAAGCGTGCCCTCCGGTGCGGCGATGTTACGATATTATTTACCGTGCGAGCAAAGCGTCGACGCTAAAGTATACCAGTACTGTAACGAAGTGTTACGCCTTAAAAGATTTTCAGCAAGGGGGTTCCACGGAACAGCAGCGTCATTCAGCAAAGATCTGTTATGCATCCGTCCGCCTCTTGACAAACAAACAGATGGTTGGTTTGTTGTTTTAATGGTATGGGTTCAGGTAAAAAGGGACCACCGCTAACCAACTCCGGTTGTCATCGATATATATATATATATATATATATATATATATATATATATATATATATATATATATATATATTCAAATTGTCTGCCTATGCGCCTGTGTGTGCAGTGTGGATAACAATATTTCAAACAATGGAACTGCCGCTTGCGAAATTCTTTGCTGACGTCTATGGGCTGACGCATTGTGTTTTTGCCTAAAATAGTCCGTGTCAAGACAAATTTGGCGACGAGGCGGCGGCATTTGCGTTGTTAATTCGTGTTTTCGAAGCCCGGGACTCGCCTTGAGCGCTCCTTCGCAAAGAAGAGACCTTGCGACGACGGAGGCGGACGGGTCGTAGAGTTCTTGCATGTGGTGTTACAGCACGACGGATCATTCTGGAGCATTGACTTGTGAGCACACCCTTCCTTCTAGACACCTTTCCGTGCCGCTTGAAGAGCGTACGGACATAAACGGCGCAAAGGCGGCACTTGAATCGGTATTCGAACAGCGATGCCTGCAAATGTGAGCAAAACCCCGCTCAATGTTATTCGCTGTATGGTTCTCGTGTTGAAAAAGAAAATGCCTGTCATTGAACGTGTTTTTCCTTTCCGTTGCCATTTTCTTCCTTTTTTTTTATGCTTATGCATAGGAATAAGAATAATTGAGTTTAAACAGCCCTTTCGTAAGATCTTGCGCATCTTTTTTTCTGTAGAACAAGAACCACGTGTTCATTGCGTCATCTGGGAGGCTGCGAATGCGCATGCGCAGTGGACTTTTCGGGACTGCGTTTCGCGAGGCGCTGCGAATGGTAGAGCGATAATGGCGTTCGCTCGCATTATAGTGGCATGCGTCATTTGCGTCAGTGGCGATGTGTGTTCTGCAGCGGCGTAGCACTACCGGTTACGCAGTCAATTGGTTGATATTTTACTTTAGGTAGCTCTGGAGTGACGTAAAAACCGACTACCGTGATGCCGGATGCGTATGCGGGGAGAGCGGTGCTTCCGTTCTATACTCGCGGACAAATTTCTGTGGCTATGAAGGGGAAAAGCTACGGAGACAAAGCGCGCACAAGTGAGAACGCGTCTGAATATAGTCCCGCGTTTTAATCCACGTCCGTTAGGCTGGATAAGAGAAAACGTAAGCGCCTTATTACAAACCGTTAAATAAGACGGAACACACAACGGAGTGTCAAAGTTTACTTATTTTGCGGCTTTTCCCGTCCGCGTCTCTGGGCAAATGCGAAGCCGTCGCACGCGGAAGGTGACTCAGCGTCGATTAAGCGTCTGTTCCGAGCAACCAAAAGCACTGTCAAACTCTGCCGGACTACTTGGCTCGGTAACACATGTGCAGCAGCCAAGCGCCCGCAAGTTTCCCTTCATTGCCACAGAAAGTTGTCCGCGAGTACAGTCGCTGTGTTAAGCACCTAGTCACATCTGTTGACATGACGGCGTCGATAACGGAACCTTTTGAACTCATCGTTCGTACCCCTCTCTCTCTCTCTCTCTCTCTCTCTCTCTCTCTCCTTTTTTTTCAGAGGATGGTAATGCAGTTGAATATTTGTGACGCGTTGTAGCTGCCCGCATTGTCGCAACGTGTCGAACGCAACTTTCTTTTTTCCTTTTTTTTTGTCACCTTCTCCGTCGTAAAGCAAACTGCGCCTCCTTCAGGAGCAATGTGAGAGCGAATTGGCATTATGAGCAATGTCATATTCAAGCAGCGGTTATTTGTGAGAACTAGATCCGAACGGGACATTCGAACTTGCACCTGCGAGGAATAAGGTGCTGAATTGCTCACCAGATGGCACCACGCCATTTCACGCTGGCTGCATTAAACTGATTCACACTGGCGATGACGGCATATTAAAACTATATCTAATGCACATGCTGTAACACGTCGGCCTCGTTAACGTTCGGGATTTTTTTTTTTTGCGGGTGCTCGGCTGTATTTAGTTGAAGAACAAAGTAAACTTGTAGCTACATTTTTTCACGATGACGGTGTTGGTACACAAGGCGACGGGGTCTGCTTGTCGTTTGAATATCGTATGCATGAGGTTTGCAGTTTCATGCTGTTGGGGCTACGTACACGGTAAGTGATAGTGGGGGTCTCCCGAACAGTGATGTCGGTGTACCGTAGTACAGTGCTCACAGAGGAAGTGCAGAACGGTGCATTTTAGAACACGTGCCATATTTGTATTTCTATGTGGCAAGTGAATCACTCGGAGCTACATCACTTATGATTGATGGTACATGCACATTTCTGTACACCTGTTCAGTGCATTGACGTAGCTTCTGCTGGCACTCGAAGCTGGAGCGCTGGCAGAGTGAGACCATCACATTAGAGGGCTGCTGTAATTTATTGGCGCCAGTACGCGTTGTTGGTGTTACCAACCAAACGCGCGTATTGCACGGGCCTCCATCACTTTCAGTACTGCGCTACAGTGATGTCGTAGTAGTGTAACATTAGACCTGGCCAGTGGCGATGATGATGCCTGACATCAGGTACAGAGAGCGATGTCAGGAGGTATCGATGGAAAACAAAAGCAATGACGTCACTGTCGCATGTTACCCGATAACACATCGGGTGACGTATTTAAGCGGCCACGCACTAAGCGAGCCGTTCTTTCCCGCCGCAGACGAGGAAGCGTCGCATGCTGTAGCGGCGGACTAGGTCCGTCAGAGTCGCTCTAGATTTGTATTGCCCTTCGCTCTGTGCTTTTAGAGCGTATAAAGCTTGTTCACTTGATATAGCGGGCTTGCCTCGGTTCTTTTCCGAGACCAGTGGAGCTTCGGGAAGCGCGAACCGCTGATTTACAGCTCCCTCTAGCGCGGAGCTTTCGCAAAGAGCTGCACCGTGCGTCATGAGCTGTCTCGTGACCTCGTGCGACTGGAGAGCGGCAGCCGCGGGCGTCCGCTCCGCTCGCGGTTCGCACCGCCGACGGCATCCCCCCCCCGGGCTTCGAACGCGGCCGCGCCTCCCGCACCGCGCTTCTCCCTGCCACCGGGGGTCGAGCCCCTGGAGCGTAACGACCTCGGGAAGGAGCCGGCGGGCCCCAAAGGGGAGAAAGCGACGCTCTGGTATTGTGGAGCGGCAAAAAGGAAAGAACGAAAGCGAGAAGGTGGCCGTAATTCGCCCGTTTTTATAGGGGCAGGCGACCCCCGGTTTGTGGGCGCCTGCCGCCACGCCTTTTGCGACGGAGCCCTCGGTGCCGCCGAGACACGGCGCTATGCTCTCGAGAGACGCTTTCCCCGTCTTTTGTCTTTCCTCGGAGAGAAAGGAGCTCTCCGGCGATGAAGAGAGAGAGAGAAGCAGGAAGAGGAGGGTTGCTTTCCCGCCGCCGACGCTTATGCAAACAGCGCCTGTGAAGGAAGTCTCGAGAGTACGCCGCGACAGGCGTACAAGGCATTGGACTGTCAGTGAGACGCTCAGAGACGTGTACGGAAGCGAACTGTAGCAACTGAATTTTTTTCTTCTTTATTTTTTTTATAACTTAAAGTGTTCATATATCAGATACGCATATTGAAGACATAATCAGCGAAGCTTCCTTGAGTGACATACGCCGTGTTTTGTTGTCGTAAAAAGTAATATCGCCTCCCGAACTCAACAGTAAGGTAGAGCGTACACATCACGTGGCTTTCGGATGACGTGGCGTGTGTAGTGTTACGACAATGTGAAATTGCCACAATCTTCTCTTAGTACCACACGGCCGTGCATGTATTTATGTGGCTCACTAAGGGTGTACTACACTGTGTAAGGAGCAGGGCCTTGTTTTGCCCGGCGGAGCATAAACCACTACCCGAAACGCACTCCCTTTCTCTCTCTACTGTTGGGGTCTCGGTGCTGACGCCCGTTATTGCCAATGGGTCGCAAGCCCCAAGGGTAGCGTTGGCCTGGCGGCCTGGGGCACTGGAAGCATCCGAAGGTCCCGGCAAAGCAAGAGAAGACTGGTAACAGAACAACTTGTTTATTCTAACATAGCAAAAGAGCGGCCGGTCAGGTCGACCGGAGTGGAGAGACGGGAGAGCACGTAACTCAACAGTACAAATCGGAGCCTCTCTCCTGGCGTCCGGGGGCAGCTGCTCTTATACTCTCGGCGTCGCGGTCCAAAAGGGAAGGTCACGGGATGAAGGTCACGGGATGAAGGTCACGGGACGGCGGAGCATGAGCCCACGACGGCGCGCACGGTCGAGCCGAGAGACCTGCTGAACCGAGTGCAGTGACGCATCGCCAACCCGCCCACACGACGGCGCGAACGGTTGAGCCGAGAGACCTCCAGGCTCCTCATTCGGGGAACTCCGCTCCCCGGCTGCCGCGCTTTGACAAGCGAGGGCACACACACACACACGCACACACGAAGACACGTGGCACTGAAACACGCCTGGACACGCTTGGCGGGTAGGCGTTGCGGCGGCCGCGAACGGGCCAAAATGTCCGCCGCTTTGAACAAAGCCCCGGCGTCCGTTGCATCCGCGCCGGCATTACCGCGCGTTGTAGGCGAAACGTAACACTACCTTTATTCCCCTTTGTCGGTCGTATTTTGGCGGTCTTGTCCTGCTTCGCGTCCTGCTGTCTTTGGCGCCTTTCCTATTTCTGCCTTGACCGTTGGGACACGACATCTCTTCGCTCGAGGTTGCATTTGGTGCAGTGTACGTCTTGCGCAAGCAGCTCCCGCAGTTCAGTGGCGCTGTGTTCGGTGTGTGCCGAAGTCTTACTGCTTGGCGAATTCGGTGATATCCGCTGTCCTCCTGACCAGCTTTTTCCAACAAGGTTAAAATGGGTGTGTGTGTCTTGGGCACGGCGGCCGCCTTTCGATGGGGGCGGAATGCAAAAAAAAAAAGAAAGCCCGTGTACTTAGATTTAGGTGCACGTTAAAGAAGCCGAGGTGGTCAAAATTATTTCGCAGTCCCCCACTGAAAACCACATAAAGAAAAATAAGTAAAAATAAAATAGGTGTGGAAACACACACACACACACACACACACACACACACACACACACACACACACACACACACATATATATATATATATATATATATAATCGTCACCCCAATGCGAGTTATTCGAAAGCCAAAACCTTCTCTTATTTTGCCATCTTTGCACAGTCTGTCGGGTTTAACGGTTACCGCGTTATTTCTCCGGCGCGCTATTTTTTTTCGGGCTAGTGGAATGCTGTTTCTTGGCCTCAAGGTTCGCCATGTAGGCTGTCCCGTATCGGAATCCGGACTCTCCTGCTGCGCCTCGGAAGCCGCTGTTGGCGCTCGCTTCCTCGCGTTCTCCTCTTCGTGGTCGGTATTTAACGTCGCCCCCTCCGCTTCGGTGTGCACCCCAAGAGGCGTTTTAGATCATCGGTCGTTTTTCGGCGTTTCGTTGCGTCCGGATGCTCTGCGCGTCAGAGCGTTGCGTTTCTTGTTCTTTATATTTTCCCTCACCGCTAATGCTTTCCCGTGAAAAACTCGTGTAAGCCGGAGCGCAGCTTCGGTGGGGGAATGCGGGCTCTCACACCCTCCCTGCCTCCACTTCGTCCCCGGAGCTCCGCTCCAGGGGGGCGTGCTCGCGTGTCTTGTTTACCCCCGCTGTCACGTTCCCTCCTTTCGTGGCGTCTCTCTCCCTCTCTCTCTATCTCCTAACCCGCGCATAGACGCTGAGTTGTGGCGCTTCGGAAAACCAAGAAGAATGCAAGTCGGTAGAAAGCCGGGGAAGGCCTCGGCAGCAATAACAGCGGGTCTCGGTTGTGCCAGACAGCCTGGTGCCACCAGCGGCAGCTTTACTTTTATTTTTTCTCTCTCGATGCTTGGCTTCCGGTTTGCGTATTTTTCTGTCGTCTGTTCCTGCACCGCTTCTCTCTCTCTCTCTGACGCTTTGCATTTACGCCGGGGAGGCTCGTAGGCGGGTAAGGGCATAGAACTACATATACGCGTATATATGCGCCTCTGCTGCCGCCGAGGACGCCGTCGACTGAGCGGCTCGGCGGGCTTCGTTGCCTGGCTGTCGGAAGGGGATCGTGTCGCTCGTCTTGGCTCGATGTTTGCGTTATGCGACAAGCAGCGGCGCTCTTACACGCATTTCTTTTCCTGCGTGTGGCCTTGCTTTATTCATTCCCATCTTTCAGTGCTCCCTTTGTCGCCCCCTCCTCCTGTGTCTTTCACTGTCTATTTCTCTGTGGTCTGTATATAAATTTGTTTCCGAAGCCTTTACGCACTCTGGCAGGCTACCTTCCTCGCTGTCCAAAGCCTTATATATATATATATATATATATATATATATATATATATATATATTAAGCCTTGTCTTGCTGCTTCTCCCTGGAAGTTCTCGCGGTAGTGTGCGTGACCTCCTCCTCCACTTTTTTCACCTATTCTTTTTTTTTTCTCCGTTATTGATAAGAAAATGAAGGAAGACGTTTTTGTCGCTTTGCTGTGCCGACGTCTGCTCCTGTTCAAGTGGCAGTCAAGAAAAATATGATTTCAGGAAGCGTGACAAGTTCAGTAACGCGAACAATAAAATAGCTGAAAGACATGGGAAGTTCACAACTCACGGCATATGTGTTTAAGTACGGTAGTGCTTTGAAAATTTACTTTTATTTTATTTACAGCTCTTACTTCAGTTGGCGGGTGTTTCTTGCGTAGAGATCTTGTCTGCACCGTCTTGAAGTCAGCTTAGAGGATACACGCGGCTTACCTGCAAATTATTTTCGGAAGACGCACATTCCCGCCACGGCACGATAAATTGAACAGGAACGAGGCCGTAACATTACGCTTGCTCCAGACACACACCTACCCTAGCCCCGCTATCTTACACCACTGCTATCCGAGTTTGTACCCAACAGACGCGTGTAAAACATGCGGACACAGAGCAACGCTGCGACACATGCTCTGGGAGTGTGCCGGCAGTAACGGTAATCAAAGCAGCTCCGTTGGCGACGCGTCCAGAATCGCGGCTGTTGCCAGAGTAGGAGAAGGCTCGAGCTCCGTTCTTCCCGACGCCGCCCCGGATGCGGGAGCCGCGGGGGACCTTCTCCGTAGGCGTCGCCGCCGCTGGGAGGCGGCTATCAGAAGTTCAGAGCTGGCAGACCAGCTCTGGGCCGTCCGGCAAGCCAAAGATGCCGCTCGAGTCCAAGAACTTCGAGCCGTCACCTGAGGCCACCACATCAAGAACTGCCGGACTATTCTTTACTAAAGTTTCTTCTTCTTCTTCTTCTTCTTTGCGCTCAATCTGCTTTGTCTCTTTCGAAATCCATTCGTTCGCCATTTATCAGAAAGTTCAGGCGCGAAAGTCTGTGATTGCGCTACACTAGTCGGCTTGCCAAAGCATTGTACATAATGAACGACTGACGAGGAAGCTTGTAAAGAAAGCCGGGCAGCTTAATAGCCGTTTTCGGAGCCCAGCGATGTGCGGAGCTAATGAAGAGTAAATCCTGTCAATTCTGTCAACTCTGAACCCATTGTCAAACGCGCCGTCTTCAAAGGGGCAATCTAAAATGTCATTTATGGCGCGAGCCAGGAGGTTATGTACGAGACCTACTGTGGGTGGCGGTACCGCCATGGCGCCAAGGCGCGGAGTCAGATATCGTCGTGCCTATCGGTTGCGCGCTGTTGTAGCAACGCTGTCACACTGATTGTTGCGTGCTTTGCGAATGCATTACGACACCTTAGTGAGTCAGCGATCTCGTGTTTCGTTTGCGGCTGCACTAATCGCATTTGGAAACGCCTCTGCGAATATCGTTCGCGCGTATTTCGATTTGTGTGTCTTGTTAGCTTCAGCCGGGGAGGGTGCAGTGAGTGTATGCGTCTCTGTGTGGAATCTACGGTTAGATACTCGTTGGCGTGCCCTCCCCAACGTGACGAAGCAGGAGTCAGTCGCGGTGGACTATGGCGTTGGTGCTGAGCGCAAGGTGCCGGGTTCCGCCGTGGTTGCTTAGTGGCTATGGTGTTGGGCTACTGATCGCGAGGTCGCGGTATCGAATCCCGGCCACGGCGGCCGAATTTCGATGGGGGCGAGATGCGAAAGCACCCGTGTACTTAGATTTAGGTGCACGTTGTTTGACACGGACCCTTTTCTTGGCAGCATTCGAGTTCCCCAATCGCCGTCCAATCCCGTCGCCGTCGCATTCCAATTAAGGTGCGCTGAAGCGCGTCTAACACGTTCCCGGACCTGTCAGACAAGTTGGCGACCGCCGCCTCGTGCGCCGTACGTCGAGCTATTGTCTCCACCCCCATGCTTGACTCTTCCCGAAACTGCAGCGGGAGCCTGGCACGGTTCCAGGTAATCTTGGTCGCTCGAAAACAACCCGTCTCCTCCAGCTGAGCGCTTGCAGACCAGGAGGCAACGCCGTGGCAAGTCACCCCTCGGACAGTGGAGCCCTTGGAGCCACACCATCAGCGGATTGTGACGGCACTTGCACGGGCGCCTACGGTTGGCCGAAAATGACGTGACCCCGAGACACCGAAGGGGTTAAAAGCGAAAGACCGGGAGTAGAGAGAAGGATTCCTTCACCCATTCATTTTTTTTCGTTCTTGCCACGGGCCGCAGCGTCCGATTTGCTGCCGGCCGTCAATGACTTTATGACTGTTAATTATTTTGTGTTAGTAATGTAAATAATGTAAATAAACCTCCTGTTTCATCCCAAGATCCTCCTCAACGTCGGCCAACTCACGCACTCAATGGCAAGATCCAATAAGAACCCCGGGTAGGCCAAATTTCCGGAGCCTCCACTACGGTGTGCAGCACAATCAGATCGTGGTTATGGCACGTAAAACTCCGTATATATATATTTTTTAAGGGGCCGGGTTCGATTGCCGCTTAGCATTCCGATAGGGGGCGGAATGCTAAACGCTCGAGTAACGTGATTTGGTACACGTCAAAAAGCCCCAGGTTTCGAAATTAGCGCGGGAATAAGAGGGAATGTGAAGTTCACTGAATTCCCTCGTTGCCCGCGATCATCGCGCCTCCTCTACTAAGGGCCGGGCAGCGTCGTTCGTATAGCCGTTCTCTCGCTCTCCTCTTTTTCTTCCTCTCCAGCTGCAACCGCAGCGTCGCCTGTCCTCGTTGTGTTTTCCACCGGCTCGTTTGATGTTCCGGCCCCAGAGGTGTCGAGACGGAGTAGAAGCCCCGCGGTGCACTAGGCGTATACTGCCAACCGACCGCTCTTGTCGCCCGTCGTTGGCCGCGCGGCCGCAGCTGGCTTCGGCGCTTTGCTTTTGTTTCGGTTTGCCGCCGCCGCCGCTTGGCTTTTCGCCGCTCGCCTCTGCGCCCGCTGAGCGTGAAATCTGATCCCACCGGCGAGGACGGCGCGGCGGAAGCGGCCTGACGACGACGACGGAAAGTGGTGCGCTGACTTTGAACGGAAGTGGCGGCGGCGTGTTTAGTGTCGGGGGGGGGGGCGAAAGGGAGAGCGTCGCTGCGCTGGCTTCGGAAATCGTTGCCGCGTTGAACATCTCTCTCACTCTCTCTCTCTGGCGGTAAATTCAAAAGGCGTCGCCCCTCGTATAACGCGACATTTTTTACAAGGAAAAGGAAAAGGCGGCGGGAAATGGGAATTGCGTGTCTTTCCGTGCCCTTGCATACACGCGCCGCTCGTTGTGAGATGACAGGGAACGGTCGTAACGAGGCAGGTTGAGGAGCGACACGAGCGATGAGTCTGCTGCCTGCGCGTTCTTCTCTTTTTTTGTCATCTCGCTAATGCTTGCGATGGACGCTATCTCGCGGTTGTGGGATGCGGTGGCGGCGCCTGTACGTTTCGCTTCACCTCTACGTAAGTTGACTCTGTATGCGCTACAGCAGCAATCGCGAATGAACACGCTCAGGTGAAAACCGTGTTGGCGGTTCGCTTGTTTTCGGCGGCACGTAGCACAAGCGGACGCACGATGAAATTAAAAAAAAGAAAGCCTAATGTGCTTCAATAATTTCTTCAGCTAGTTGTCCCTTGGTTAACTAACATGCCCAGTGCGCGATTTCCGTCACTTATTCTCGCACGTTACAGGTAATTGCGTCGTGTCACACGCCGTAGTAGGGAATCCGGCCGTTGGGGAAAGTGCAACCGGGTGGTCGTTTACACTCCGACCGCGAAAGCGGCAGGCGAATCTGGACGGACGCGATCCTAGTGTGCGATATATATATATATATATATATATATATATAATGTGTGTGTGTGTGTGTGTGTGTGTGTGTGTGTGTGTGTGTGTGTGTGTGTGTGTGTGTGTGTGTGTGTGTGTAAAGCTGTCGCGTCTCCTTTCGTCGGACTTGGCCGCTTCGCAAAGAGGAGGCAGCGAACGTGAGAACCGTTGAGGGATAGGGCAGCGTCGTGGTGCCAGACGAGAAGCGGATGGCTGCGGCGCTCTGCCTGCGACAACGGCTCGGAACAAGGCGGGGAAGGGATGCCGGCGATGGTCGGCCGTGCGTGTTGTTCTCGGGTTGCAGCCGTGGAACGCCGCGTTGACACGGGTGCACCTGCATCGGCACTCGCCTGAGGTCCGTCTCTCTCTCTCTCTCCATGCAGGGTTGGTAGGACGTCCGCGGTCGTTGTTGTTGTGATATTCGGGGTTGTGCTCCTTTGAAGCCGCCGGGAGGCTGCTGCGGAATGCGGCCCCCTTTTGTGGGACCTTGTGAGGAGCGATGCTTCGCGTGGGTGGCATGTCGCCTCTCCTCCTTCCCTCAATCACTTCACGTCGGACGCTTTATTTTCACGTTCACGCCTCGCGGGCCGAAAACGAAGCGCGACGCTTTTCTTGGCTGCCGCCGACTTTGTCGCGCCGTGACCGACCGATTGTGGGGAGGGGGTGACCCGGTTGCGGCGGGGTCTGTGGCAAAGCGCCCGTTTCTGGGAAGTTGGAACGCGAAGCGCTGAGCTGTTCGCGTTGTGTGGGGAAAATTTGTCTCCTCGAAGTTAACTGAAGCATTATATTACGTGTATAAGTGCATTTCAAAGCGTTTACGAATACCTGAAACTTCCGAATAACTAATCGAGTATCTTCATTTCCGAATAAACCCGCGAATAGTCTCTATTCGAAAAATTCGAAGCGTTCGCGGAGACCTTGCTTCGTCCGCTGGGTCTACACGCTCAAACATCAAATCGAAGCAAGAAAATGCGAAAGCTTTCATCCCGTGCGCAGTGGACGGCATGCTGCGTCGCTCACACAGCCAGACTTTTCCGTCTAAACACGATCACTCGCGATAAAAATATTTGAGACACGCCATTCGGCAGCCGACGGCGACGTCACGAATGCACCTGGAGCGTCCGTCTAATTTGCTGGCGCAGCAATAAACGAACTTGAGTGACACTGATTCGTGTCGGTAGTTTAGCGCTTGCAGCTCACTCATTCATTTTTTTTTTTTCGTGGTGAGTCCCGCGTCCGGCCGAACACGGCTGCACTTACGCGATACTTTTTTTTCTTTCTTTTTTATCTGTCACCATGTTACATAGCGAAGGCGTAACTTCCACGTTTCATTCAGCGGCGGTCACTGACGGGGATGCCCTTGCCTCCCTCAAGGTGAATCTGCTGCGCATTACGACTGTCCGAAGTGCCCCCGCAAGTGACCTTTGAACAACGCGGGACCTGGCCATGTGTTCTTGGCTCAAAGTCCGTCGACGAGAGTGTTGGTATCGGGTGGCCACCGTCGTAATTTTCATACGAAAGGTGCAGCAGGATACGCAAACGAACTAGTTGGCTTACGTTCGGCTTAAGAACTATATGTAAAGCGCACCTAAAGACAAACGTTTGTTTCGACCCCCGTCTTTGTTGTTGAGGTTTACATAGTTCTTGAGACGATACCTCGAACGATGATGAACGATGATACGAAGATTGTCTGCTGCTTACTTCCTTCCGTACGCACTCACGCCCTTCCGACCAGTTCAGCTTGACCGCGGAAGCTGCAAATAGGCTCTCTTTAGTCTGAAAGTGTGGCCTGGGGCGAGATGGCGCAGGCGGCTCGCTTTCCGAACGATCGCTTGCGCCCTCGTGATTTATTTATTCGGTATACCTACATCGCCTGTACGGCATTATCGTAGGGGGGTTAAAATACAGGTGGTCACAATGGAAACATATTCAGCAACATCAAAAGAATACATCAGTAAATAGAACATAGTTTAAGCACTGAAATTCGCAAAAGCGGAATAGAAACTAACAAAGTACAAAACAAAGTGAGTGACAAAGTAACTAACTAACAAAACCTCTAAACGAACGCCAAACGAACGCTGGCCGGCGCTGCGCTTTGGCCAGCGTTCGTCTGCTCTGCGCCTACCCGGTGACATAGGAAGCGAACGTTCGGAAAGCGAATCGCGTTCTGCCTGGACACATACGACGTGAAGCTGCGTGCGCCTTTGTGTCGCGTCTAAACGGCGTTGAACCAATGCCGCCGCTATGCGATTTTGTTTCTCTAGCCTATACCGTCTCCGAATGGTCCTAGAGGCGAAGCTTTCGCGCTGGAAGGACGATATGCCTGGTTTCCACCGAAATCTCGGCCCTACGGCAACAACGCGGATAGCTTCGCAGCGGGACGTACTTGGGTGGGGGGGGGGGGGGGGGGTAGTCAGAACACTCTCTCTGTCGCCGTCGCCGTGTCTTTTGTCGCTGCTGCTGCTGCTACACGGTCGGTTGACCGCGCCTGGCCGGACGCGAGGAGGACGCTACTGGCTGAAACGCGACGCTGTCCGCCTCCCCCCACCCCCACCTCCTCTTTCATTATCGCCCACCCCCCACAGTCTCCATCTTTCTCGTCGCGAGTGCTGTTGTTGTGCTGTGGTGTTGGTAGGAAGGGGGCGAAAGGGGCCAAACCGAACGTGTGTCGGTTGCCGCCGCAGGTGCAGCCCGGCTAGCCACCCGAAAAGGACGCGCGAGAGCCCGCTCCCCGCTCTCGGCGCACCTGCAGCAGCTTTGGTTGTCGCCGTCGGCCTGACCTTGCACGTGGTGTCGTTGCTCTTGTTTGTCCCTGGGATTATTAATTAAAGCCCCCGTCGAAAGACGAAGTGTGCGTGGGGAGGAAGGGGACGGCAACTTTCTTTTCAGGCCACGCGCTCGCTGCCCGTCCGGCGTTCTTTCCTCCTTCACTTATTCTTTATTTTCTTTTACGCGTATCGCGCGCATCCTTCTTCTGGAGACGTGTGGACACTGTCAACAC